>NC_089844.1:76034488-76378238 GCF_035609145.1 Eleutherodactylus coqui
TGGGAAGTGCGCAGTGCGCTGCGCAATTCTGTGAAGAATAAGACATCTGGACCCAATTAGGCTAAATAGCCTTTTAAATCCTGGTGGGAGGGCGTCGTATATAAGTAGGCCATGCGTGCGCAAAAACTACAGTACTGTGTGCCAAAATGCATGCAGATCAGCCTCGTATACTGCGCAGATACGTTGCGCCAAGGCGAGGATATTTGCACATACGGTTATCTATAGCCGCCCTTGGTGCGTGTTTAGTTGCATTTTTTTCTATTGCAGAATGCTTTCTACGGAACGTCCTGCGAAGTTTTTTTCCTTTTTTTCCTCCCGGAATTAAATCTCCTGAATATTAGAAATCTGCAACAATTATTCCTTAAGACGCCCTCAGTTAATTAAAGCTTTTCCGCTGCGGAATAGAATGTTGCGGTTTTGAAGTAAAGACGCAAAGATTGTGCGGAATTCAAGCCCTGTAGGGACAACATGGTGACGCAGAAATGTCTGTGCGCAACAAATCGGCTCTTGTCAAAAGATCCCTTAGGCTGCCTGCACACGGTCGTATTTGCATTGCGGAATCCGCAGCTGGCCCATAGACATGCTATGGAAGAAGAAAAAAGAAAAAGCTTTTCCCTGTCCACGAGCGGAAATCGGTTGCGATTTTCCGCTCCCGAAGGGGGAAAGAAAAAAAAATATATATCGCAACTTGTACTATTCCAGCGCGGACTGCCTTTATTGAAGTCAGTGAAAGCCGTCCGATTCGCGGCCCTTCCGCAATAACATTGTGGAAGGGTCACAGATTCTGCGTCCTCGCCTAGCGACAGTGCTGCGTTTTCTGTGCTGTGCATGTGCGCTGGCCAGCACATCCACAGTACAGAAGAGACAATTGCAAGCAGGGTCACTGGTCGGGCGCAGGGTTGGATTTTGCGCGAATGTGGTATCCGACTCGGCTGTGCGCGGTCGGCCTAATGGCGTCTTTACAAAGCGTATCCACTGCGGGCAGAAAATATGTAGCAAATAAACATCAAATCCGCAGCAGCCAAGGCTACAGCTGAGGCCTCCCTCACACAGAAGACTTTTACTGCGATTACTTTCCATGGAGCACCTTAACTACAAACGCTCAAGCGTGATTTGGGGCCATGAATCCGGCCCCCATATCGTGCTCACCATCATGTGAATTTTCCACTGATGCGAGGCGTTTTTATATCACAACCGCCTTGCATCACTTTGGGAGTTTCTCCCATTGTTTTCAATGGGAGACATCGCATTGTGTGCACCTAACACGTGGCAAGATGCCGGCGCCGTTGAATGCAATGGGCGCTGCATTTCCTGCATCGTATCACTCGTGTATGACCCCATTCAAAAGAATGGGGTTCGTATTTGTGCGCCTCTCAATGCACAAATCTTGTGATTTTCTCGCCCGTGTGAAGGCAGCCTTACTCCATACGGTGGAAATGCTGCGTTTTTTTGCTGCAGCTTTTACAGTATTGGCAGAAATTGGGGGGGGGGGGGGGGAAAGAGTGTGAAATCCACGGCCGTAGGGCTCCTTCATACGAAGGTCGTAATTCTGCCGCAGGTTAAACGGTCAATTCCATATCACATCTGACAATTTGCAGACCTTAGAGGAGACAGGAGAAAATGCCCGTAAAAACATAGCGTTTTGGCACAAACCACCACGTGAGGATGGTTGCACACGCGTCGCGTATTTCAGCACGGATTCCACGCAGATGGCTTCCATTGAAGGCAGTGGAAGCAGTCCGATCCGCGGCCCTTCCGCAATCATCATTGCGAAAAGGTCATGGAGTCAGTGTCATCGCCTAGCGACGGAGCGGCATAACTGTACTGGGCATTTATGCCGACCGACACATCTGCAATACAGATTTTGAAGAATCCGGACAGGTACGCAGGGGTCACCGGTTGGGCACAGGGTCGGATTCTGCTGTGGGATCCGGCTATATGCATTCAGCCTTACAGTTGGACGCCATTGATTGGTTTCATGGGTGGCATAATACATCTCAGAACTTTATATAGTCTTGTGTGTGGGTGGTAGAGTGGTCTGGTTATATAGTGATGCACCCCTCACCCCCTCGCTCTGTTACCCGAACGTATGATCGCACACAGCCGATTTATCATTTCATATAATCACTTTTTGATAACCTGACATTTTGTCTTTAAAGGCATCCTGAGACCCTTGTGATGTGCAGAAGAGCTGCGGAGTCACATTGCCAACCTAAATGACATTATCAGCACTCCTTGAGCAGCGATGAGCACCGGGTCAAGCCTACACCTCTGCAGAGTGCCGCGCAGAACATCCTATTCAAGGGCAGGGACTGTGAAAAACATCTGTGTCCTCTCCAGCAGGCGGTCCCTGGGATCCTTCCCAAGAGCCTCCTACAGTAATTACAGGATCAACTTGGATATTTTACGGAAGATTCTGTGCCAGGTGATGCGACCGCTAGATAGATATCGTTTGTGTTCATAGAATCTTTCTCTGTAGTGGAATGTATTATATAGTACACATGTGCGCTGCCCTATATCGCGCTTGTAAACGTGCGTTTTCACATCGATGCAAGGCGTTTTTCATGTAAAAACAGCTCGCATCACTTCTAGGAAATTGCGATCTTCCAGCACTTGGTTCATGCACGGCAAGTATTTCCCATTGTTTTCAATGGGAAACATCACATCACACTAGAGCCACACGGCATGCAAGGTGTTTGGCTGTCCCGTTGAAGACAATAGGCGATGTGTTCCAAGAACGCAAAAATTAGCACATGCAGCGGTATTTTTTTTTTTTACCTCACGCAGGGAGAAATAGCGCATATTCAAGCGAGATGTGTATGTCTCGCAACACACAAAACTCCTACATTTTTTGTGGGTTTTTTTGCGCGGGTGTGCATGTTGCCTTGCTGTTAGAAAAAGCGAGGAGTAGCAAGTAATGGCACCTTATTGCCATGGGTAAAAAAAAATCCAGTGCAGTTTCCTTATACCCGAAACCCATTGCAAACAGGGATGCCATCTGGTTATTAGGAGCAGTTGCACAACTCTTTGTCTGCACGTGTTTTTGTACAGACCGGTCATTAGGGTATGAGCGCACATCACAAAGTAATTCTGCACCAAAATTTGGGAGGGAGGGAGGTTTATTAAGACTGGTATTTGTCTTTTATGGAAACAACTGGCAGTAGTAAAGGATATTTGTTAATAGGCAAAAGAAAATATTAATGAAAGAGACCAGAAAAAAAAGTGATGATAGCTGCAACTAATAAAATGTTGTGCAGTGACAAAAAAAAAATCTTAATTCTTGTTTTTCAGAAATCTACTAAATTTAAGAAAGTCTGGACTCGGCGTTCAAAGTCTTTCATCGGCTATACAAATGGAAGAATTTATTTTGATAATTATGGCTGCTGTTACAGCAGGTAATGAATATAATTAGAAGTATATAGCTTGGCCTCTATTTACACGTGGGCTAATTGGGTTTGTCTGGCTTTCTGGCATTTTCCGTATGGGAAGAATAAAGTAATATGCAGTAATTCTTGCAGTGAAAAATACCAATACAGTTCAGTGGTATTCATTACAGAACCAATCTGACATGGCTGCCATGACCTCCATCTACCAACAATTCTGCAGGCATAATGTGTGAACGATTAGTACATAGAATGGTAGAGTTGGAAGGGACCTCCAGGGTCATCTGGTCCAACCCCCTGCTCAATGCACTAAAGCATCCCAGACAGATATTTGTCCAGCCTTTGTTTGAACATTTCCATTGAAGAAGAACTCACCACCTCCCATGGTAACCTGTTCTACTCATTGATCACCCTCACTGTCTAATATCTAATCTGTGTCTCCTCCATTTCAGTTCCATCCCATTGCTTCTAGTCTTTCCTTGTACAAATGAGAATAGGGCTGATCCCTCTGCACTGTGATAGCCCTTCAGATATTTGTAGACCGCTATTAAGTCTCCTCTCAGCTCTCTTTTTTGCAAGCTAGACATTCCTAGATCCTTTAACCGTTCCTCATAGAACATGATTTGCAGACCCTTCACCATCCTGGTAACTCTTCTTTGAACTTTCTCCAGTTTGTCCATGTCTTTTTTAAGTTGTGGTGATCAGAACTGGACACAGGATTTCAGATGAGGTCTGACTAAGAGAGTAGAGGGGTATAATTACCTCATGTGATCTAGACTCTATGCTTCTCTTGATACATCCCAGAATTGCGTTTGCCTTTTTGGCTGCTGCATCACATTGTTGACTAGTGTTGAGTCAGCGATCTATTAGTATACCAAAGTCTTTCACATGTGTTGTTGCTTAGTCCAATCCTTTTCATTCTGTGCTTTTTTCATTTTTCTTGCCCAGATGTACTTTGCATTTCTGCTTTTTAAATACAATTCTGTTGGTCGCTGCCCACTGTTAACCCCTTCATGACATGGCCTATTTTGGCGTTGAGGACCAAGCGATTTTTTGGTATTTTTCCATCTCCATTTTTCAAAAGCCATAACTTTTTTATTTTTCCGTGGACGCGGCCGTATGAGGGCTTGTTTTTTGCGTGGCGAACTGTAGTTTTTATCGATGCCAATTTTGGGTACATAGACTATATTGTAAATTTTTTTTTTTTTTTTTAATGATAGCAGAGAGAGAAAACGCATCAATTCTGCCATAGATTTTTTTATTTTTTTTTTACACCGTTAATCATGCAGCATAAATGAGACTTTCCATTTTTTCTGCAGACCGGTACGGTTACAACGATACCAAAATTCTAACATTTTTTTAAGGTTTTCCCACTTTTCTGCAATAAAAACCCTTTTTTTTGGAAATCTTTTTTCTATTCTAAATTGCTGCATTCAAAGTCACGTAACTTTTTTATTTTTTGATGTACAGAGCTCTATGAGGGCTTATTTTTTGCGAGACGAGCTGTAGATTTTATCGGTACCATTTTAGCGTACATACGACTTTTTTGATCACTTTTATTGCGTTTTTAGTGAGGCAAAATGCTAAAAATGAGCATTTTGCCTCAGTTTTTTAGCTTTTTTTTTAGCGTTTTTTTCGGTGCACAATCAAAAGCATGTGCAACTTATTGTACGCATCGTTACGGACGCGACAATACCAAATATGTGGGGTTTTATTTTTTTTTTACCTTTTTTTATGCTAATCTGAGAAAAAGCATAAAAAATGGTTTTTTTACTCTTTTTTTTTTACATTTTTTTAATTCATTTTTTAAATCTTTCTTTTTTTCACACTGTTTGTGTCCCTCTGAGGGACTTTAACCACTGCCCTGATGATCGCTGGTATAAGGCATGGCAGAGCTACTGCTCTCCCATGCCTTATCGCTCATACAGCGATCTCAGGCATAGGCAATACAGGACGCCAGTGTCTGGCGTCCTGTTGCCATGGTGACAGGCCGGGCTCTCGCGATGACATCGCGAGTTCCGGCCGGAGACACAGAGGGAGCCGCGCTCCCGCTGTGAACTCTTCCCCTGCCGCGATCTACTTAGATCGCGGCAGGGAAGGGGTTAAAAGTGGCGGGCGCATCTCCGATGTCCCCCCGCTGCTGCAGCGAGACGCCGGCTGTGACTGACAGCCGGCTCCCGCTGCGGGATAGCGCGGGATCATATGTGATCCCGCGCTATCTCCAGGACGTAAGTTTACGCCCTGTTGCGGGAAGTACCCCGCTCCCAGGACGTAAACTTACGCCCTGCAGCGGGAAGGGGTTAAAGCTTTTCTATATTTTTTTGAACTCTCTCTCCCTCTCCCCCCCCCCACCTAATGTTAGCTACCCTCCTAGCTTTGTGTCGTCGGCAAATTTGATCAGTTTTGCCTCAATTTTCCCCTCTACATCATTTGTAAAAATGTAGAACAACACTGAGCTCTAGAACAGAGCCTTGTGGTACCCGACTTGCCACATTCTTCCACTTATATGTGCAGCCATTCATGACCATGCTTTGAGTATGATCACTCAGCCAGTTGTGAATCCGCCTAACAGTTGCCTTGACAATCCCATATTTGGTAATTTTTTCAGTAAGTTTGGTATTGTCGCGTCCAACCAGAACGGCTGCATCTGTCACCTGCAGCTCTCCCACAAATGCAAACGAACATAAAAAAACAAAAACAGAATCAAAATAGGGGAAACACTATCCCTATATAACCAAACACAGTGAGGGTACCTGCTTGAAAGCAGGGCAATCGTCCCAATAAGGACGACCCTGACTGCGTGCCTCGGCCTCTAGTTGACCCCACACGGGGAAGGGAAAATAACACAAGAAAACCAAAACTAGAAATGCAAACAAGCAAAGTACTTAGCTTGAGATGCAGAAGATAACTGAGTGATCCAGGACCAAGCTCTGAATGCTAGAGCAGCCAGAGAGAGACTGAAAATCAACAGCAATTCAACTCGGTATCAGGCCAAGCTAAATAGCCCTGATAATTTACCCACAGCTGTGACTAAGCATGTCACACCTAATACCACACCCACTGAGCAAGGATATATAGAAACCTCTCCAAAACCAGCACCAGACTATCAGCAAGGCAGCAATCCCAGAACCCCCGCAACAGGTATGAGATACTTTGTCAAATGCTTTACTAAAGTCAAGACATACTATATCTATTGCATTTTCCTGATCAACCCAGTCCGTGATTGTGTCATAAAGGAAATTAGATTCATCTAGCATAACTTGTTTGTTACAAGCCCATGCTGGCTCTGGTTAATTACTGCATTCTTATCCAAGTACTTGCATACATGCTGTTTAATAATTTGTTCAAAGATCTTTCCTGGTATAGAAGTCAGGCTCACAGGCCTGTAGTTTCCCGAGTCCACCGCCTTCTTATTTTTGAAGATGGTGACAACATTTGCCTTTTTCCAATCTTCTGGGACTTTTCCGCTTTTCCAGGAATTTTCAAAGATTACGGCGAGTGGTTCAGCAGTTACGTCTGCTTCCTTTAGCTTCCTAAGATGTAATTCATCTGGACCTGGAGACTTGAATTCCTTTTAGGTTAGATAACTGTTCATCTCTCTATTTATAGATAGCCCACATTATTTTACTCTCCCAATATCATCAGTTGATGTTTCATCTACTTTCTAAAATAAAACCGATACAAAATAGGAATTTAAAAGTTCGGTCTTCTCAACATCATTCTTAACCAATTCATCATTTTCATCTTGTAAACATCCGATAGCATCTTTGACTTTTCTTTTGCTTTCAACATGCCCTCAAAATTATTTTTATTGCTTTTAGCCTCTGTTGCACTATTAGCATTTAGCTTTTCTGATACTTGCCCTAAGTGTATATCCTCCCGCCCTCCACATTTCCTTTTTGTTAAACATATCTTTGTTCCCTTTTAACGTGTGTAAGTTCTGTGTTCATCCATCCTGGTCTCTTTAAATGCTTCCCATTCTTCCTTCTTTTAGGGTTTGTGCTTTAAGAATCTCATTTCTCAATATTTTCCAACCTTTTTAGGACGTTTCTATTCTTAAGAACATTCAAGCATAGTATCCTTACTTATCTCTTGCGAAGTCCATTAAAATCTGCCTTTCTGAAATCCAATCTTAAGGTCTGAGCCTTTTCAGGTCTTCGTCCTTTTGTTATTCAAAATTCAAGGATGGCATGACTGTTTCTTATTTTTGATATTCAGTTTAAGGGCTATAGAAACCTTTTGTGTATGAAAAAAGCATTTTTGCATTGAGTTTTTCTTCTTGCACATTTAGAAGGCACCATACTTGGTTTGTAGGCTCTCCTATCCTATAGTCAAGTTTGTGACTGGGAGTATTCCCAGCACTGATCAGCTGGTTTCTCTCATGAACATGAACAACCTTAGTCCACCCCCCCCCTTCAGAGGCTGTGTAGCATAACCAGGCCCACTCAGTACTACACAGCTATCTATCTATCTCTCTCATCCTCACATGCAGCAACAAACTATTGTTCCCAGTTATTGGCACACTCGCTGACACTGAGCCGGTATGACTCCGTCGGACTCTGCGAGTGCAGAGAGATGGAGACCATTGCTTCTAGGGGAGAATGCTTTCCTACCTTAAGGATCGCATGACGATTTTCACAGTTTTTCAGTGCATAATGACAGAAAACAACCTTATCTGCCTCCATATCAGTTCAGAAGCATTCATAGGTACAGTAGAGGCCTCATCTGTGACAACCCTATTCGCCTGCTGCATGCCTGATGGCGCACATGGACAGGAAATGTAACAACCATTTGCATCTCATTTACATAAAAA
Organism: Eleutherodactylus coqui; assembly: GCF_035609145.1. NCBI lineage: Eukaryota > Metazoa > Chordata > Amphibia > Anura > Eleutherodactylidae > Eleutherodactylus > Eleutherodactylus coqui. The sequence continues at coordinate 76,042,685 of NC_089844.1, forward strand.
TAGTTATTATTCAGGTCCAAACAAATACAAGTGCTCTTAATTGTATTTTCTCTTTTTAAATTAGTCAAATGTTGAAATGGGTTTCTGGGGCATAAACCTTAAAGGGGTTGTCCCGCAAAAGCAAGTGGGGTAAAGCACTTCTGTATGGCCATATTAATGCACTTAGTAATATACATCGTGCATTAAATATTGGCCATACAGAAGTTATACACTTACCCCCTCCGGTGTTGGTGTCCCCGTCTCCATGGCGCCGACCGAAGCCTTCTTTTCCCTCGATTAGCCGCGCTTGCGCAGTCTGCTCTTCTGTTCTGCTGAATGGGGCCGCTCCGGCGTGCTCGCGCCGCACAGGTCTTATATTGCCGCACGATGTATATTACAAAGTGCATTAATATGGCCATACAGAAGTGCTGAACCCCACTTGCTTTCGCGGGACAACCCCTTTAATGACCTCTCCTTAGAGGCTATCCGTATCACATTGTTAGAGGGTCAATTTCCTGCACCCCAACCGATCAGACGTTTGAATCATTCGTGGTGCAGCGGTGACCGCCTTGGTCTGTTTCTTGCCTGTGACGTTACGTTCGTTGGTCACATGGCTTAAAGCAGCTTGGTCCCATTTAAGTGAATGGGATTGAGTTGCAATACCGGGCACTGTTGCTACATGATGTACAGCACTGTGCCCTGCATTCCAGCGAAGAGGCCGCATCACTCATTCGAGCTCTGTGGCCTCTTCAAACAGCTGATCTGATATTGATGGCTTATCGTAAGTATTCCTCATCAATATAAAAGTCCTGGATGATCCCTTGAACTATTATGTCATCAGGGATAAAAAAAAGATAATTTATAAAAATGTCTCCTTGTGTGCAGGAACAAAATTCTGTCATGGGACAGGATGGGAAGGGGAAATATTACATGCTATTGTTCTTCTTCTTTGCCCCCTAACTCTGTCTGATCCACCGGTTTTCGGTCCTATTTTTGGCTATCCAAGATGTCTGCAGCAATTTTCTAACTACCTAATGCACACTGCTTTCTAATTGGTCAATGCTGATCACATGAGCAGCTCTGGGAAATCCGAGAGCGGCAGGTGTAGTGCATTAGTAGCCTAATACTACCAATGCACTGTGTGGGGATTAGGTAGTCCAGGAATTTGAGTCGGCCATTTTGAACAGCCAACAACAGGACCGAGAATGAGCAGATTGGAGGGAGAGCAGAGAAGAACAACTGGAGATCAAACCCCCACCCTCCTTCTCCGCCACATGCGGTTCCGGGACAGAATTTTGCTCCAAAACTGTAGGATCACTTTTAACAGGAACAATACGACTAATCAGCACATACCAGGTATGGACAAATAAAAGTACTTTTTTCATTTGCTAATACGAATGTATAGTTAATGTTCTGGTATTTCTAGAGATATGAGGAAAAAATGCTAACCGAGAAAGTAGATATTTTTTTAATGTTACAAGTTGAGATTCACATCTATTACATGTGAAATGTAAAAAAAATTAATCGACATCTTGTTTTCATTACAGCGTTATGCCTAAACCACAGCTGCTATATGAAATGCCTCGACGTGTAACGTCTGAGAAAATTGAAACTGCAATGAGTTGTGAATGCCCATTGGTGAGTACAGATGGACTTCTGTATCCTTACTTTAGTCCCTCTCTATCAGCCTGATGGTAGTGCTACTTTAGTTGCCTCCATTTATCAGCTGTTTACCAGAGCCGCTGTTCACAAGAATTAGCAGAGCTCCGTACATTGTGCAGTGGCCTGAAATGGTGGTACAAGCTCAGCCCCATTCAACGATTGGCACCGGGCTTGCAGTACTATTATGGGTCACTGCACACTTTACGGAGCTGTACTAGTTCTTGTGAACAGCGGCTCTGACAATTGGCTAATTGGCAGGGGTTTTAAAATTGGTTATCAATAAAAAATGATTTTTTGTTTTCTTTCCATTCTGTTGCTTATTTCCACACATTATGTAGGTGTAATGTATAATTTGATCTTCCTCTTCAGGAAAAACCTCTTGCTCAGGCTTCAGACTATACCCCCTCACTCATTGCTGTAACTGCCCACAACTGGTTGCTTCGTATTGCTGCTGATACTGGGAGAACTTTGCAGAAGGTTTACCTGGGAACATACAGAAAATACAGGTAGCAACAAAATACCTCCTGCACAATAAAAACACTACTTCAATTGTCGGAGGCTCTGTTGACGGGTTCTGTTGGCTTTTCTGTATTTTTGACTGCAAAAAGAGCACAGTGACATAATTGAAGGGGGTTTTCTGGGACTAAGATAAATATATAATGCACCAGGCATGAATGGTCACGTGACCGCTGAAGCCTGTGATTGGCTGAACGGACACATCCACAATGACTGGCATGTGGCTGCTGCAGCTTCTTCCAGGATTGGAGTGGCAGAGACCGGGACTCCTGTACTGGACCTGGAGGGCCATTTAGGGAGGCGAGTATGCATTATTCTTCTATCTAATTATAGTCAGAACATTTTTTTAAATATATATACTTTGTTTTTGTCCCAGAAAACCCATTTTAACAAATAAAAAGTTGCATTTTGACCCCCAGTTAGAACCCTTTCACACCTGTATCTGGGCTCCAATTGGGCTTTCCGCCTCTGTTCTGTGTTTTTGGAGCAGAGAAACTGAATTAAAACGGGGTTAAAATTGATTTCAGCTAGGTTTCAAAAAACAGCAAGCGGGAAGCTTCCGTTCTGTTTGGTTTCCGTTTTTTGGACGGCAAGCTAGCACAGTCTGCGGTCTAAAATGGACCAGTTTATTTCAGTCTTTAATTCCCTCGTATTGGCTCAAAAAACTGAGCCGAGAAAAAAAAAGCAAAACTGGAGCCCAGACGGGGGTGTGAAAGGGTGCTTGGCTGCAGTAAGTGTTTGTGGTTTTACTCATCTGTGGGGCTTAGGACTTCTGCTGCAGAACTTTGACTTTGTTTGCAGGAAGCAATACGAATTCATGTATTTCGTTGTTTTTTTTCTCTAACAGGTATATTTCATGGAATGTTGCCAAAGAGACATTGGTGTTAAAGACTGTCCAGAAGAGCACTGTTTCTGAAAATCGGGTATGTGATATTTCTAAGTACATGGACACAAGTAACAACAACATCTTTAAAAAAAGAACAGTTTTATCATGTGGGTAAGGCCGCCTGCACATGGACGGGTCAGATTCCACATGCAGAATCTGACCCTGTACTTCGGCCAGCGACCCCCTGCGTACCTGCCCACAGTCTTTTAATCTGTGCTGCGGATGTGCCAGACGTGCAGCTGGCGCACATGTGCAGGACAGATATGTCGCTCCATCGCTAGGCGATGACACAGATCCTGCGTTCTTTCCGCAGTAATGATTGCGGAAGGGCCGCTGGTAGGATGGCTTCCATTGACTTCAATGGACTGTGCGGAATCTGCACAGAATCGCAGCATGCTGCGACTTCGCCTCCATAAGTGGAAAATCGCAATCTATTTCCGCTCGTGTAGAAGAATTCGCGTTTGGCCATAGCATGCTTTGGGCAGTATTTGCTGTGGGATCCGGAGGTAGATGCCCGCTCCGGAATTTGCAATGCAAGGTAGTTTGGGGAAACTGTCACTGTATGTCATGTAGCTGCCTGAGTTGTATTTTCTCTCTTTTCTTGTATTATTACAATATTCTAGCACCAAGCTACAGGTCATGCTGACCTATACTAAATCGGACGAGATACATAAATGACGTATGCATTATTACGCATGAACATTTTTGTAGGTTGTTAAAATATCTATGTAATAAAAACAATCTTTTCTCTTAAAAAACACCCTGCACCTTTAGTGAGGGTAGGGCATAAGAGGTTTATAAAGGGGCTTTTGCAGTGTCCGATATATGGGCAAGAATGTTTCGCCTGAACTCTTTTGCCCCTTCATCAGGCCATGTAAAAATGCAAATGCCGCTTTTATCGGCTGATCATCCTTTCCCTAATAGGGTCTGAACTGATCTGTGTAAAGACCTGGTAGTCAAGCGCCAGACTCATTGATTGGAGCTTGTCTACCGGAGCGAATTGCTTTCTGTAAAAGGATTTTAAAGGGAACCTGTCACCAATTGTAAGCACCATAAGCTAAGTTATAGTGCTTATGGCTTAGGTGACGTGAAGTTTAAGATATTTAAGGTGACAAGTTTTCTTTATAGCAACAGCAAATCTTGGAGCAAATATGTAAAAATATAAAGTATTTTTTATTGGTTAAATACTAATACAGCCGTTATGGATTAAAGTGTTTTTGTATGCGGTGTGGTGAGAATTGGCAATCTTAGTTTAGATTGAGAGCAAAGATGTATTTCCAGAGCGTCATCCCGACGGCCCCATTACATATGGAGGTTGCCCTCTGACCCAGGTAGGGACAGGAAGAGTTTAAAAGCACCTCCCTTTCCACCCGTGCTTCAGTGTCTTCCTGTCTTTACGGTGGGACAGAGGAGCAGCTCCAGAGCTGCAGGAGAAGGAAGAAAAAGCTGCGGAGGCAAGAGTACTTACCGCAAGGAATACTTACCGCACGCTGTGCGGTCCCCCTGGAGGGGTAGAGGTCGGGGCCGCACATTCATGAGTCCCTGCATCCCCGACCTGCGCCGCCGACGGAGCCGTAAGTCGCCTTAGTAGCGCTGGTCTCCCTCGCACGGATCGCATGTTCGGGCGATGGGATAGTTCCTCCTGGCAGGGGAACGGCAGCGGCGGCCTCCCTGGACCTCGGGCGCATAGCGGTGACGTCATCCGGCGCGGTGACGTCACGCGCACAACGTAGATGGGCGTGGCTACCGGCGAGAACCCGGAAATGGCGCCAAATTTGAAAATCCTCCCCATAAAAGCAGGCTAAACTCCATGGAGGATCCTGCTGACTGCCAGACAAGTGTATGTGACTATGTCTACCCGCGACAGCTCAGCACGTGAGGGAGAGATTGACACCCTACCAACTGTAAGTAGGCTATACGCCAAAAAAGAATGCGCAAAATGATCACTTGTACAGCGGATGCATATATGTTCCCCTTCTTGTCTCCCCTCTCCCCCACTTTCATGGGTAGATGGATAAGGAGGGTCCAAAGAAAACGGACCAGAGGAAAAAAATCGAAAAAATGCGTCCTCTGCAACAAAAGGCTCGAGGAGAGCTATAAAAAACCCCTATGCGAGGAATGCACGGGGAAAATTCTTACAGAAGAGAAAGCAGCATTCAAATCTGATATCCGCTGCATGATTAGGGAAGAACTGCAGGCCTCCATGGCGTCCCTTCCCCAGGCCCAGCCAGGTCCGTCACGGGTCCCTAAAAGACCTAGACAGACCGAATCGGCGAGTTCAATCTCCGGTGAATGACTGGAGCTCCTGTCCGAAGGGGAATTATAGGACCCACCAGTTCCCATAGAAGACGAGAGGAAATATTACTTCTCATCAAGCGACATTGCGCACCTCATCAAGGCGGTGAGGGAAACAATGCAAATTGAGGAAGATAACCCGCCAAGGACAATCCAGGATGAGATGTTTGGCGGCCTCCGATCCAGGAGAAAGATCATGTTCCCGGTCAACCAGACCCTGCAGCAAGTGATTACAGACGAATGGCAGGAACCGGAAAAAAGGATAACGGTTCCAAGAGAAATCCGAAACCGGCTCGCATTCGCTACCGAGGACGTCCGCCTGTACAGGGAAACCCCTAAGGTGGACATCCAAATTGCAAAAGTGGCCAAGAGGACACTCTTGCCCTTCGAGGACACCTCCCAGCTATCCGATCCGATGGATAAAAAAATCGACGGATTAATGAAGAAAGCCTGGGAGGCAACATCCCTCACCATCGAGGCTAACATAGCCTCAACCTCAGTGGCTAGATCCATGGTGCTCTGGCTAAACAGGCTAGAAGCCTCCATAAAGGATCGGGCCCCCAGAGAGGAGTTGGCCAGCTGTCTCCCCCTCCTAAAAATGGCTACCGCCTTCCTGGCTGACGCATCAGCGGAGACGGTGAGATACGGGGCAAAAACCGGAGTCCTCAGCAACTCAGCGAGAAGGGCATTATGGCTGAAGACTTGGGCCGCAGACATTACATCAAAAAACAAGCTCTGCGCCATCCCCTTCCAAGGGGAATATATGTTTGGGCCCGTCCTGGACAAAATCCTGGAAAAAGTCGGCGACGAGTAAAACCCTGCCCGACAGACAACCTTTCAGGAAACCATCCTTCCCGAAGAGGACACGCCAGCCACCTCCCGAAGTTAAAGGGAAAGGGAAGACTGGAAGATGGTCGTACCCCAAGGGAGGTCGGGGTAAGGAAGTCCAACCCTCCCCTGAACAAACAGGGGGTAGATTAGCGGGCTATCTAAGCCAGTGGCAGGGGATAACTTCTAACCCCTGGGTACTCCGAATAATTGAAGCAGGGTACCAAATTGAGTTCCACTCGCTACCCCCTAGGACATTCCTCATAACCTCCCCTGGGTCCCTACAGGAACAAGGGAACCTCATAAAAGGTGTACAGGAACTCAAGGACCTAGGGGTCATTACACAAGTCCCTGATTACGAAAGGGGTGAGGGATTCTATTCCCCCCTATTTCTAATAAAAAAAACCAAACGGTTCCATTAGGACTATATGTAATCTTAAAGCCCTAAATAAATTTATCTCGTACAAAAAATTCAAGATGGAAACAGTAAGATCCATTGTCTCACTAATAGACCGAGATAGTGTAATGTGCACCATAGATCTCAAAGATGCATATTACCATGTCCCAATAACTGCAGCCCATCACAAGTACCTGAGATTTGCTCTGCGGGAGGGAGACAAGATCCAACATTACCAATTCACGGCCCTTCCAATTCGGAATCTCCACCGCCCCTCGGGTGTTCACGAAAATCGTAATAGAGATGGTAGCCTATTTCAGGCGGAACCAGATCCGCATATTTCCGTATCTGGACGACTTTTTGTTGGTGTCAAGGACGGAGAAGACCATGCGTATAGACCTATCCATGGTCTTGTCCACCCTAAACAGTTTAGGGTGGATAGTTAACAAACAGAAGTCCGACTTGAACCCTGGTACACAGAAGGTGTACCTGGGTGTATTACTAGACTCCCACATCCAGGAATCCCGGCTTCCATCATCTAGGAAGGAAGACCTCACCCAAAGAGTAAACTCCCTCTGTCAGGCTACGACGGTTTCCATTAGAGAAACAATGAAGGTGCTGGGCATTCTGACAGCTTGCACAAGCCCATACCCGGCAACTACAAGGATTTATCCTTGCCAACTGGGACAAACGGCAGACATCCCTGGATAAGAAGGTGAGCCTGTCCGTCCGAGTCAAAGAGTCCCTACACTGGTGGACCTCACAGAGGAACCTAAGCAAAGGTACCTCTTGGTCACAAGAATCTACTGTACCCATCACAACAGATGCCAGCAAAACGGGATGGGGAGCCCAAGTAGCCGACGTAAATCTACAGGGAATCTGGGACCCCCAAGTAGCTAAACGCTCATCCAATTTCAGAGAACTAAGGGCAATCTGGGAGGCCCTTCAGGCAGCAGAACCCCTTATAAAAGGAAGGCATGTCAAAATTCTAACCGATAATATGACAGCTCTGTCATTTGTTCGTCACCAGGGGGGAACGCGACACCCACACCTGCAACAACTGGCAACAAAGATACTCCGCTGGGCGGAATCCAACGTGCTGTCCCTCTCAGCGATCCACTTAAAAGGGTCCACAAACGTCGCTGCCGACTTCCTGAGCAGACAGAGCATTCATCCAGGTGAATGGGGACTGAACCAGCGAGTCTTCGACCAACTAATCTGCCAGTGGGGAGAGCCGCAGATAGACCTGTTCGCCACGAAGAAAAATTCAAAGTGCCGGGACTTTTACTCGCTGAACCCCAGAGACAATCCATGCGGGGTAGATGCCCTGTCCCAAAGCTGGGACATGGACCTAGCCTACGCCTTCCCCCCCTTCCCACTGATCCCCCGCACCCTCAGAAAAATCCAAACCAGCCGGGCGTTAGTTATACTAGTCGCCCCTATGTGGGACAAAAGGCCCTGGTATCCCCTGCTAAAAGCCTTGACGATCCAGGGTCCACTCCTACTACCTTCCATGGAAGATCTCCTCCTCCAGGGCCCGCTAACATACCCGGGGGTCGAGAAATTGAAGCTAGCAGCATGGATGCTGAAAGCATGATACTGCGTGGGAAGGGACTCTCCCATAATGTAATTACTACCCTGACAAAAAGCCGTAAACCTATCACGACAGCTATCTACGATAGGATATGGAAGAAATTCACAGAGTTCTGTAAAATAGAGCCAGGGAAAATCCCAGGGATTGACATTCCAGTAATCCTGGAATTTTTGCAGGCAGGCCTAGAAAAAGGCCTTAGTCCTAGAACCCTTAAAGTTCATACAGCAGCACTAGGGTCCTACCTAGATTTCCCCTTGGCAGAACACCGCTGGGTGCGTAGGTTTCTCAAAGGGGCAGAACGGCTTCGACCCTTTGTTAGAGAAACTTTTCCTACCTGGGACCTAAATATAGTCTTAACTAGCTTTTGCCAACCCCCCTTCGAACCCCTCTCACAACTCTCCTTGAGACTACTCACGCTAAAAGTTACTCTTTTAGTTGCTATAACTTCGGCTCGGAGAATAGGGGAATTGCAAGCATTATATTGTATTGAACCATACATGGTAATACAAGACGACAGGATTACCTTCAAACTAGACCCAGCCTTCCTTCCGAAGGTAGTGTCAAAATTTCATAGGGAGCAGACGATCACTCTGCCCTCCTTCTGTCAAAATCCCCGCAACGAGAAAGAGAGAGAATTTCATAGCCTAGACGTTAGGAGAGCTGTTCTAGCGTACCTAGAGGTCACCCGTTCTTTCCGTAAAAATAACCACCTCTTTATCCAATTTCAGGGGCCGGCAAAAGGAAAGACGGCATCTAAGAGCACCATCGCGAGGTGGATCAAGACCGCCATCCAAGAGGCATATAAAGCCAGGGGTCTCGATCCTCCGGGGAAAATTAGAGCCCACTCCACTCGCTCTCTCTCCTCCTCTTGGGCAGAAAAAGGCCAGGCGTCTGCCGAGCAGATTTGCAAAGCGGCGACCTGGTCTAGTATACATACATTTACCCGACATTACAGGGTTAACGTCCAGTCGGACAAAGACCTGAGCTACGGACGGAAAGTCCTTCAGGCAGTGGTCCCACCCTAGAGCCACGTATAATTTGGTATACTCCATATGTAATGGGGCCGTCGGGATGACGCTCTGGAAAGATACGGATTACTTACCGGTAGTCCCATTTCCAGGAGTCATCACGACGGCCCATAGTTCCCTCCCTCTAGTTTAATTTATGTTCTTCAAATGTAAATATGACCGAATAAAGGTAAAATTTGGTTTAGTAAACATTGTCCACCGTAATAATTTGTAAGTCACTGAAGCACGGGTGGAAAGGGAGGTGCTTTTAAACTCTTCCTGTCCCTACCTGGGTCAGAGGGCAACCTCCATATGTAATGGGGCCGTCGTGATGACTCCTGGAAATGGGACTACCGGTAAGTAATCCGTATCTTTCTAGGCACCATAAATACGTGCTATACTATTTGAGGGGAAGGTCCATCTACATAGCCAGTTTTTTAATTGTTCCCAAGCATCAAAAATGAATGAGAAGTGGCTTTTCAAATAGTCTTATTTAACCACTTCCCAACCTATGATGTACGTGTTTGTTATGGGTGGGAAGAAGTTCTTGTGAAATGCTATACATGCACGGCATGTAGAAGACGTGGGTTCAGGAGCCGAGTCCGCGCCGTCCAAAGAGGGGGGTAAGCTGTAACTGACAGGCGGGGTTTTAGTACAATGGCAGGGATCACAGAGAACTCCCTTTGTTAACCCCTTACAAGCCTTCATTAATGTTGATCGCGGCATGTACAGAGTTAACAGAAAGGGAGGGTGCTCCCTCCATGACATAATTAGATGGATGGCGGAGGGCTGATGGGTTTCTATGGCAACTGAATGCCAGACAATGGCCTTTGGGTTTGTCATGGCTTGTCATAGGCAAGAAAACATATAATATACTGTGTTAGATGAGAAATCATAGGATTGCAAGTACAAATCCCCCTCCTAGGAAATGGGGAAAAAAATAACAAATAGTCCAAATCTGTCCAAAATTCTATTTTAAAAAAATTATTTAAAAAAATATTTGGTATTGTCACATCCATAACAACCCTGTACAATAAATTGAACACAATTTTTATCCCACATGGCAAAAGCTCTAAAAAGAATATATCCACAAAAAAAGGAAGACAAAAACATTTTGGCTCCATTTTTTTTGCTAGTCTCTCAAAAACAATAAAAGTGATTTAAAAAAAAAAACTAATTTAACTCAAAATGGTCCCAATAGAAACTACAGCTCGTCATGCAAGACACATGCTTTCACAGAGCTCCTTCCATTGAAAATATAAAACAGTGATGAGTGTTCAAATGCAGAGGTGTTCAAAAATTCATAATATTCCAAAAGTGTAGAAACCTACCGGCTGATCGAAAAAAAGTTATCAGTCATTTATACTGCAAAGGGAAGGCCATTAAAAAACAACCAACCAAAAAAACAATAGTAGTTGACGTAATTTGTTCTTTCACCCTGTCCCCTCACAAAAATCAATAAAAGTTATACAACACATTTATATGTGGCCCAAAAAGTTAAAAAAAAAAAAAACACTGCTCACTATGCAATGAACAAGCACTTGTACTGGTGTGTGGATGGCTTTTGAAAAGTGAAGATGTAAATTAAAAACCTTATTGCATCCTTAAAGGGGTTTTCTCACAATTTTAAAATTGCTTCCCAATGGCTCTGTCCTTCCTGGTTGCTGCTGACCAGAACCTGTTAATGCTGTAGCCAATCACTGCCTACAGCAGTTACCTTCTATAGCCAGTGATTGGCTGCAGCGGTCACATGTTCTGGTCAGCAGCAACAAGGAAGGGCAGAGTGCTTGTGAAGCAATTGTGATAATGGGAAAGCCCCTTTAAATACCAAGCTAGGCCACATCCTTAAAGGGTTAAAAATATCTTAGTTTGTGTCTACAGTTTCTTTGTAGAGTTAGTCTCTATGGTAAGAGATATCTCAAGCAAACCCCTATGCAGTCTATACTCTCCTTATTTCTTGCTAAACTATAAGCTGGTAAGGAGTAGGGGGCAGATTACACACACAGTTTATACTGTTACCATGGACACACATAGGCCCGTAAAGGAGCTGTAGACACGAAACAATAGGAAACCTGCAGATGATATGTTTTGAAGTCACTGTTTCTGTTTTTACTTTTCTTTCAGCCGACTGTGATTTTTTACTTTGCAGTATTCAACGTGTTCCCGCTTTCACTTGTTGGGGTATTGGAAATTGATAAAAAAGTAAGAATCGATCTGCAGAACAATATTTTGCCAGTTTTGTTTGACTGAACTAACTCCTCAACAGCTGAGCCAAACCTGCATGCTATTTCATTAGACTGCAGGAATTAAAGGGATTCTGTCACCAGCTTCATGAAATATTTTTAAACAAGGCAAAGGGTTCTAAACTTAATCCTTTGCAATCCAATTTTGGATTCAAAGTTTCCTAAGGGGCTTTCTATTTCTGCCATTATACAATGGTGCCATCTGCTGGCTAGAGCCAGTACTGCTGTATGGGACATGATGGAGAGGCCCCCGACAACAGGGCGGCCAGTAATATACAGTAAAAATACCCTGCCGGACGTCTTCCGACATCTGAGCTGTACAGCCTTCAATCAGAATGTCTTTAGGCGTCAGACAGTGGATTGGAAAGGATTAATATGAGTCTCACAGAGGGAGAACCCTAAAACGTAACTTTTATTATAAATTAGTGTAAAATTAAAAACTGGGATAAAGACAGACACACTGAAAACCCAGAGAAAAAGGAAAACTAATCTAAAGGTTGCCTTCTAGAGATGAGCGAGCATACTCGTCCGAGCTTGATGCTCGTTCGAGTATTAGGGTGCTCGAGATGCTCGTTACTCGAGACGAGCACCACGCGGTACTCGTCTCGATTAAACGAGCACTGACCATTGAAAGCAATGGGCTGCCGGCGAGCGCGGGATGAATTGTTGGGAAGGGCTTAAATATATAAGCCCTTCCCTGCAATTCATCCAGAAATGTGTAAAAAAAAAATAATACATATATATATATATACTCACTTTGTCCCGGCAGAACGATGTTAGCCCATTGAATTCAATGGAGCCGGCAATACAGCCGGCTCCATTGAAAGCAATGGGCTGCTGGCGATCGTGGGATGAATTGTCGGGAAGGGCTTAAATATATAAGCCCTTCCCTGCAATTCATCCAGAAATGTGTAAAAATAAAAAAAATATACTCACCTGGTCCCGGCAGACGGAGTTCAGCGCGGCCAGCGGCAGTCCTCCTGAACTGCTCTGAACAGCTGTGAGTAGTATTCAGCAGCCGGGGATTTAAAATCCCCGCCTGCTGAATGAGCTGCCTCGAATTGGTCACAGCCTGACCAATCAGAGGCAGATCTCACTCACACACCCATTCATGAATTCATGAATGGGTGAGTGACTGCTGCCTCTCATCTGATTGGTCCCGCTGAGCCAATGAGAGGCAGCAGTCACTCACCCATTCATAAATTCATGAATGGGTGTGTGAGTGAGATCTGCCTCTGATTGGTCAGGCTGTGACCAATTAGAGGCAGCTCATTCAGCAGGCGGGGATTTTAAATCCCCGGCTGCTGAATACTACTCACAGCTGTTCAGAGCAGTTCAGGAGGACTGCCGCTGGCCGCGCTGAACTCCGTCTGCCGGGACCAGGTGAGTATATTTTTTTTATTTTTACACATTTCTGGATGAATTGCAGGGAAGGGCGTATATATTTAAGCCCTTCCCGACAATTCATCCCGCGATCGCCAGCAGCCCATTGCTCTCAATGGAGCCGGCTGTATTGCCGGCTCCATTGAATTCAATGGGCTAACATCGTTCTTCTCTGCCACAGCTGTTACAGCTGTGGCAGAGGAGAACGATCTTTATGCTGACAGTGCGGGGGGGGGGGGGGGGGGGGGTCTCACTCTTGCCAGTATTGTGGCTTAATAGTGGGACCTGGGAACTTGAGACGCAGCCCAACATGTAGCCCCTTACCTGCCCTATCCGTTTCTGTGTTGTTCCCATCACTTTCTTGAATTTCCCAGGTTTTCACAAATGAAAACCTTAGCAAGCATCAGCTATATACAAAAATGCTCGAGTCGCCCATTGACTTCAATGGGGTTCGTTACTCGAAACGAACTCTCGAGCATCACTGAAAGTTCGACTCGAGTAACGAGCACCCGAGCATTTTGGTGCTCGCTCATCTCTATTGCCTTCCTAATCAGAGTAGGTAACCGTTTCATGCCAGGCAACCATCAAAGTTCAAGCCCTCAGTCCACCACTAGGGCTGACGCTGCTATGACCTCTCTGCTCTATATCTATTATTTTTCCATGGGTGGGGGGATTGGGCTCTTTGCCAATGGGTTGGTTCTGGGATGATTGAATACTAGACTTCTAGAGTAGTGTATCATTGGCATACTTTATGTACTTCATAAAGCTTAGTGATGGTATCCTGAGCATCTGCCTGAAGCATCCTTAGTTGTACTAGTCATTTATAATTCAGATTGACAGACATATGTATAGTCTGCATACAGCCTCGGGACACTAGCAGGACCATCTACCTGAAGCATGTCCCTAAGCATCTACCTCTGTGAGGTTCGTGAAATATGACTCGGAGCTGAGCTACGCCGGGCTCTTCCTACCTGCAGCATGTAGTGACCAAACCTGGTGGCAGAATCCCTTTAAAGGAGAATAAGGAATAGCTTCCTGATCTATGATGGTCCCGCCACTGAGGTCCCCACCAATCCTAAGAACAGGGTCCCATGCACCCCTCTTCTCATCACTGTAAGGATGCTTCTCCAACCTGCAGTGACGTCACATTGAATAGAGCGCTGGCCGAGCATGCAGTGTCAGCACTAAATTCAACTTCCGTCAGTCCCATTGAAAATTAATGGCAGTCCGCTTGTGCGACCATCCCTCCATTCAATCTCCTCCTCAGTCGGTGAAGTAAGCCGACAGTGAGGAGGACGAGGGACATGTGATCCTTGTTCTTAGAATTCGTGGGGGTCCAAGTGGTGAGACTCCCACTGATCAGCAAGTTATCCCCTCTCCTGTAATTCTGGTACACCCCCTCTAACTAGCCGCCTTACACCCTTTGGTACCACTTCTGTCCAGGGAAACTAATCCATCAGATATAGCAATCTAATGACAATGGCAGATATTGCTTTTTGTTCACTTTTCTATAGGCTATGTCCTTGCACATTGTAAGCCCAGTTTCTATTGCACCACTGGCTAAGTAATGTGTTTGCAATAGGATTTTCTTCAGTTTGCTCCACTATCATACAATATTACATCACACAATTGTGTTTGGTGAGGAGTGTTACATCAGGCTTTATCTGAGTGATGCAGAGGGGTCCAAAGTAGTATTATTGACTCACTCCAGTGAGCCCAAGTTTCACACATAAATTTCACTGCAAATTCCTATAAAACTTAGCATTTATTGTTAAACTATTTTAAAATAGCAAAGCTAAAAAGACGAGTACACACATAGAATAGTCATACGTATCAATGCTCATGGAGGATTTAATGGCCTTAGATAATCCTCCACTTAGAATGCCCTACCCTGAAATTGTATGAGATAGTAGACCCTCAAAACAAGATATTAGAAAAAATGACCAATAATAGACCCATATGCTCAGTAATCAACCTGTCTTGGAGCTCGACTAAACTCTTCTTTAGTAGAAAATTAACTGTCTCTTAATTAGATGGCTATATAGATGTACTTGTATGGTAGTAGTGCTATGTTGAACCTGTAGATGACTACAAGGGGCATATCTGTACATTGTACGCTTCCTGCCTTTGACCACATTGTTTTCTTTCGTAGTGTTTTGATTTCTTCATAGTTTATGAAGATGTGCAAATTCCTTATATTCCCCCGAGGCTCATCCTAGGTTTGGCAAGTGCTCCAAGTTCTTGCCGATAAATGCCACCCAGCGCCTCCCCCTTGGCCTTGATTGACAAGTCAGTCTAAAGGTCCATTTACATGGGACGAATATCAGGCAAACGATGCCCAACACTCGTCCCTGTGTTTCCTCGCTCCCGTGCTCCTGCACGGGAGCTAGAAGAGTTGGTTGGTACACAGAGCGGATAGTAGGGGGGGCGGGCAGTGCAGGAGATTTCTCATCTCGCTCCCCCGCCCCTCTCCATTGAGATAACACAGTGGCCATTCACTACTGAACAGCCGCTGTTTAAGCTGAATGATGAGCTCATCGTCCATCGTTTATGCAGCAAAAAAGATCTGCGATGAGCTCATCGTTCAGTTTAAACAGCGGCCGTTCAGTAGTGAACGGCCACTGTGTTATCTCAACGGAGAGGGGTGGGGAGCGAGAGGAGGGAAATCTCTTGCACTGCCCGGCCCCCCTGCTGGCCGCTCCGTAACCCAGCCTGCTCTGCTAGCTCCCGTGCAGGAACAGGGGAGCGAGGAAACACAGGGACGAGTGTCAGGCATCGTTTGCCTGACATTCATCCTGTGTAAATGGACCTTTAGGTGACAATGGTATAAGCTCATGTGCCTTTTGTGACCGTGGCGCAGTGCATGTGCATCACTCGGTCTGCTGTAGAGCTCAGGGGGACTTAAAGTGACCTTGCCCAAGGCTGCACCATCAGGTTCTGGACAGCATTTACCAGCGAGACCTGGAACACTTGCCGAGCCTAGGGAAGTCCTTGGAGCACTATCAAAGTGATTTGCATATTGCAATTAGCTACTGTTTTTCTATGCACTGATGCCACTATGAATGGAAAGAAAGGTACTGTGTGTCCCATATCTGCCAATGCCTTACCAAGCGTTGCAAAGCTTTTTGTAGGTATCATTGTCCTGACAGACTTCCTTTAAATCTAGAACAATTGTGAGAGAACACACTTTATTATTGATGAGTAAACCCCAGGCTGGTTCATCAATAGTTGATCAGCGAGGGCCCCCCTTGCAGGATCCCTACTGATATCGGCTGTTCTGATCCCTATGGGAAGTCGGAACCACCAATAAACTATTAATAACTTAGCCCTAGGTTAAGTAATCAGTGATAAAGTCTCAGAAAACCCATTTTAAGTCAATTTAGTAACTTTTATATTCTTATTATTTTATCTGGTCTTAAACAGGTTTTTGGATCTAATGTGACTGATGCCATGATATGGGAAGACCTGTTGATTGTAATGTACAGTTCTGGTTTAGTTCGTCTCTTCAGTTTTGAGAAAATTGCCAAGGAGGTAGGTGTACAATAAATGCTTAATTATCACCTATGAGGTATTATATGACCGTACTGTGGCCTCCGTATTACAGCGGCAATATTTGAACCCCCTCTGCTGAGCCAAACTTACATCATCCTAAGGGCTTATTTAGATGACCGTATATCGGCTCGGTTTTCGCGTTGAGCCGATATACGGTGTCCTTGTCTGCGGGGGGGGGGAGGGGGGGGGAAGAGCCAAGAACAGGAACTGAGCTCCCGCTCCTTCCCTGCCCCTTGCCACTATTTGCAATGGAAGGGACGGGGCGGAGCTAAGTGCCGTTACTTAGCTCCGCCCCTGTCTCTCCCCCTCCTATTGCAAATAGTGGAGAGGGGGTGGGAGCTCTGTTCCTGCTCCTGGCTCTTCCATCCTCCCCCCTCCCTCCCTGCAGATGAGGACACCGTATATCGCCTCGGTGTGAAGACCGAGCCGATATACAGTCGTCTGAAATAGCCCTAAAACACTGGTGTAGTTTAGGTTTAGCTAATTTGAGCTGCATCTTGCGGCTGTATCACAGCCACCTGAAACTGGTTGCAGTTGAAAAGATACATTACTATTAGAAATACCATTTTTGGATTTACTATCAAAGCTAAAACTTTAGCGCAAATGTTCATTCAGTATCCATCAGGTTAAAATGCAACCATTTCTTCAAATATTGTGCAGAACGACCGAAAAAATCAAAGTGCAAAAATCAAAATGTGCCAAAAGGTGACATTTTTAAATTCTCCCCTGCCCTGCTTCTCTGTATGTGCTCAGCGTGTGCAGCAAAGTTTTACATTATTTTTTTTTTCTGGTTAGAATTTGGCAAATAAGTTACGTAAGAAATACAATAAATTGGCATTTAACGAGCAACAGCTAACTTTGGCCTTTGAAAATGTTTAGGTTGTAGGCGTCATACCCTCCAATTACTGGCATAATTCCAGTCCATAGAACTTGTCAGATTTTTTTTGTTTTATTTCTTAGCAGCTAATTGTTCCTGAACCCGCCGCCATCACCACGACCAAACGGCAGAGAATTTGGATACATGTGATGGAGCATTGTCCTGCATGCTGCTCACTTCTTCTTTTGTAGTACGGGTCTTCCATAAAGTGCAAGTACTTTATTTGCGTCCTGAAAAACGTCCACCTAGCTCATTGTTAATGATGGCCCACACAGTTACCCCTCCTCCACCTTGCTGGCCTTGACTCAAACTGTGCGGTTAATGGCCGATATTTTGTCCCCTCCACATGGCCCTTCAGTAGTTGTTCTTGTCTCGTTTCATCATATTATCATTTTTAAAACTTTGCAAGATTTTAAACACTTAAAGGCATTTTCTGGGCATTTACTATTGATTATTTTCAGGATAGGACAACAATAGTTGATTGGTTGGGGTCTACTGCTCGGAGACCCTGACCAATCAGCTATTCAAGCGCCAGCTGTCACTGACAAAACACACAGGGTACAGAGCAGAAGCAGATAGTGCTGATCCCTATGTAGTGGCTGGCACTGGTAATTGCAGTCGCAGGTCCCATTAAAATCAGTGAGAGCTGTGTCTGCATTTACCAGTATCTGCTGCTACACAGGGTTGGAGCGATCTGTTTCCGCTCTGTACTGTGTATTTTGTCAGTGACGGTAGGCCCCTGAACAGCTGATCAGTCCTAAAAAATGTCAAATTTGTCAACCGGTTGCGTAAGGTGTTGCAGTTCTGCCCCATCCAGTGCAATGGAGTCGATCAACCATGCCATACACAACCAATAGAGAGGTCATAGACTGATCCTAGACAACCTCTTTAATTTGGCCATACACCTTGGATAATTGTCTGATTCCACCCGATTATTTAAAGGAAACCTGTCACCATGTTTACCCCTTCTAAACTGTTCATGGGATGCTATTAGACAACAGTAAACTGGGGCTACATTTTCATGACAGTCTGTGCTAGGGGAGATTTTACCATTGTTGCACTTCTGGAAATAGGTCTAACTAAGGTTTGAGTGATTGTAGAGGTGCCAAACTTACATAGCCTTTAAAGGGATATTCTGAGACCTCAGGATAGGTCATCAATAGTAGACTGATAGGGACCCTCCGCTCGGAATCCGTGCTGATCATTTGGCTTGTTGTCGGTGTAGCTGGCCGAACGATCAGCTAATTGGCGAGCGTACATTCACACAGAGTACTAGTACTGAGGCAAAGAAACTCCTTACGAGACAATGCAGAAATGATCAAAACTGATGCAAAGAAGACGTGAATCACCAGATTTCTTTTTCATTTCCAAAATGCCTCCTAAAATGAGCAGCTGCTCTACTTTTCCTTTGCACCAGATTTGATAAGTTTTTCTCACAAAGTCTCTGAAGGAATCTTGTCTTTTTTCTTGCTCTTTCTAACGTGTGTTCCTAAGACAGGAAGACAGGAAATTAGAGTACATTCTATAAAAGCCAAATGCTAAATATAAAGCATTTGTATGTATGTGTTTTTGGATAAATATTTTCTTGTGCACATGATCCAGTATGTAGAAACAAGACTAGCCATTCATTCGGAAGTGGCGATTCCACTTAAGTCAATGATTTATACAGCTTACCATTTCATCCAGTAGTATAAACGATCAGTTGTAGGTTTGCATCTTGTCCTGCCAAGATACACTGTCCTCCCAGCAAATCTTGTCTTTTTTTCCCTAGTGTATGCAGCAGGAATGTGTTTTAGGGGAGACTTGCAATTGGAGAGGTGAAACGGGAACAGTTGGAGACTATCCATTTGGAATACCCTGCAATATCATTCCAACAGGTACAGACCTTTTTTTTTTTTACCCTTTGTTAAAGTGGTGTTAAGAGGCCATCGCCTTGCTATCTTCTCACATGGGGATTTTAGTTAACTGTACACATGGGTGTACATTGGCCGCTTTTTCACGACTGGCCGATATACACCACCCATCTAATGCATTGGTTTCCAATGCCTCAGTTCAGATAGGCGATTTGCCAGTGTGGAAAAACGGCCGGCAAAGATAGTGCATAAGGTGCGCATTCCAGACAGACGTTTTTACGGCGGCCAGAAAAGATAGTTCTGGAACTATCTTTGGGAGCCTTTGAGAGCTGCCTGCAAAGGGAGGTGGGAGGGAGTTTAGCAACATGGCTGTCTGCAATGGGAGGGGGTGGGACAGGGCAGGAGCTAATGTGCTAAGCTCCTGCCCCTTCAATTGCTGACAGCCAACAAGGGGCGGAGAGGGGGCGGGAGTTTAGCACACTAGCTCCCGACCCCGCCTCTTGCCGATGTTCAAAGAGGGGGAGGCAGTTTAGCAGTATTCCGGGTGCTGGGGATAATCACCGCAGTCCGCCATCTGAATTGGCATGACACAGCCGGACGAAAAGCTTTACACCTGTGTGAAAAAAGCCTGAAGGTGTATAATAGTACATTTCCACTTTTAGATATGAGGGCTATGCAACAAATTTCAGTGGTTAGAAATGGCGCTAAAGTTGATTGCAGTATCCGCTGTTCCCTATGAGGCAAAAGGTTTGAAGCTTGACATGCACTAGAATGTAACAGAAATGCAGTACCAGAGACAGCCTGAGAATGACAGAGGCGCTGCATTATTTAAAACTACTTTGTATTTGATAGAAGGGAGAGGGGGGTCAGCACATAAGCACAATTGGCCTTAGCCAACTTTGCCGCAAGTTTACAGTACTTGATAATACAACAGTGTACGGAAACCAAAATAATACCTGTCCGTCTGGCTACTAACTTAACATTTGCTTAGATCCTCACTATATTTAGGCCCAGCACCAAGACTTCAGAACATCACAGATCAGCAACTAATTACTATAGGTCTTGTGTCAGCACAGGGGGTGTTCATCTACTGTTGTGCATTGTGCTCCACAGCCTAGAGGGCCTCTGCACAGGCGGCCTGAAGCCAGGAAACAAGGAGCTCAGGGCTACTCCTCAAAGGCAGTTGCACTCTTCTATTGTGCCCTCTCAGGTGCTTCCTAATTAGGCTCATTAGCCAGTCCAACACCTTAGAAAACTCTTTTGCCCTCTGGTGGCCACTTTACTAACTGCACTCCTACACACTATTCAAGTAACTAGGGCTTAGCTACGATTCTACATACAGCCTATATACAAGAGTGGAACAGTTGCGGTGGGGGGGAGACACTTTTTTTGCAAATCCTGAGCAAGCTTTCTGAATCAATATCATGCAAGATACAGTCACTTTTAAAAATACTTAGAGATTTTCCAAAATCTCTATTATACTTTTTAGTTAATGTATTTTTGAGCAAAACTTCCAATTTTTTTCACCATACCCCCCATCCTTAGCGCCTGCTGCTGTTCTCAAGAGTTTTTTCCTGCAGTAGGGGTCCATTGGTAGCTTAAGGGAATCTGCCACCAACTTTTTGCACCCCTCACTGAGAGCTGCACCACAAGGTAGTGCCTGTCACACTGATTACAATATATCTGTGCAGTAGTTTTGGAGAAACTTGCATTTTATTAGTAGCAGCCAGACACAGAACTAGAACAGAATATTAATAATCTGCAGACTAGCCACACCCACCCCACCATCCAGCCAATGATTGGTAGCTCTCTCTCTATGCACAGTAATAAGCAGAGAGCTGTCAATCATTGGCTGTAGGGTGGGTGCACTCAGCCTGCAGCTCATGCATATACAGGACTACTTTTAAGTAGTGCTCTATGCATGTGCTGATACTGATAAAAGGCAAGTTTTTCCAAAACTACAGCACAGATCCACACAGCAGACATATCGCTGTAATCAGTGGGACAATCATTACCTTTATACTGCTCTCCGAGAAGTGCACAAAGAAGGCGATAGTCTCTTTAAGTTTAAAATTGCAATTCCTAGCATGTAGCTTTATAAAGCTAGTTTGCTTTGCACACTCCTCCCACTTAGCTGCGCAATTGTTGTAAAGAAATGGCATATGTGCAACACCACAAGGGTGGTGGAACCACGTAGGCTTGGTACAGCAATTTACAAGAACCAGCGCCCTGTACAGGATGTCATTGATGATGAGTAGAATTCCAGAAAAGGTCTGTGGGGGGGTCTCAACGGAGACCAGTGCGGATGTTGCCTGAGTCCAAATTCAAAGGAAAGTTTATAATGAGTACTCGAGGAGAACCATAAGAATCCACGATATACACAGCATGTGAATCAGAATGAGTTCTGGTTTATTTGGAGAAACACACAGCTTATATAGGCCGTTGCCCGCGCAGGGTGCAACTTTGAAGAATTACTTAATCAGGTGACTGAAACAGAATATTAGCACATTGGGAAACCAACGTATCTTAGAAAGGAAACACATCTGCTGTGGTTCGGGTGCATCCAACCACAAACTGTTAGTAAGCCCGCCACAAACGGTCAGTAGGTCCGCCACAAACTGTCAGAAAGGAAACTTATTACTACTTAGTTTGTTATCTGGTGCAAGGCCCTGACTGAAATAAGGAACTTCTAAGTTCCGCTCCTTATGTTATGTTACTTCAGAAACAAAATTAAATTCAATTAAATTAACCCTTATCAATCCCCCATTTGGACATCAGAGCCACCATTATCTCCTGGTTCTGTCACCCGTTGGTGCCGGCTCCAGCCGGGTCCCCAGGTAGGAATGGTGCACTCTATGTCCATCTAGGGTATCAAGACATTTAAATGGGTGCAGAAAATCTGCTTTCAGTACATTTAGCTACGCATGAAATTATTACCTTTATTGCAATATATATACACATAAGACCATCATTACCACTTGTAATATACTTTGTAGAATTCCCATGAACCAACCTCCTAACCCCGAGAACCAATTGGCAGGGTTAAGAAAGCTAAACCATCCCTGATTTTCATCTTGTTTTATGCTGGCAACTATTTTCAATATACCTTTTTACATATGATTCTATATCCAAGTTCTATTAGCAACTTCCGAATGTTTTCTATATTTTTCATTTCCATAATATATTACATATACAACCAGATAATCTAATGTCACATTTATTACACTGTTCCCTATATTTTCATTTGCTATCAGCATAAAACCAACCTTGTCAAATCTGGGCTTGAAAAACAAAAAAATTCAAAAGAACCGTTAGATGTTGAATACAAATGTCTCTTCCTGTAAAATTGTTTCTTCTTCTCTTGATCTTCTTTAGATCCAAACCTATAGGATCTCCGATGCAGGGAAGCAGGGGGATTATTGTGCCCTCACTGCTTTCCCTGGTTAGCCAAAGAACAGACCCTAAGTAGGAATCTGTCCCTGCTTTAATTGGTATCAAACAATCTTCTCCATTCTCCATATCCAGAAGTATCCGCAGCTGACTATAGGGCCCCTTTATTCCAATGTTGCAGATGCCCTCTCTACACCGCTTTGTTGCCCAAGGTCTTCAGGGAGGAGCTGTGAGGCTTAGCCCTCCTTTGACGTCATCAGCTGGCGGTCAGCATTCTGCAGAACATCTGAGGTTCACTCCGATGACAGTGTAGCAGCAGTCAGGCACACTTGTCAGTTCTTCAGGCTCAGTTAGATAGTCTCAGCGTATGGACAGATGCAGCATGCACTTAGAGAAGATGAAATTTCAAATCACAATTGCAAAAGTCCAAATGTCCTGGTGGAAATGACTCAGTTCATAAATTTTCTCAGTCCCAAATAAACTTGATGCAGAATAAATCAGTCTACGGCAAATCAAACAAAACAAAATCACAATCTGGGGCCTTGTGTGCTTTTCTTCACCCCTTCATAAAAATAGATGAAACAAAAATCTGTAGGTCAAATTTATCAATAAAACAATCTCTGCCCAGAGGGACCGGAGTAATTTTCTGTTGTAGCAAATGAATATTTCTAATATTCCTAATCTTTCTACATTTCAGCACAAATACCTTCTACATACAGTAGACATAAAACTCAAGAATTTTACTATGTAAACAAACAATATAATATCAAACATTACAAATCAATCAGGTTTACAATACAATAATCTTAGATTGATCAATATCATCTTCAGTACAATTACTTATTTTTCACATGTTATCAAACACTGCGAACCAAGTTAAGCAAATTTTATAACACAATATTCCTAGATTTGTCATGATCCTCTTCATTAGTAGTTATGTATTTATCACATCCCATTCCTATTGTATCCATTTGTAATAACACGTTTCCATAATTAAGATTGTCATGCAATATACATTCACATCATTTTTCCACAAAACAGAACCCAAATAGATATTCTATTAGTCCAACTCATGTAAATAAATTTGTACATAGTAATATCCCAGCACACAGTCACAATTATGTGTATCTCACATTCACACTTATTAGGGTCCCAACCAACTCCCGCCTTGGCCACCACAGTATGAACCTTTTTCTTATTTACTCTATCATTTCCCTTGCTCTCCGGTGACTGTCACTGCGTGTGTGCTTTAACCTTTATTATGGCCACCTGTTCTGGCAACATGATGGCCTGCATTAATCTACTTACTGATACACCATTCTTAATGGGCTTGCCTTGTGCCGTGAGAAAGCTTCTGGACCGCCAGATGGGTCCATAATCGTGTGCAGTACCAAAGGCGTACCTGGAATCAGTGTAGATGTTAGCAGTGGTACCTTTGTACAGGCCTCAGTTAAAGCACGGAGCTCAGCCTCCTGCGCTGACATGTATGGCGGCAGTGGTTTTTGTACAAGCATTTCATTCAGTGTGACTACTTCAAAACCTGTTACAAACCTTCCTTCATCATTCAGGTATCTAGATCCATCCACAAACATTTCAAGGTGGGGGTTTAGGAGAGGTTTGTCAGTGACATGTGCGAACCGAGCTGTCTCCGGCTCCATGAGCGCTGCACAATCATGCTGGTGCTCTGCGCAAAGGGCTCCTCCTCATCATCAGTCAGAGAATTTGCAAAAAGCTGGTCCTCTGTACTTACTCCCCCATTTGAATCAGTGTCACCTAATGGTAATAAGGTGGCCGGATTCAAAGTGGTGCAACTTTGAAATGAGACATTGGATGAAGAGTGTACTGCAAGTTCCATTTTGATCTGTCTAGCAAGGGACAGATGTCTACGGCTTACCTGTGTCAGGATACCATGTATGTCATGTGGGGTGTAGATCACCATGGTGTGATCTAAGACAACGTCAGAACTTTTGTCCAATAGCGCCTGAACTGCTAGAACCGCTCGGACGCATGATGGAGACCCTCTAGCCACCGCGTCAAGATGGGCACTGTAGTATGCTACAGGTCGCTTTTTGTCACCATGCATTTGTGTCAGTACAGCGGTGGCGTGTCCCGCCATCTCAGTGACGTACATTTGGAAAGGTGTGTCATAGTCTGGCAGCCCCAGTGCGGGTGCACTGGTTATCTGTACTTTCAGCTGATGGAAGGCTGACTCGGCCTGCGGGGTCAGAGCAAATGGCCGTGAACCCAAACAGTCGTACAGAGGCTGCATGGTCATGGAGGCAGAGCGTATCCACGGCCGACCGTATGAAACCAGTCCCAAAAAGGTACGCAACTGGGCATGGGAGGTGGGAAGTTGCATGTCACTTACCATCTTCGTGCGCTCCGGAGTCAGGTGTTTAGTACCTGGACCTAGGCAGTGGCCCAGGAACACTACGTGAGATTTGCAGAACTGAAGTTTGTCTTTACTGGCTTTGCAGCCATTCTACTCTGATGGAGGAAACACAAAGGCTTAGTGATGCATTGAGGTAACTATTTGGGTCAGGAGTACATAAAAGTAAATCATCAATATATTACAAGAGGGCGGTGCCCTCGGGAATTGGCCAGGCGTCTAATACCAGCTTCATGCATCTGGTGAACTGGTTGTGGGCTATTCTGTGCCCCTTGTGGCAGCACTGTCCAACAGTACTGCTTTCCTCTGAAAGTAAAATGCAAACAAATACTGACAGTCTGTCGGGGTCCGTCTGACTGGTAGCCCAAAGGCTCGAAGGAACGACACTAAGAGCTTGTTCCTCTGCGTACGTAAGAGTGAAGACAGGGAGAGGTGTCATTAGGTCTGCTGCCATCCGACAGAAGGTCGGGTGACTTTCAGACCCGGGGTGTATACGAGCCTCACCGGACGGGTGAAGTTTGATACATCCCAAGGGTCCCATCACGTCGGTTCCCAATATGCTTTCAGGACTTTCCAGCACAAGGAAGCGCATGAGGCATCGCGACCCTTTAGCGTCTTTTCTTTACTGGAAAAAGAAAGGAGTGTTTGCTGGAGAATGTATCTCACGCAAATCCCCCATTGGAACCAAGTCTCCCACTTGTTCCCCAATCAGCATTTTCCTTGTAGGAAACTAAAGGGATACTGTTTGACCCAGGGGTGCGTATCCTGGCTTCAGATTTACCATCATAGGGGGTATATTCAATTTCCCTATGTCTGTCTTGGAGGTGGCTTACTATTTGTCAGGACCTGCGGAAAGCTGAGTTTCTGCAGTAGCTATCAAGACAAATACATGAGCCGGATCTACCAAGAGAGCAGTTAGTTTACAAACCTCTTCTGAACTGTCACCTGAGGTCTCAACCCGTACCGATCCATCTGGTGAGAATTTGATAGATGCAGATAAGGCTTGTAAGATATCAGTACAAATAACAGTGATATAAATTACAACAAGGCAGAATAATCCACAAACATCTAGCCACATTAGAATATTATATTCTTTAAGCAAATTTATTATTAATCTGATCCTGCCTGCAATGTCTCATCAAATTTGAGAAAAGAAAAAAACTTTTCCTAACTGCCCAAGCTTCTCACCCCCCCCCTTTCAGAGAAGAGAAGGAGGAAACATTACGTACTTTTACATCATCTAGCTCCACCCCTTCGATGCTGGTCGTTTTCATGTCTCTTCTACAGAACATTCTCTCAGCGACAGTACAGTACTAACAGCATTTAGCAGTGATACAGATGTCCAACCAATCACAGAACTGACATTTACCCAGAAAGCAAATATATATATATCTTAAAATCCTTATATGTTTTCTATTTTAAGACCGTATAATTCACGTAATTCATTACAAGTTTCTTGTTTCATCAGCATCTGTCCTTCTTTCTATGACCCTGAATTTTATCTCTCTATGAAACTGAACAATAGCTAAGATATTAATAAGCAGCCAGAATATTCAGACTTTAAACAGCATTAATCATTAGTAATTATAAGAGGTATATTTCTCTGAGGATACGAATAGTTAAACACATAGAAAAGAAAACATGCTAAGCGCTTCTAACAGCGCAACATTTTCCGCATTTTTAACCCTTGTATTCTTAGAAGCCCCCACAGATGTGAGTGGGGTATAACTTCCTTACACTTTCTTACACTTTCTTGTAGAAGACTAAGACGTACAACAAAGATTAGATTACATAACATCAGACATACAAGACAAACAATAATGGTTATTTGTCACATAATTGTCCACAGATTCTGCATGAACTTGCTTTATGTCACAGAGGAACACAAACTATAAAAGGATTCCCTTTCTCTGATATCTTTCATGTGTTTTTCCCGTCCCTTTTTAAGTCCTATCTGTCTATATATTTTATACGCTTGTCTGCAATCGTCTCGCCCTTCCCTCTCTTTAATTATCTCTATAGGGGTCAGATAAGCTTTAGACTGTTCGGACCCCATTTTGATTTGTCACACAGACCTTATTATTATTATTTTTATTTTATTTTTTTCGTATATTTCTCAACCACGAAGGTAATTTATTTCCCACTATTCATCACTAAGTATACAGGACCTTATTTCACACAGTTACACTAAGGACACTTAGTCCCTGGTCCTGGAATAGTTTTACGGAACTACTACAGCAATCACTTAGACTACTTAGGGATTCAGGGGAGACCAGACCTCTCCTCTAAGGGAACTTCTGGTGATATTATAACAGATTCAGTAAAAGCAAATTATGGCTAAAATGACACAGACTATCAACGTACAGATTTCAACAGTTACTACAGGCAACATGGCATGAAAATATCCCAGTAGTGAGTTCTTCCGTCTAGCACGGTTACTAAGAACACCGTAAAAGTACAGGCAAAAGCGTCCTATATAACATGCAGCGACTCACCTCCTGTCAACACGGGACTGAATGAAGTCAGGGGAGCCCAGAGCTGGAGTGGCAAGTCAAGGGCTTACCTTACACCGGTGTTTTGTAGATCTGGGGTCCCGTGGCCTCTGGTCCGGTTGGTCGTCAGGTATCGGCTGCAGGTAAGGAGTTAGCTTCTGCCCCACATTGGGCAGCCAAGTAAACTGTGGGGGACCAGTGCGGATGTTGCCTGAGTCCAAATTCAAAGGAAAGTTTATAGCGAGTACTCGAGGAGAACCATAAGAATCCACGATACACACAGCATGTGAATCAGAATGAGTTCTGGTTTATTTGGAGAAACACACAGCTTATATAGGCCGTTGCCCACGCAGGGTGCAACTTTGAAGAATTACTTAATCAGGTGACTGAAACAGAATATTAGCACATTGGGAAACCAACGTATCTTAGAAAGGAAACACATCTGCTGTGGTTCGGGTGCATCCGACCACAAACTGTTAGTAAGCCCGCCACAAACGGTCAGTAGGCCCGCCACAAACTGTCAGAAAGGAAACTTATTACTACTTAGTTTGTTATCTGGTGCAAGGCCCTGACTGAAATAAGGAACTTCTAAGTTCCGCTCCTTATGTTATGTTACTTCAGAAACAAAATTAAATTCAATTAAATTAACCCTTATCAGGTCCCTGTTACCAATGTACGGCACAAGCACATCATCCGTACAGGAAATACACACTGCCACAGTGGCCTGCGATTGGAAGACATATCGCATCCACTTTTCAAACTGTAAGTAATATACAAATTGCATTACATAGTTTGCATATGAGTGGGCAAAAATTGGTCTTTGAAGGCTTTTTTGAGATTAATAATAGAGATAAGAGAGCACGCTCGGATAAAGCAATTACTCGAGCGAGCATCGCTCTTCTCAAGTAACTGCTTACTGGTCCGAGCAGGCTTGGGGGGGGGGGGGGGCGGCGGGGGTGAGAGTGAGAGAGGTCCCCCCCCAGAGCCTGCTCGGAAAAGTAAGCAGTTACTTGAGAAGAGCGATGCTCGCTTGAGTAACTGCTTTATCCGAGCGTGCTCGCTCATCTCTAATAACTATAAGACTCTTCTACTGAGGTCTCATGTAGGCCTTGGCACTGACTATACATTGTACGGTGTTCCTGCTCAACCGGCATCTGCTGATATGTGGGTTTGTTCTTCTCAACATTCATATGTCAACTTTGGTCCATGGGTACTAACAGTCCACACCTGCTTGAAGTGCAGTTGTAGTGGCTACATAAACTATATATGCCGATTTTGTAGATACTTTTGGAACTTGTAGAAACGTTGTATTTCAAGTGAGGTCCTGGAATACCAAAAGCTTGTGGTTGCTCTTAAGATCCAGCTTGATGCTATTATATTGTATAAATATTATGATACATTTGCTATTGTTTTACTCAACAACTTCACTGCATTTCACATAAAAGCAATTCAAAGGCATTTTGAGTTTGTGTGAAAACGCAGTGACGACTGTGTAAAAATCCACAGCATGCCTTGAGTTCACTGCAGAATTTATTAACATGCTTTTAGTGAAAGGAGATTGTTCAAACTACATGCACATAACGTCCATTGTACCCTATGTTGTTGCAGAATTTTGTTGCAAATTGCACAAATGAAATTTTACAGCAAACGCACATAGTGGTAGCCCTACCTAAGGGTGCTTTTACACCCAATGATTTATCATTCATACAAGCGAATGATGTCAGAGTTCACACGTTCACTTGTGCAGCCTGTTTATACTGGCAGATAAAGCATTTGCTTGTTTACTCGCTAAACCATTCAGTCATTCACATTCACTTAATAAGTACGACTGAACGATCGGTATTTACACCGGACAATTGGCAAACGAGCCAACGATGATTTTCATGCTTGCTTGAAATGAACGATAAGCGAACAAATTCTTAGAGTCACAATCTCTACCATTCTATGAATTGACCCCTGGCTTATACCCATCCAAGGAGCAGCTTGAATTCTCCAAGCCACACTATCATAAATGCAGCTGAAGGGGGTGCGTCATTTGACGTAACAGATTTAGCCCATACACAAGCTCTCTTCACTAACAGCAACCTTGGGAATGATGTGGAGTATATCGGATCTCCTGATGCATTCTGCATCCTCTCTTCACCCAGCAGATTTCCAGGTTCAATGTATAGATCCACTCCAAACAGCTGCTTCCCTACTATGGTTGTAGATAATAGAGGCAGAATCTGGACCCCACCACATGAGGGGGAATGTGATTGGAAAGCAGATATAATGGCAATGCCTACTGTTATAGTAATATATGTATTCTATTGTATATATCTTTTCATATGCTTCTCACATCAGCCTATGCAAACATGCATATATAAAGATAATGCTATATCTTCCTTAATAGTATATAGCAGCATCTAAATGGTTAACTTGTTCATATTATACACTATATTGTATTAGATTTTTGTATCTACTTCCCACAGGCCTTTCTCATGAGCAGTTCTACATTCTATGTGCAAGGGGAACTGCTCTTTCTCCCCTCCCCCCATGCACTCCTCAGGTCAAGCAATGATAGTAATACGTCTATTTTTTGTAAGTTTCATTTCTTGTTTCCGGGAAATCACATGTTTTAGTAGTAACACACACCTTAAGGCGTTAACATACGTTAATCATTAAAAACTAAAAGCCTATCATGAGTGCTTATGACTTTATGAGCTTGTATCTCTATTGCTACATCATTTGGGGTATATATGCACGATAATGCTATTAATAAATCAGAAGTGTGTTGGTTTTGATACAACTACTTACTATATAGTAGTAAGCAGCATCCGGGGTGTAATGAATCAAAGAACCATATATCTGTTAAGACACTCTTCTTTATTGTTCTATCTTCGCATACAACAGCGACGTTTTGACTGTTATACTACAGTCTTTTTCAAGCCAAAGATGGAACAATAAAGAAGAAGAGGATCTTAAGAGATATATGGTTCCTGGATTCATTACACCCCGGATGCTGCTTACTACTATATAGTAACTATAATTCACAGAGGCAGAGGGATATAGAAGAAAGGCTTTCTCAAAATATTACTATATAGTAACTAGTTGGATATGTTTGGATGACGAGTCCTCATCTGGTTAAGCGTGCATCATTGCTCTAAAGCTGCTCCCTTGTGAGTATAAGGTGTATTATAGTGTGCTGCAACCGTACATTGAACAGTATGGACATTAATCTGGTTTTGATACAAGCATTTTGTCAGTCTGAGTTACTCTGCGTGCACGCACTTCTCAATAACCATTTTGGCCCCCACAGTGAAATCAGGGGAGCCCATTTGGTTCCGTTAACACTACCAAACCTAAAATAGACAAGCTCTTTCATCAGCTAAAAGCCTCACATTAAGGAGACATAGTGGCCATGCAAAAAGATCTGGTTTACCCTAGAGTTGCAGAAGCAGAAAAAGCACAAGAGCACCCATCCAATTTTGGAAACACACCGGCAACTCGCTCACAAATGACCTGTGCAAATTTCAGATATTTTCACCTATTTTGACGATGTTGGAAATAGACAAAGGAAAAATAACCCCTGTGTTCGGGGGCTTAGTGGGGAAATAGAAGCTTTGCAACTAGAGGAGTGGGCCCAGAAATTCTTTTGCAAATTACTCCATCTATGAACCATCTGATTGAAATAGATAGAATACACAGAGCATTGGGCCCCAGGCTTGTGGACCCCTCGTACCCCAGAGAAGTGATATGCAAAATACATTTTCCAAATGAAAAAAATGACAATGTTCTAGAGAGTTGAAGGGCAATAAGTCTCAAGAATCTACTATCATCATTCTTCCCGACCTCGCTAGAAGCACCCTACAATTGTTCAAGGTACTAAAACCGCTCCTCATAATACTAAGGGATAAAAATGTGCGTGTGTGTGTATATGTATATAGATACATAGTTCTGGGGATACTCTCTCCATGTCATAGCTAAGAAAGGGTGGAAAATCATCATTCTTCAAATCTCTATGGGATCGTCCCAAGTTCTTAGGAATAATAATATTAATAGTCTATTTGTATAGCGCCAACATATTCCGCAGCGCTTACATAGACAGGGGGAATACAGAAAGACAAAAGTACAAAAAATTACAGAACTACGATTACATAGTAATCAGTTGATGGAAACAATAGCGGTGAAGGTCCTGCTCCAACGAGCTTACATACTACAAGTAATGGGGTGATACAGAAGGTAAAGGGGCTGGATGTGTGCACGGTATGGCAGGTGGAGTGTGAGAGATGCTATACACATAGACAATGGTCAGACATTTAGCAGTGTGACGGCAGAATCGGTATGACTGCAGGGGCAGTTGATGGTGGCTGGTAAAGATTGCAGTCAGTAGGTCATGGAGCATGTTATCAGGCGACGTACAGAGGGGTTTGTTTAGGGAATGCGGTATGCCTCCGTGAAGAGATGCATTTTTAGAGCACGCCTGAAGTTCTGCGAATCCTGGATTGCCTGGGTAGCCTTTGGTAGTGCGTTCCAGAGGACTGGTGCTGCTCTGGAGAAGTCTTGGAGGCAGGAATGAGAAGTTCGAATTAGAGGGATGCGCAGTCTAGTTTCGTTAGCAGAGCGGAGAGCCCGGGCTGGGTGATGGATTGAGACGAGGGAGGCAATATAGGGTGGCACTGCGCTGTGTAGGGTTTTGTGGATGAAGGTAGTGAGTTTAAATTGAATTCTGTATTTAACGGGCAGCCAGTGCAGTGACCGGCACAGGGTAGAGGCGTCCGAGTAGCGGCTGGACAGGAAAGATGAGCCTGGCTGCCACATTCAGGATGGATTGGAAAGGGTAGAGTCTGATGCAGGGGAAGCCGATCAGCAACGAGTTGCAATAATTGAGCCAGGAGTGGATGAGGTCAACAATAAGCGCTTTTAGCGTGTCTGCAGTGAGAAAAGAGCGGATTCTTGCGATGTTCTTGAGGTGCAGCTGACATGTTTGGGACAGAGATTGGATGTAGGGGGTAAAGGAGAGATCGGAGTCAAATATGACCCCAAGGCAGCGGGCATGTTGTCTGGGAGTTATGGTGGCGCCACACACTGAGATGGAGATGTGAGGATGAGGTCGGTTAGTGGAGGGTGGAAATACCAGTAAGTCAGTTTTAGAGAGGTTTAGTTTTAGGTAGAGAGAGGACATGGTGTTAGAGACAGCGGACAGACAGTCGGTGATGTTTTGGTGGAAAGGTGCAGTGATGTCACGGGAAGAGTTGTATAGCTGGGTGTCGTCAGCGTAGAGGTGGTTAGCAGAATATTTAAACTACCTATAGCTACCTTACTTGACTATCAATTTTTGTGGCTTTGTAGTGGCCGACTACCACTGCTCCCCAGGAGAAGGGAACGGTACAAGGCAGAAAGGCGTCCGCTGAAATCCAACTCCACCATGACTTCAATGCTTCTTATAGGATCCCAGATCCAAGGTTGTTGATGTCAAAGAGACCACATAGAAGAAAATACACACCCAAATGACTGGGCGGCTCGAGAGACCTTTACTTCTCATTTGTAGATAAACATGCCATTAATTTGATATATGCAAAATTGCACTTTTCCATGTGTCCTTGGGGCTCATGGAAACGGAGGCCTTAGGTTTATACATCATATATGTTGCACCGATCATATACAGAACAGTTAAAACAGGCGACCCTCTTCCCTGCTATGTCCAGATAAAGGACATATAGGAACTAAAATTTTGTATAGAACGCCAGTAAGGCTTCATCAAATGTTTCAGCAAGTATCTCATTCATGTTGGCTCTGTTTATTAACACCAGGTACAGTGTTGCATATTTGGTGGAAGTACCCACTAGTAGTGCCACTTTGGCAAGATATACCCTCCCTTCTTAGTTTTTTGTGTTCTTGTTTAAGATGAGCTAATGAATGTTATAAGTTAAATTGTTATTGTAACCTGTCTGGTGCAATTTTGACTTTTTAGAAAGCCCCCCAGTTCTGTTTGAAGTGCCTTGTCTAGAAAATGCTTTTCAAGTTGGTGGTTATCCCTGGCATTATATCATTACACCCAAGAAGAAAAAAAAGAGAGGAACTTTTCACATCTGCTCTTTGGAGGACCACAGCCTGGTAAATGTTTGAGCGCTTCATATTGAGTCCGTATGTTTCTCTTACATAGAATCCATACTCTTATTATATGTTTACTTAAAGGGGGTGTCCAGAGTAAAAAAAAAAAGTTAAAAGTGCTCCACCTGCAGCTGGACATAATATTAGAGAAATCAAGTTTTGTTCTTGTCTTCAAGTCACTTTTATTGCACCTTTTCAAGGATTGTGTCATTACCCAGGTTTTTGTTTTTAGCAGTTTGCTGTTTTCACTCTGTGGACAGTGAATCCTAGGCTGGCAGCGCCTTCCCTCCTAGAGACACCCTGGCACAGTTATCTACTCACAGGCACATCTCGAATACTTGTTATCTGTAGTGCCACCACACATAAGAGAAGGCATGCTCCTGTTCTAGCAATAGCTATTCCCCTACTGCTGTCTTCTTCCTGCTTGCTGCAGCAATGGCGTCCCACCAATAAGGACATGCGACTAATGCTGCTAATCACTGGCCATAGTGAGTCGGTGATTGATTACAGCAATCACATGTTCCTGATGTTGAGGCATCATTGCTGCAGCAGAGCAGTGGGGGATCCGACCGTGTCGGAATGGGATTTGCAGTGGATCGGGTGAGGAATAGAGGAATCATTTTAACACAAACCCACTAGTAATCAAGGTTACTCCTATGACTATAGAGAGGTGAACACTAACAGATTACCCACTGTACTCGCATCTAACACACTTTTGTATTGTACTGCGATTGCTTCCTTCTCGGTGGCTTTTACCTTGACTTCCATGTATCATCTTTGATTCTTTCAGGCGAAGAATGGAATACGTGACATGAAAGACTGCTCTTTAGAACCGGACTGGATCTACTTTCATTTTGATAAAAGAATCATCCATGCTGGACCTGATCAGATCAAGCAAGTAGAATTTATGATGCAGTTATAGTTTTTTTTAGTTTTTCTTATTTTTTACTTTGTCATTGACTGAAGGAGTACAGCGCACTGTGGCTACATTTCTTAACTTCTTGTACCAGTCTGTATTTTGTGGATTGAACAACACTTGTAGTTTTTACCCAATCGTATGCATGTAATGTTGTTTATTTTACATGTGCTCCGCTAAAAATCAGCATATGACCAGTAAAGCGGGACTCTTGCATGTATAACATAATGAAAGATTTTGAAGCTTTGAGTTGCTGGGACATTTCTATATGGATATATTTGTTTGCAATATACAGGGTGTCTCTAAAGTGTGGAAAAACCCAAATAGAAAGAAAACTGTTTGACAGACAGTGATCCAGTTTTGCATTGGAGGAAGTGGAAAACTTGGTATGTCGTGTCTTCAACATGACGGCCATTTTGAATACGGCTATCTTGGATTTAGCTCTATTTTTCGAATGGGAAGGTAGGTATGTGATTTATCAAAGTGGCAGAGAATTTCACCATAAAAGCAGTGGTGTGCTCCATTTTAACATAACTTTATTCGTTCTCATGTTTCCATGCTTCATTACAGGCAATATGAATGTTGGTTATCTCTAGCAGAACGTGTTGAGATCGTTCTCCGTAAGGTGTTGCAGCACCTACACTTTGTAAGGATGCCATTTCTGCATAAACTAAATTTGCTGGTATGAAGGCATGGCTAATGCCATGATCAGTTTTGATAGAACCCGTTTCTCAGAATTTGGAAAGAAGTTTGGCAACTGCATTGTGGGTAATAGGAGGTCTGGTCGGGGGGCGTTGATTGGAAAATGCGGCTATGACAAGTGTGCTTCTTTCAGCTGACATAAGGATGATCTCAACACGTCTGATTGAGATAATGCCATCATTCACATTGCCTGTACTGCATAAAAAGCGCTGTGTTAACATGAGAATGAATAAAGTTATGTTAAAATGAAGCACACCATTGTTTTTCACACCTACCTTGCCATTGGAAAAATTAGAGTTGAAGCAAAGATAGCGGCAGTCAAAATGGACATAATTTTGATGATAGCCAAACAGGGTTCCCCCTTCCGTCACAGCTTGTGGACACAATTGGATCACAGTTTGCCAAACCATTTTCATTCTATATGGGTGTTTCCACACTTTTGAGACAAACTGTATATTAGATGAGTTCACAATGCAAATAAGGAAGCTGGAACAATACCTCTGCAGCGCCACCTATTGGATGGTAGCATTTCTTCACTGCAGCTTTCAAAGATGGCGCCTCTGTGCTGCCTTCCCACGATACTCTGCGCTCTCCCTCTTCTGTGTGCGCGCTCCCGATGGCAGTAAGAGGCATGAAAAGGCAGGATTTCATGGCCTCCCTCAGCTCACGTCCTAGCCCCGCCCATGACACGCCCACCTCTATTGAACTGATCTACAGTCTCTCCCCGCCCAGGCCCCGCCCCCTGCTGCATACTATAATCAGAGGGGGTGTGGCCAGGGGAGACTGTCATACACTCATGGTTCAGGATAAAATCCTACTATGAAAGTAAACAGTAACACTATGTATAGTGAATGGAGAGGGGCGGGGGAGAGCCGAGATAGAACTCTCCTGCAGCCCCCCACTGCAAGGCTACCTACTGCCCCCCCCCCCCACTCTGCTAAAGTAAAGTAAAACAAAACATTTCCCCACACTCACATGCCCCCATAGTGCCCCTCCCACAGCAACCCCTCTCACAATGACCCCCCCCCCACAGTGCACTCTCCCACAGTGCCCCCCCTAATGATCCCCCACAGTCCCCCCCTACAGTGCCCTACACATGCCCCCCCCCACAGTGGCCCCCAGTGTCACCCCTACAGTGCCCTCCAAAGTAGCCCCCCTCCACATGCTCCCCTCATTCCCCCCCAACCACAGCATTCTGCACAGTCCCCCCTCAACAGTGCCCCCCCAGTATTCCCCCCCACAGTGCCCTCCACAGTACCCCCCCTACACATGCCACCCCCCCAGTGCACTCCAAAGTAGCCCCCCACAGTCCCCCCATCCACAGCGTCCCTATACAGTGCCCCCCCGTGACCTCCCCCACAGAGTCCCCCTTTACAGTGCCCACACACAAGTACACTAACAGCACCCCATGCCCCTCCCCCCTACAAGTACAGTGATACCTATATATAGATAACACAGGATCCACCATTCACAACAGACACAGCTCACCTCCTCCCCTCCATGCACAGGCAGGATTATACCGTGTGAAAAATTACTGTGACAGCCCCACGCTAACCCCCCCCAGCGCGGCAACTTACTGTCACAGCCCCCCTCCAACCCCTCGTGACAAATTACTGTGACAGACCACCCCCCCCCCCCCCCACAGCTACAAGTCTATGTGACCGCACACCCCACCACGACAAGTCTATGTGACCGCACACCCCACCGCGACAAGTCTATGTGACCGCACACCCCACCGCGGCAAGTCTATGTGACCGCACACCCCACCGCGGCAAGTCTATGTGACCGCACACCCCACCGCGGCAAGTCTATGTGACCGCACACCCCACCGCGGCAAGTCTATGTGACCGCACACCCCACCGCGGCAAGTCTATGTGACCGCACCGCCCCCCGCGACTTCTGAGAGTCGGGTCTCCGCACACCACTAGCGCCCCTCCCCCCCCCCCGACTTCTGACAGCTGGGTCCCCGCACACCCCTTAGATACCTTGGAGATGAAGAGCCAGCAGCCACGCCTCCCCTGCAGGCAGAACTGAGCTTCCCAGCGGCTGAAGTTCTTCTGCACATGCGCCGAGCTGTGCTGGAGAAGCGCGTCCCCGTCGTCCTGACAAGCAGAGGAGAAGACTTGTCGGATCTAATAGCAACCGAGGAGCAACACTGGGGGGGGGGGGGGGCCGCAGGAGGGAAGTGAATAACTTGTAAATTGTAATAATTTACAATGCACAATGTATATTACAAAGTGTATTGTATTGGGCAAACAGAAGTAATAACATTAATTGTCTATGGCCAGACAACCCCTTTAAATAAATGTACGACTTTTATATGTTTGCCCCTCATCAGTGTGCAATAGGTTCCTGGCTTAGCTGGTGAGAGGCCTGTGACTTAGGTCAGGAGGGGTTTTGTCTCTCCTTAGGGAGAGCGGCTAAAAGGTGTGTGGGGACACCTAGAATGGTGAGTGGGTAAGGAGGGGCATCGTCTATACCAAAGGAGAACACCCAGAAGGTGTGTGCGGAGACACCTAGGTGAGTGAGGAGACTTATAAGGCCATGCATGTCTCTCTGGGTAAAATATGCAAATCAATGTATGACTTTTTAAACAAGTCTCTGAAACACTGATTGGGAATAGGGAACCAAGACCAGAAAACCATACAGTTAGGTGTCCCCACACACTTTCTGGGCGCTCTCTCTGAGGAGAGACGACACCCCTCCCGCCCCATGTGTTCACAAAGCACGTATGTCGTAAATACCATATATACACTATAAATGTCATTTTACAACTGTAACAAACTACTTTTTGTTTTTTACTTAGTTAGATACTTTACTACTTGGTGTTTTGCTGTAGTGTTTTAAGGCTAAGGGAACTCGAAGATGATGCAAATAAATACGAGGTCACCGAGGATTTTGTCATTCACGCAGATAGAGGTCCTAAGGTTTGTAGACCGTTTTATGTACTGTATATGTATTACCTTGTCTGTAATTTATACAGGTGCAGAATTATCATTTACCATTTGAAGCTTCAACTGTACCATAGTATGGAAAACATTTTTAACCCTTTCCAATCCAATTTGAATCCTGGTTTTCCTAGGGGGCTTACTCTTTTTCTGCAGTTATACAACAGCGCTGTCTGCTGGCTGAACCAAGTACTACATGAGGTGACACGTTGGATAGCCTCCGACAGCAGAGGGGCTGGCAATATACAGTAAGAGAACCCCGATGGACGTCTTCCAACATCGGAGCTGTACAGCCTTAAATCATAATGTCTTCAGACGTCAGACAGTGGATTGGAAAGGTTTAAAAGCCGCTCAGACGTACATTTGCCACTGCTTTGCACCCAGTTTCGGCTTCTATCAGTTCAGTTTTCCATGTAGATTTTCCTATTTTTCTGCTGCACTGCTGTTTGCAATCCACTTACAGGAGGGAGTGTGTCCCAAGCCAACCATTCTGCCAGTTCTGTACCAGCTTCCACACTTCTTATACTGCCTTGCATAACCCTGTTCCAGTGATCTGCAAGCAGACCTCTGAATACCCGCTTGAAAAAAAACTAAAAAAACTGTCAGCTTGCCCAATGCTGCAGTTCATGATTCCAACCAGTTTCCAATGCCGGAGAGTGACCTGAATGCTCTAATGGACCTTAGGAGATATAGAATTGTATCCAGCTTTTCTGTATAAAAATCCTAGCACTTATGTTAATTTTTAACTTTTATTCATTGCATTATAAAAATGATCGAGGTAGTGAGATCAGAACAGCGCCTTCGCATTTCCAGCATTACCGCTTTTAATCACGGCATGCCATTAAATTAAGAAACCTCCGTATTAAAAGCAATACTACCCAATCATGCAATATAAATCACATGATATGTAAATGTTTTATTAACACCATGAGTGTCAGAAGAGAGGAGAGGAGAGGACTGCTCCAGTATGTGGGGCGACCTCCAGACAAAGTGCAGCATTCTTGAACACATTTCTGACATAAATAATGGGGAAGCTAAACACGTATCTGGAGCTGCTAAGCACTATATATCTCCCAGCATAATCATGGATCTAACCTACTTCCAACCCTATGGTATTTAAAGGGTTTTTAACCCTATACAGGGAGGCGATAGAACAATTTCATTGTAATTTAAACCAGGTGGCAGTTGATTTTAAAGGTGTTGGAACAGGGTTAAAACTTAAAAAAAAAAAAAAAAAAAAATTAATGCAAGTACACTACCGGTTAAAAGTTTAAGAACACCTCAATTTTTCCAGTCATTTTTTACATTAACACAGTTCAAGTCCAGCAAATAACATGAAATGGTTCAAAGGTAAGTTAAAAACACAAATATTATAAAACATTTTAACTTGAAACACAACAATAGTCTGAATTTAGGATTTTAGCCGAACTACTTTTACAAGTGTCTCAACTTTTGTAAATTACTTTCAAACCCTCTGATTCTACATAAGCAGTGATGGAACAGACTACATTAATACGCCCTCTAGGGCACCCCTCTAAAAGACAGACCACTCTAACCCTTATAAGTGTAGCTTTGTCCTACAGAGAAATTGCCAAGATGGTACAATTTCCTATACCATCAAAATGCACTTGGAAACGGGAGAAAACTCTGCCAGGAAGAGGTTTAGCAGAACAAAGGCCACTACAAAATCAACAGTTTGCATGATCGGCGCCTTACAACACAAGATGTCCAAGCACAGCCTAATGCAGCAGAAAATGAACAAGTTTCCATTTCAACTGTGAAGAGAAGAGAAGACCTCTCTCTATCTGCAGGTTTCACAGGTAGAATAACAGTAGGAAAGTGACTGTTAAGATTGCAAAATAAAGTAACAGGCCACATCAATCTAATCTAAAATGATAATTCTCCCCAAATTTCTGGACTGTTTGGAACATGCAGATACAATATAGTACCACAAAAGTTTTTTAAATTAAAAATTAACTCTCTATTAACCCCTCAGTGATGGCCCATAGTGTTTTTACGTCCTGCAGCTGCAAGACGTGTATTGAGGGAGATTGCACTGCAACCTCCCTCCATAGATCGCAGGTGTTAGCTGTTTCTTACAGCTGACACCCGCGGGCAACAGCCCCGACAAGCTGCATGGCTGATCGTTGCTGTTAACCCTTTAAATGCCGTTGGCAATTCTGACAGTGGCATTTAAATGTCCCTTATGGCGCCCCCACTATGATATCGCAGGGAGCCGTGCAGATGTTATGGCAGCCGGAGGCCTTCTGAAAGGCCCCAGGGCTGTCTTGGCAGTATACCTATCAAGCCATCCCTGTGGGCTGGCCTGATAGACTGCCTGTCAGATTGTAGTATGATGTAATTCTATGGCATTACATCCTACTGCAGGAGCAATCAAAGCATCACATGTTGTGGTCCCCTAGGAGGACTAAAAGAAAATGTAAAAAATAGGAACAATAAAGTTTTACTAATTATTAAAAAAAAATTAATAAATATTAAAAGTTCAAAAAACTCCCCTTTTGCCATTTTTACAATAAAATAATAAAACAAAAATACATATCTGGTATCGCTGCGTCCGTTAAAGTTCGATCTATCAAAGTAATGCATTTACCCCACGCGGTAAATGTCAGAAATGCGCTTTTTTTTTTTTTTTGTCAATTTGTCTCTAAGAAAAAATGTAATCAAAAGCAATCAAAAAGTCATATGTATTCAAAAATGTGTCAACGTAAACTACAGGACGTACCGCAGAAAATGAGCCCTCGCACAATTAGGCCGACGGAAAAATTAAAAAGTTATTGTGCGTAGAAGATGGAGACAGAAAATAATTTAAAAAAATTAAATATCTTTAAAAACAATACAAGTAGTACAGCAAAAAAAAAAAAAAAACTAAGTTTGATATCGTAGTAATTGTACTGATCCATAGAATAAAGTTATGTCGTTTTTGTTGCAGTTTGTGCTGTAGAAACAGGACACACCGAAAGATGGCGGAATTTCTCTCCACTTAGAATTTTCTTTACGTTTCTCAGTACATTATATGGTACATTACATAGTACCATTGAAAAATACAACTCATCCCACAAAAAAACAAGCCCTCATACAGCGACGTGTCAATGGATAAATAAAGGAGTTATGTTTTTTTTTAAAAGGGGGAGGAAAAGAAACAAAAAAGCTTGGTCACTAAGGGGTTAATCTCCTTCATCTGGGGAAAAGCCAGAACATAACTCTATTTCGGATACCTTACAGTGCCCAAAAGATATTGGCTGGCATGGCACTACCCGACTTTAAACTGTACTACCTGGCAGGACAAATTAGATACATTGACCACTGGCTCTCTAATTCAGACCTCCCAAACTCGGAACATCATTTGATACACTTCTTATCTGAGACTTCCCTCTGGATTGTACTGAAAAAAACAGACCTGCATACTAGATCGCTGCTCCTAGTACACAGATTGGCCACTAGAGTCTGGCAGATGTTTAAGCAGATTACTAAATATGAGGGAACTTCCCTGGAAAACCCCCCTATGGGGTAATAGAGCAATTACACACTTGCTGAACCTCCCAGACATGCGATTCTAGATAGACCTTGGAATCACCTCCTTGGAACACTTGTATATTAAGTGTGTTGGCCTCCTTGAAAGAACTGCAGCAGCCTTACCAGATCCCTAGAACTAGCTTTAACAGATACCTCCAACACCCAGTTTCCAGAGCGACCTAATCCCTTTCCACGTACCCCTTGATAGTTTTGCGCACACAGGGGCCAAGGGGGTTAATCTCGCAGATATATACACATCTCATTCAGCCTAAAATTTCACACATAGCGCTAGATGTCAAATGGCAAGAAGTGATCACCTTGCTTTGTGAAGAGGAGTACTGCAATGTCCTCCTGTACTTCGGTCTCACAAGCAGCCAGCAACAAACTGTGTCACATAGCATTGATGTAGAATATGTAATTGAATCAGAGTAGACTTTTTAGAATAAATAGAACCCCTAATACACAATATCATTTCTGTCAGACACCCAACACTAACTTTAACCATCTGGTGGAGTTGCCCGATGGGATACTCCTTTTGGACAGAGGTTACAGACTCACTGGGACAACTATTGGGGGTGCCACTTCCACCAAACCTCGCTGAATGTCTGCTAGGTATACTGGATGAAGAGCAGTGGCAATTCCATGTCCGTATTTTTCTTAGTGAGGTGTTAATGGCCTGTAAGGCTGTAGCATTGCGCTGGATGGATAGGTGACACCCAATGCTCCCCCAATGGCGTAAACTAGTCAATTCTATTCTCCCATATGAAAAAATGGTATATAAAAAAAGAATGTGCCCAGGTAAATTCT
Source organism: Eleutherodactylus coqui (assembly GCF_035609145.1). Taxonomy (NCBI): domain Eukaryota; kingdom Metazoa; phylum Chordata; class Amphibia; order Anura; family Eleutherodactylidae; genus Eleutherodactylus; species Eleutherodactylus coqui. The sequence continues at coordinate 76,085,028 of NC_089844.1, forward strand.
ATAAAATGTGGGCAACTTGGTTTGGCTCATCAAGCACAACCCACACGCAAAACGCATTTCAGCAATTGGTGGACCAAAGGAGGTCTTCAACCCTTTAGGTACTATTTAATCTTTCACAGGTATAGACTATATCCTGAATTCTGTTGTTAGTCATTTAGTCGTTCGCAACCTTCGGCGAACCTAGAGGCGAGCTCCCTCCATGTTTTTTGTTTTTTGTCTTTTGTACTGCTTCTTCCAGTTGTGTGATGTCCATGCCAGTATCAGCTTTGACAGCTACGAAGTACCCTTTCAAATATGCTACGTTATACAGTGTACACTGTATATGTAATTGTAACCGTTTTGTATACTTCAGCCATGTTACATTCAGGTTTGTTACTGAGTAATATAATTTAAAATGTTCTTATATTCTCAATAAAACAAGTTTAAAAAAAGGTTGAAAAATAAAAAAAAGCCTTGCCTCGGCCAAGCAGCACCTCCATTGGACTACTGAAGAGTGGAAAAAAGTCTTATGGACTGATGAATCAAAATTTTACATCTTTAGTACATCATGCAGAATTTTTGTATGTCATTGAGTAGGTGAAAGGATGGTTCCTGAGTGTGTGACACCAACTGTCATGATGTGATGGTCTGGGGTTCTTCTGCTGGATCCAGAGTTGACAACTTGCACAGGGGGACTGTCATACTTGACAAAAAGGGCAGCCAAAGCATTTGGATACACCATACAACATCTAGTTGGTCAGGGGTACATATTACAGCAAGATAATGATCCAACACCTATTTCTAGGTTATGTCAGAACTACTTAGGGAGGCAAGAACAAGCCAGTAGACACCAAAGAATGGAATGGCTTGCACAGTCTCCTGACTTTAAACCCCATTGAGCTTTGTTGGGATGAGCTAGACAGAATGGTGAAAGCAAAGCAACCTACAAGTGCAGCACATTTGTGGGAACTTCCCCAACTATGTTGAGAAAAAATTTCGGAACAATATCTGAATGCATCTGTAGAAAGAATGCCTTGATTGTGTAAAGCTGTTATATCAGCTAGAGGAGGCTACTTTGAAGCGTCAGAAATGTAGATTTAATTTGGTGAAACACGGTCAATCTATTTTTATTCATCTTAACTTTATTGTTCTATGCTTTCATTTCAAAGTACATTTGAGACCTTAAACTATGTAAATATCAATAAAAACTGGAAAATTGAGGTTCTAAAACTTTTGAGTGGTATTATGTATTACAGGATTGATGGTACGCACATAGGCTGTTGGATGAGCATAAGTTCAATAAAACTTAATGTCCATATAAAGAAACACAAATGCACAAAAGAATAAAATATTAAAGCACTTCCCCTTCCTTAAACTGTTCCTAAGAAGATTATAAAAATTTATGGCAACCTTCAAGTTTGTCGTGTAGAACATTAATCCATAGATGGTACAGAGGTTAACAGTTATTACGTGCTCAAATTTATGAAAACTAGAGAAACTTGTGTTGCTGGTTGCCTGTAGCAGTCCTTTAATTGGCCTTTTTGAAACAAAAACAGCACACACTCCATTTTTCCTATGTGCTATCAGTAAGGGCTCATTCAGATGGATGGATGCGGTCTGTGGTTTAGGAGTAGCCAATAAAGCTACTTGCACACACTAATGGTCAGTGTGAAAAAAAGACGCAGCTTGTCTTATACTCGTTATTTTCACTGGCAAGAGTAAGGCATGCGATGTGTAGGGCTCCGTGAACAGCAGCCAGCACACGGACGGCATCCATGGGGTATCTGATGTTTCTTTGCATCTGAATTCTCGGAGAGCACATGGCTACGACTGTGTAAATAAGCCCTTACAGTGATGGTAAAATTATTTTTAAATTATTTTTGTCTTTTTAGGTGGATAATCCAGTAACTTTTACAGCATCTGGGAGGATGGTAAAAAGGCGGTTTCGTACGCTAAACGATGATCCAGATAAAGAGGTCAATGAGTTTTGCTCTTTACTCTCCTTTATAATAAAATGTATTGTCTTATAATTAAAGGAGTTGCCTGACAAAGTTTTTTTTTTACTTAAAAGCATGTTCCGTATTCCAATAAAAGAATACAGTTTATATGCACGCCTTTCCTGTGCCCACACATCTCCCACAATGCAGTTTTATTCTCAGCGCCCAGTCTGTTACAGGCTGCTGCAGCCAGTTACAGACCTCCGTGTTGGAGCACGGAGCTCTGTCATTGGCTGCAGCAGCCTGTGACGTCCCATATACAGGCTGCCGCAGCCTGTAAACAATATGTCACAATGGAGACCTGAGCTTCCTGCGAGGGACTTGTGTGGAGCCAGGAGAGTTATATGACTGTTGATAATGTTATGCCATAAAGAACATGTTTTTAAGGAAACATTCTATCCTGCACAAGTCCTTTTATACTTCATTATATATTATTTTCTGGTTTCCTGTTCGGTAAGCTTCTGTTTGCCTTTTTCATTTCTTCATGTTCTTTTTAGACGTTTAAGTCTGTGTCGTACGAGGATGAGCTGGACTTGCTGACGGTGGTGGCTGCAACGCAGATAGATGTAGTAGGCACTGCGCATGTAGATCTGCACTGCAATCAAACAGGGAAGATTCTGAAGAAGATCCCACTACAAGAATCTTGGGATGTGGTAAGAAATATACAACTATATCACATGTACTGGGTTCCGGTCAGTTTATTTCTCATGACCGTACTTCACTTTGTCATAGCTAAGCTTCCCTTCATCCAGGACATGGATTGTTTGTTGCCCTAGCCCAGTATCTAAATAACCTGGTCAAATCAGAATGTATTATTGATGCCTCTACTGACAACCAACACCCAAACCCTATTTCTCATGTTGCTATGCTTCTACTCTGCTACACTGTGATTGGTGACCTGCCATGATGGGGACTCTAATAGTACTTATGCATACCCCAGTACATGAACAGCATTTCTGTGTTCTAGACCTCATGAAACACTAGTTGTACCAAATTATAAACTTATTCTCTATCCACAAGATAGGGAATAGCTTTATGATTGGTGGAGGTCTGACTGCTAGGACCTTCACCAATCCCGAGAACGGTGGTCCGGGCAGTCCCTAAGTGAATGCAGCCGAGGCTGTACACTGCTGCTCCATTCACTTCAGTGGCAAATCCAGGTATTACCGAAGTACTTGAACTCCGTAATCTTCAGCCCTGCCATTGATCTGAATGGAGTGGAGCGCATGCGTGACCTCTGCTCTATTGACTTGGGGACCAGCTGGACTCACAGAATTATGGGAGTCCCATCAGTTGGACCACCACCAGTTATCCCGTTTTCTGTGCGTTGAGGATAACTCTATAACTTGGCACAACCCCTTTGAAGTAAGCGTTTGCCCTTAGACCTCTTCTGCTGTGTCAGGAGATGTTATTAGTGGGGGTATATGTCCTGGCACCCCATTTATTGGTAGAATACAAAAGCTGCAGTGTTCTTATTTTTATTTTCAGAATTGCTCCCTGCAGGACTGTAGACATTTTTTAAAGTCCTTGCTGCTGCCTTGCACTAGATGTCAGCAGAATACAGGCTGTCATTTGCAACATCTTGCATACTCCTTAGTGCTTTGTAGACACCAATGGGAGTTCTGCCACCGAATTACACCAAACTATGTTAACAATGTATTGAAAATATAATATGTAGACTACCATTCTGTTCGTACATGATTTTATTTTTAATGGAACTGAGCTGCAGTACCAGTCACAGCCTGCAGACAAGGGTGGAGCTGTTTCTGAAAAAAAAAGTAAGATGATTTTTTTTAAACGTTACATAATGTAACTAACTAATCAGTGGGCCAAATATACACACAAGGAAGCTGCTCTTGAGTTTTATTATTATACCACTAGTGGGTAGTCAAGTAGAGTCAGGAAGTTGAGTGACCATTACAGTGACTCATATTCGTAGTTTCTTAAAGAAAAAAAATCAGCAGATTTGTCATTATATTTTGTTTTAGATATAAGTGCAATGGTTGGTTCACACACACAACGAAATTGCTGCGTAATTTCGGCTGCCAAATGCAAGCAGAAATTCAGCAGCAGTGTACTGTATGATGTAAGTGAATAGGGCTTTAACAAATGTCGTTCACTCACAGTGAAAACATGATGGATTATGATCCGGATTCACTCCGCAACGTGTGATCATACACTTTATTGTGCCATTTAAAAAAAAAAACTTTTTGCATGTCATAGGAATATGTCAAAAGTTTTGATCGCTGGAGGTCTGGATGCTGAGACCTATAATGAAGCAGCTGAAGCGCCCTTCCAAGGGCTGTCTGTACTCGCTAGTTGAAGATGGGCCCACAGACGTTCTATTGAGCCCGTCTTTAGCTAATGAGCAGTGACTGTGCCCAGGTCAGCACTTCAGCTGCTTCATTTTAGCAATAGGGAAATCGGGAGGTCTCAGTATCCAAACTCGTTATCCTTCAAAAACATGACAGGTTTTTGGAAAGCACAGGTACCACTCTAATAATGGCTGTCAATCAGTTGACTTGTACATAAGACTAATATGCCATTTTTTTCGTTTTTCAGACGGACAGACACAGCATAGTGTTTGATCGGGACACGCTGATCCACATAGAAGAGAAACTCAACCGTGACTTCTCATGTTATGTGTATAAAATGCACTGCAGTTCTGAGGAGTTGCAGTGATTATGAATGTCTTTTAGATAAGAAAACACTTATTTTGTAAAATTCCTATTTTCTATTCATCCTTTTTGTAAAGTTAATAAATATTTAGTTTTCAAACCTGTCTGTTTATTTCACTTATGTTAAAGGGGTTTTCTGAACTACGTAAACTGCATGGAAAGGGGTCCCCCCCCCCCATGGTGAAAAATAACAAAGCTGCACATACTCGCCCCCCCCCCCCCCCCCCTCCAAGTCCCCTGGATCTCCTAGCTGACGTAATGTTTACAGGCTGCAGCCAATGACGGCACACCGCGATCATCGTGATATTTATTCTTTTGTGGCTAAACCGCGTCTTGTGCCGTCAGCTTTACTTGAGACTTTGTACTAAATGCCTTTATTGTCCACATTGGCAGAAGCGTCTGTGAGTTCAATATACAGGCATTGAGCTGGACTTCCTGCCTGGCTGCCAGCCCCTGCTCTGACTGCATGCTCTGCACACTAGTGTGAGCAGCAGGTATATGTGAGGAAGTCAAATAGATGCAGTAACATTCCTATTAATGGGACAGCGGAAGAGTTTTTACATATTCTGAATTCTAGGACCGTTCTAGAAAACCCGCGCAAATATGAAATAATTTCTTTTGAACGGATTCATTCCCACCTGCGAGTTTTTTCTCGCAGCATCACTACGAGAAACAATAGTCGCAGCATGTTCTATCAGTGAGCTCTCCTGAGGAATGCCTCGCTCATTGTTTTCAATGGGACCTTAAAAGACTTTGCATCACCGTGAAAAAAGCACGTTGGCAAGCGTGACATTGGGTCAAGTTTCTCAGCCTGATATCGCACTCGCCCGTGTGAATGTAGCCTTACTCCAGGGATACAGGCCCAAATTCTAACGATATTCTACTATCATTCAAAGTCTCTGGACTATTGGATCGGATCAGATTTTGTTTTTGTAAGTGTTATCCCTTTTATGACCAAAAGGTCACAGTTATGGTATCGGGTAATTACCTACATGAAGACTTGTATTTTTAAATGGTACCATTTAATGTACCAGGTATTGGAAGACTTTTTTTTACATTTCTAAGTGGAGCAAAATGGGAAAAAATTGCAATTGCACCACTGTTGGGGTAGGGGGCTATATTTACGGTGCAGTAAAAATGACATGTCTTTATTTTGTGGGTGAGTATGATTACAGCGATCTCAAATTACTATGGTTTAGCTATATAGTGATACTTAAAAAAAAAATCTTCCATTGCATTTTTTTCATTGTTTTATTTTAGTTTTTTATTGATATTTAAAAAAACTGCACCGTTATGGATGTAGTGATACCAACTTTTAGATTTTTTTGTTTTGTTTTGTTGTTGCGAAAACTGGTAAATGGATTTAGTAAAAAGTCAAATAATTATTTTTTTTTTGTCCCCATACGGGACTATAACTTGCAATCGTATGATAGTGCGATACTATGGTATTGTATTGTATTGCAACAGGCTGCCGCAGGCACGTCCCTAATAGGCCAACAATCATGACAGCCCTGAGAACCTTCAGAAGGCCCCAGGCTGCCATGTCACCCAAACGAGTCCACTCTGTATACTTAAATGCCTCTGTCAGGTTAAGGGTGTATTCACACGGGCAAGTTCTATCCGATAGCAATATGGACAGAACGCACGCATGTTAGCAACACATTGATTTCAATGTGTATATTCACATGAACAATTTTAGGCTCGCAGCAATCCTGCGAGATTGAAAGGTCGCTGCATGTCCTATTTTTGGACGATTCCTTGTAAAGAATCGCCCCCATTATTTCCTATGGGATTTAAAAAAAACGAACCACATGCTATGCAAGTTGCATGAGAGTTTATCATTGAAAACTATCAGAAGTGCTTGTGATCATTTCATGCACGTGAAAACTTCAAGTATATAGACGCAAAGCAGTGTGTTTTTTTTTTTTTGTTTTTTTTTAAAGCAAAAACGCACCCGGCTCTCATCCAGAATAGCAAATTTACAAATGTGATATTGGTCCGAATTTCTCACGCTTGCCTTTCTGAATGCACTTTATAGTTATGATCACTTATCTCCAATCATGGCCGTTGTGTGCCGGTGTCAGCTGTCAAGGACAGCCAATATCTGCCGTGTTTTGGAGCAGGTTCAGCTGCCTGCCAAGCTCCTTCCATAAGCAGCATATGCTGTGGATGGCTACTCAATGTACCGTTAGGAGGTATATAGCCATATATATAACTGACAGGAAGGGATAAAGAGGGGCAGCTGCCCTGATGTCTGTTTTAGTCAATTCTTGTATTTAATAGAAAACAATAATTCTGGAGCATCTTTTCTTATAACTCATTGCACAGTCCTTTGCTATCCTGGACTTGCACCAGGGATCAGCTGATTGGTGGGGATCCTGAGCAGCAGTGGACCCCCATGATCAACTATCAATGACCTATCAAGAGGATAAATCATCAATAGGAAAAGTCCCTTAAAAACTGGGTGTCGATAAGAAATTTCCCTGCACAGTCGATACTGTGAGCACTAGTCGGACAGACCAGTTTATACCTCGTGTGTAGTTATTTCTACATCTGAAATAAGTCTGGGTTATAGATATGTTCTCTTACAATTTTTTCTTGACATGAAAGTTATATTGAAAGGCAATGTCAAATCACAAAGCCACAGAAGAATTTGGGAATACAAATTTATAACCACTTTTGACACTTTCAACAGAGGCCTAAAGGCCCATTTAGACGGGACGGGTGTCGGGCAAACTGTGCCCGACACTTGTCCCCGCACATACTGCACGGGAGCTAGTATTGCTGGCTCACAGTGGGGCAGCAGGAGAAGATTTCTCTCCTCTCGCTCCCCCGCCCCTCTCCATTGACTTAATATAGCAGCCATTCAGTACTGAATGGCTGCTATTTACACTCAGCATATTACCCAGAGGAGCGTGAATGGCCTTTTAAGTCTCCTCACTCACATTCTAAGTGCTCTCTCTAAGGAGAAAAGATAGTGTTTTTGACCCCCCGTCCAAGGCCTCTCACTAGCAAAGCCAGACTCCTACTGTACACTGATCAAGGGCAAATACCCTGAAACAGCTGTAAGTACATAGTCTGGCTTTGATTTTAATTTCCAGTCATTGTTACAAGTTTTGTATAAAGAGTCTAACTTTGGCTTGAAAGAATGCTGCCTTCCAATAGGTGGAGCTTGTGGAGGTATTATTCCATTTCCCTTATTTGCATATTCCCCAGAGGAGCGTGAATGGCCTTTTGAGTCTCCTCACTCTGCGTCTAGGTGCTCTCATTAAGGAGAAAAGATAGCGTTTCTGACCCCCTATAAATATATATGCATGCCTCTTCAGATCCATTTTTATTATGCCTTGATTAAGGACTCTGTGAGGTCCGAAAGCTCGCTATAACAGCATGTATTTTTGTTTGCCATTAAAAAGTATCAGATCTACAAAATTACTTTGTTTCTCTTACTGAGAACAATCACACTTTGCTCTACTGGCTAACATGGTACTAAACCTTTTTTTCTTCCTTTTTTCCAAACTTGTCCTGTATCATCCAGACTTTAGTCAGAACTAATTTATAACCTTAGTGCTGCAAGATGTGGAAATGGAATGCAGGAAGGAATCTGTTTTCTGACCCTTCTGTTCAAAAAATGCAGTGATCTGAGTTATGAGTAAGAGGTGGCAGATAGAAGAATTACCAGCATGACCTGGTGAGACTGTGTCTGTTTCCAGGAACTATAAGCCCAGGCTCTACATCGCTGGGGAAGCTTGTAGCTCCCGGTCCCATCTAGTATGTGCTTTTTTGCTAACCACTTGAAAGAAAAAATTACAGATTTATTTGCATTGATCTACATATAAATAGTTGCTTGGCGCTCAGTGTGGACTATTTGCAGTGAGAGCATCCTTTGAAGTTTTTATAACTTCTGTAATTAAGTTAAAGGGGTTGTCTCGCGCCGAAACGGGTTTTTTTTTTTTTCAACCCCCCCCCCCCGTTCGGCGCGAGACAACCCCGATGCAGGGGTTAAAAAAGAACACCGGAGAGTGCTTACCTGAATCCCCGCGCTCCGGTGACTTCTTACTTACCTGCTGAAGATGGCCGCCGGGATCTTCTCCCTCCGTGGACCGCAGGGCTTCTGTGCGGTCCATTGCCGATTCCAGCCTCCTGATTGGCTGGAATCGGCACGTGACGGGGCGGAGCTACACGGAGCCCCATTGAGAACAGAAGAAGACCCGGACTGCGCAAGCGCGGCTAATTTGGCCATTAGACGGCGAAAATTAGTCGGCTCCATGGGAACGAGGACGCTAGCAACGGAGCAGGTAAGTGAAATTAATGCACAATGTACATTACAAAGTGCATTAATATGGCCATACAGAAGTGTATAGACCCACTTGCTGCCGCGGGACAACCCCTTTAAGCTTTTTGTTTTACACTGCAGTTTTATCTACAGTGCTGTTTCTGCAGAAAACGAGAGATTAAAACTTGGAAAGAACCATAAAGGTTACCGTAATATGCAAGACAGACAGCTCTTTGGTCTTCATCACTGTCAGGTTTGTTTTTTTAGGTGGACAGAAGAGCACCAGGGGGACAGAAACCTTGTAAAATAGATCTAAGAGGTCTTGCATATTAAACCCTATAGTTCTGTCTCTATGAGACAAACCTGAGTTGGAACTGGAGATAAGTGAGCACCCAAATGCTCGGGCCCGCATTATTAGAGTCGAGCTTTTCGTAAAATTCGAGAGCTCTACTCGAGTAACAAACCCCATTGACTACAATGGGAGACTTGAGCATTTTGTATGTGGAACGTCGGGTCCCGAGCTTTTTTTTTTTCTTGGTTCGTGTTCTCTCTCTCCCTCTCCAGCCAGCCAAAAAATCTGCCATTGACGCACACTGCGGCGGGGACGGGCCAAAATAGGCACGTCACAGTGGGGAGGAGCCACAAACTGTTGCTGGGGTCAAACTCGGCTTGATGCTCGTTTGAGTAACGAGCACCATCGAGTACGCTAATACTCGAACGAGCATCAAGCTCGGCAGAGTAAGTTCGCTCAACTCTAGTCGGAACTGCTAGAGATAAAAATCATACTGTAAAAAGAGGCTTATAGACAAAATAGTATATAATACCTCCAATATTTCAATTCCAAAACATGGGACCGAAGTCAAACCCAGGGATGCTCCCAAACTGCATAAAATCACCAGTTCATGGTACTGATAGGCGGTAAAGGGGTTGTCACCCGATTAACCCATCCTCAAGATAGGTGATCAGTAGGGATCTCACCACTGAGATACCCATCAATCCTAAGAATAGGGATCCCGTATCTCCCCTCTTGTCATGACTGTAGGATCGCTGATCTGGCCTGCAGTGGTATCAGATTAAACAGAGCCGTGGCTGCACATGCGCTCAGACGCTCCATTCATTTCAATGTGGCTGACCGTTCATTCAGCCCCACTACAAGGAATGGAGTGGTGCAGCACATGTGCAGCCACAGCTCTGTTTAACCCCTTAGTGATGGCCCCCTTGCCTTTTTACACCTTGGATTTGTGGGCTTTAATCCTCAGGGACGTAAAAACATGCTTCCTCTGAAGATTAAAGCCCCAGGGGCTATAAACGTGACAGCTCCACAGGAAGTCCCCTGTTAGTTTTAGCTCTCCTCACGGATCACATCCATGAGGGGCGCTGAAACTACTCACCCCCATCCTCCGCAATGATCTGGTTTGGGACGGACACTCCGGCGTCTTCTGCGCTTGCCCGGCCAAGTGAAAATGGCGATGCACGCGCAGATGACCAGATCAGCATGGGACATTTGAAATCTCCTGCTTCCCGGCTACCTTCAGGAGATGTCAGCGGGGACTGCGGTGACCAGTCCCTGGGCTTGTGATCGCCGCTATCCAATGGATAATGGCAATCACAGAAAAGTTCTAAAAAGTAAAATAAACTTAAAGTTTCACCTCCGCTCATGGATCGGATCAACGAGGGGAGGTGAAAATATTTAGCCCCGTCCTCCGCGACGTCCCCCGCGACGATATGGTCCTTCCAGGACCTTACATCGCCTTCTGCGATGGATGTGCACAGAAGAGCTGTGAGTATGAGTGATTGGGTTCCAGGAAGAGAGTCAGGTCTGTCTTCAGGCTGCTGAGGAGCGCCCATCTAACACTTGAGGGTTTGCTACCACAGAGGCCCATGAGGGCACCATCAGCCCTTGTGCAGTTGAAGATGGAAGAAAAGGAGAGACCGCCGGACCGTATGTGAAGCACATGGGAGTGAGCCTAAATGTTTTCCCACCACAGGAGAGAGCCATAGTTAGTAACTACCCTTACAAGTGACAAGAAGTTTATACAGTTATATAACAGTGCAGAAGTCTACTGAACCTCTGAAGAGAATATTGAGATTTATTGATAATTCCTATGCGTCCGTCTGCAGTATAGATCACCGCTTAGTGGTACATCCCTAACTGACACCCACGCGTGCTGAAGTCTATGAGAGCTGGGTGATCATTACTGCCATTCTGTGGCCATTGACTTTGTCAAGTAATTGCTGAATATGTACTAAGTTTTCCTGCAATGTAAACTCTACATACTGAAGTCTACTGTATTTTATGGAAAAGTCACTAGTAAAGTTTTACCGGGCCTCCACCGTTCCGGCGAACCCGAGGTACTATGCACTTGTCCAGTGTGATTGATGCGCCGAGCGTGAATGCCAGTGTATGGAACTGTGGCGTCACGAACTGACAACTACAACCCCCATCATTGCCCGCCGTTACAGGTAACAAGAAAACTGTATATAGTTTATTCCTGGGCCCCGTGTACAACTGTTTGGAAATCACCAACAGTATATGTATATATTTTTTTATTTTTTACTGCATGTTACAAGATCTTGGCGTTCCCTCACAGGATATATTTTATCTGTACCTTGCCCGTTGCACAAGTTGGCCTAATGAACAGGCTCGTTACACTGGTATTGCAGCTGAGTTCTTATTTACTTCAGCAGAACTGAGATGTAATACCACACACAACCCTATGGACAAGGGCAGTGCTGTGTTCGCAAGAAAGCAGCCATGAACCTAAGACGCACCACAATAGGACCTGCATTTTTTTCATGTGCATGGAAAAAGCGCAGATGTGAGTGGTCCAATTGAAATCAATGGGCTTTTAGCGCGATATTGAGCCGTTAAAACTATGTCATCATGATTTTGCGTTCGCCACCATCCCATTTCTCGTGGTTGTGAGGCATTTTTATATCACAATGATCCTGCATCACTTTGGGGAAGTAGCGATCCTCCGCAGCGGCTGACAGCCGTAGCGGAGTATCGTGGATTTTCAAGGGGGAAACCTTGCATCGGTGTTTTTCCAAAGTTTTCCCCATAGAACAAAAATGCCTTATGAAAAGAACAAAAAAAGCTGCTACAAAAGACACACAAATTTGTGGCTTAAGGCTCTTTTCCCCAGTCGTCTCCACGACAGCACCAATTGAGATTGCCTCCTCCTGATAGGACAGGAACACACCGAGAGGTTAAAAGCTCCCCCCCTTCCCCACTTTCCTCAGTGTCTTCCTGTCCTGCCAGGAGGCAGGATCTCTGAGAGGAGCTGGTGGAGAAGCTAGCCAGGATTACTTACAGGCGGATCGGAGGGCAGTGGCTCAGCCTGTCCTCCCTTCCAAGCCAGACGACTCCCGGGACGCCACATGGGGTGGTAACCCCCGGGCCAGGTTCCTCCCGCGGCGGCCCATGGGGGGTACAAAGCGGGAGCCTCAGTCCCCCTCATCCTCCCTGCAGAAGTTAGAGCGTGGTGCTCCAGGAAGCCCTGCGACAGCGGGGGGCGGAGCGCCGCGTCACGTGTCCAGCGCGATGGCGTCATCGCGTCTGCATCAGGAGCGGAGGGGGCGGGGCTTAGCGCAGGAGCGCGAAAATTTTAAAAAAATAGGAACCTGAGAGCAGCCAGAACAAACCAGCACTACAGGTCGCAGGGTGTCTGCAGCACCGGTATAGTAATGAGTGCTCCAGCCCCAGAGACAGCTGAAACCTCAGCGGCCGTAAGTAGCCAGTGCGGCAAAAAATAAAATGCAAATATCCAGTGTATTGTGTATGGAAAATTGCATATTTACCCGCAAAAAATGCTTTATTTGTCAGGGGGATAAAAAAGACATCACCCCCAGAACAAAACTCAGAAAATGCGTGGAATGCGGGATAAAACTGCCAGCTACGTACCAGAGGCCTCTATGCAAGGCATGCGTAGCTAGGCTAGTTAAAGAGGAATCGGGAGGACGTTAGGAAGCTGGTAAAAGAAGAGGTAGATCAGCCCTAACGTCACAGCTGGCGCCGCCAGCGAAACGCCAGAAAAGGGCATATGTTCCTGACGAGCCTTCCGACTCCGAGAGTTCTATCGGGTCGGAGCAAGAGGAACAGGCGGCCGAGGAGTCCTCAGATTAGGAGGACTACAAAAAATACTTATTCCATCAGGACGACTTAATGGAATTGATTAAGTCAGTCAGGGCTACACTAAAAATGGAAGAGCCCAGAGAACCACGCACCCTGCAAGATGAGATATTTGGGGGACTAGGGGAGAGGCGCAAGCATACCTTCCCTGTCCACAAGAATATCACCAAAATAATCCAAAAAGAGGACGCCGCACAGTTAAAAGATCCCATGGATCGTAAAGCTGAGGGCCTTCTAAAGAAATCATGGGAGGCAGCGGCAAACATACTTAGGCCAGGGATCGCAGCCACTTGTGTGGCGCGAACTCTGGGGGTATGGCTAGAACAGCTACAGCTACACCTAACCAATAGGACGCCGAGGGAACAGATCCTAAATTCCCTTCCTATCCTGCATATGACAACAAATTTCCTAGCGGACGCCGCGGCCGAAACTGTCAAACTCTCGGCGACAGCTACAGCCCGGTCTAACTCAGCCAGAAGAGTGTTATGGCTGAAATCGTGGTCAGGCGACCTAGCCTCAAAAAATAAGCTATGCGCCCTCCCGTTCTACGGCCAGTTTTTGTTCGGACCGGACCTTGACAAGATTCTAGAGAAGGCGGCCGACAAAAAGAAGGGATTCCCGGAAGAAAAGCCACAGAGAGGGAAGACCTTCTTCCGGGCCCCAAGGCAACAGCCAGAGGCCTACCGAGGCAAGGGCAGGACAGGCTGCTGGAGTTACCCCAAGGGGGGCAGAGAAAGGAACATCCTCTTTAACCCCCACCAGGAGGAGCCAAAGCAGAGACCCTGATGCCATCCCCGTAGGGGCAAGGCTGGGGGGGCTTTGTGGATCAAGGGGCCGCGATTTTCGAAGGCCCAGGGATCCCAAAGATCTTACAGCAGGGATACCGGATAGAGCTGGTGTCCCTCCCCAGAAGAAAATTCATTATCACGGGAGGCTCCAAACAACAGTTACACCTACTAAGGCAAAGCGTTGGGGACCTGCAATAACTAAATGCAATATCCCCCGTACCGCAAAACGAGGAAACCCAGGGCCATTATTCCAGGCTCTTCCTAGTAAGGAAACCTCTGAACACCTGCATCAGATACAGAAAATTCAAGATGGAGTCCATCTCCTCAACGATAAAGTTGATTCCCAAAGGAGCCTACATGGCATCCATCGATTTAAAGGATGCTTATTTCCACGTACCGATCCACGAGGGGTCCCGGAAATACCTAAGGTTCGCAGTGGATATGGGCAAAGGAATAGAACACCATCAATTCAGATGCCTGCCCTTCGGGATCTCCTCAGCACCCAGAATCTTCACCAAAATTATGGCAGAGGTAGCCGCCTACCTGAGGAAGAAGTCGGTCCTAATAGTACCCTACCTGGACGATATTTTAATAATAGCAGAGTCCAGAGAACTCCTAACGAAACACCTGAGGATAGTGCTAGAACTTCTCCAATCCTTAGGATGGATCATAAACTGGGAAAAATCCAGCCTAGATCCCGACAAACAGAAAACGTTTCTGGGTATAACGCTCGACTCAGAATCGCAATGCTCCTGCCTACCCGAGGAGAAAATACAAAAAATCCGACGGCTAGTCAAAACCTTTTTACGGAGACGATTATGCACAATTCAGGAAGCCATGTCTCTCCTGGGAAGCTTGACTTCATGCATTCCAGGAGTGGCATGGGCCCAGGCTCACACCAGAGCCCTGCAAGCCTCAGTCCTATCCACGTGGGACAAAAAGCAGTCCTCTCTAGGGACAAGAATGTACATTCCAAGCGCGGTGAAAACATGCCTGCGTTGGTGGGCATCCCCAGAGAACCTGCGGAGAGGGGTTCATTGGCTACAAAACCCAGCCACTCGCATCACAACGGATGCAAGCGCCTGGGGATGGGGAGCGCATGTGGGGAACCAGTTCTTTCAGGGCCCATGGCCTCAAAGGACAAAAGAACAGTCCTCAAATTACAGGGAACTACAGGCCGTATGGCAGGTCCTACAGCAGTTAGGGAACTTGCTACGGGACCAGCATATAAAGATACTGTCAGACAATATCACCGCGGTCGCCCATATACGACACCAAGGGGGCACAAGATCTCCCGCTCTGCAAAACATCGCACAGAAAATTTTCCACTGGGCAGAGGGCCGGATCCTCTCGATCACGGCAACCCATTTGAAGGGGACGCTAAACCAAAAAGCGGGCTTTCTCAGCAGGAGGCAAATAGACCCAGGAGAATGGTCTCTCTCCCTGAAAGCATTCAGAATCCTGATCAACCAGTGGGGGACCCCACAATTGGACCTGTTCGCAACCAGGGAAAATGCCAAAGTAAGCAATTTCTTCTCCCTCCGGCCAGGAGATCGTCCGACAGCAGTAGACGCCCTAGGCCAAGACTGGGGAGAGGGGCTGGTGTACGCCTTTCCTCCTTTACCGTTGATCCCCAGAGTCTTACAACATTTCAGAACCCAGGTATGCACACTAATCCTGGTGACCCCCCTTCTGGCCCAAAACAAGCTGGTTCGGTCTTGTAGCAACATTGAGCGTCCAGGACCCAGTCATCTTCCCTACCTGGACAGATCTATCGCAGGGGCCACTGAGCCATCCGAGCCTAGACAAGCTCCACTTAACAGCATGGCTCTTGAGGAATCCTCACTAAAAGAGAAGGAATTCTCAGAGAGAGTAGTAGAAACGTTAATGTCCAGCAGAAAAAAGACTACCCACCTTATCTACCAGAAAGTTTGGAGAAGGTTTTCCTCATGGAGACAGGGAAGGGATCGCGGGGATTCTATCCCGGACATCCCTCTAATCTTAGAGTTCTTGCAGGAGGGCGTAGAGATGGGCCTCTCTCCAAGCACCCTGAAGGTCCAGGTCGCAGCCCTTAGCGCCATATGTGACACAAAGTTCGCAGACAACAGATGGGTCAACAGGTTCCTAGCAGAAGCAACTAGATTACGGCCTAGGCCCATAATCTTTTTCCAGACTGGAACCTTAATTGGGCCCTAAGGGCCATGACAACGGTACCATTCGAGCCGATCGAAGCACTACCCATAAAAATGCTTACTATCAAGACCATTTTCTTAGTAGCCATCACCTCCGCAAGACGGGTTAGCGAGCTGCAGGCATTGTCCATTCGCCACCCGTTCCTGAAAATCTGGGACACCAAATTAGTATTTAAAACGGACCCGGCGTTTATGCCAAAAGTAGTATCACATTTTCATAGGTCCCAAGACATAATAATTCCCTCATTTTTTAGTAAACCTAAAAACGAGGAAGAAAAAACCCTAAACTGCCTGGACGTTAGGAGAGCAGTCCTAGGCTACATAGAGGCGACAAGCCACTGGAGACGGGACGACAACTAGTTCGTCCAGTTCAGTGGCCCAAATAAAGGGAGCAAAGCAGCAAAAAGCTCCATAGCCAGGTGGATCCGCCTGGCCATCATAGAGTCTTATAAAGCCCTCGGGAAGGAAATCCCTTTAGCTCTTAAAGCCCATTCTACAAGGCAGTAGCATCCTCATGGGCCGAACATAGCTCAGCTTCGGTCGAGCAGATACGCAAAGCCGCAGTCTGGAAGATACCCCACATGTTTGTTAAACACTATAGGGTAAAAGTGCAGCAGGACGAGGACATGGCCTTCGACCGCAAAGTCCTCTCGGCAGCAATCCCACCCTAGGGAAACTTTAGTTGGTACGTCTCAATTGGTGCTGTCGTGGAGACAACTGGGGAAAAAATGGATTATACCTACCTGATAATCAGGTTTCCAGTAGTCTCCACGACAGCACCCGTACCTTCCCCCCCTAAATTGATAGAAAAGAAACTATATAATATAATATAAAAAAACATATATATAATATAATTTTATTTAAAAAAAAAAACAACAAACAAACAAAAAAACCCCGGTTAAAAGAAAAAAATCTAAGTTGAGCTCCTACCCCGGCAATTCGTTAGAATACACTGAGGAAAGTGGGGAAGGGGGGGAGCTTTTAACCTCTCGGTGTGTTCCTGTCCTATCAGGAGGAGGCAATCTCAATTGGTGCTGTCGTGGAGACTACTGGAAACCTGATTATCAGGTAGGTATAATCCATTTTTTATATGGCCGACTGCACAAGCGCTGATGTCACTGCTAATGTCGTCAGCGCTCATGCAGAGCATTAAAACTGAAAGACTTGCCACTGGCGCGCAGGCTACTTCTCTGCTTCTCGCTCACCGCTTCACCTCCTATGACTGAAAAGTCAGCTTAAAACAACCACAAACGACAAGTGAGCAATTCTTGTGCATTCACACTGAACTATTATCGCTCAAATCGTTACGTGTAAATGGGCCCCAAAACCTAATCCCATTTTATATGTTAATCCTAAAAGTAAATGTTAATAATCAGGTTACCACCTTCAGCCACAGCTGGTTAGCAGGTCCTTCTGCCTTTAGCTGTTAAGCACTAAAGGTCCTTTTACACGCAAAGGTAATTTTTCAAACGGCCGAGAGATTAAAAGATTTAGTGATGTATTTGCATAAAGTGGTAAACATCTTCATTTGCATGTAAAAGGACTTTTAACCACCTTCTTTTTCCTCTACGAGTTGTTTGCTCAGCTGAAAGAGGATCACTGCTTCCCTGAAGTGATGCCGGGCGGTTTTGATATAAAAATGCCTTGCATCCGCGGGGAAATTGCATGTTGGCGAGCGCGAAATTGAGATGACACAGTTTTATTAAACACACGCCCAGCTGAGCAAACATCTGCCAGTAGATTCCATTGTTCTTCTCCTGGCAGAGTACACAGTGTACTTGTTATGTATGCAAAGCAAACACAGTAATTGCACTATTATCCTGCAGTCTTTTGAAAGATGAGCGAATTTGCTTAGTCTTTCAGCGCCTTGAACGATGGATTATTTTTTTTTATTTGTTTTATTTTATTGAAAAAGACATTGCGAAATACAGAATGAAGAAAGAGAAACTTTTGTTATATACATGACTAACCATATATGCATAGTGTCTGCAGACTTGCACCCTTTTTTCTATTAAGACCGGAATAAGATAAAACAGAATTGTTTAAAAAGTTTATTGTTGTAACTGTTCAACTAAGTAACTCAAGAAATACGGTAGCAAGATTTGCATCGGTTCAATCATAACAAAATATGCATATATGGTTAGTGCTGTCAGCCGCTGCGGAGGATCGCTACTTCCCCAAAGTGATGCAGGATCATTGTGATATAAAAATGCCTCACAACCACGAGAAATGGGATGGTGGCGAACGCAAAATCATGATGACATAGTTTTAACGGCTCAATATCGCGCTAAAAGCCCATTGAT
The DNA here is from genome assembly GCF_035609145.1 of Eleutherodactylus coqui. Taxonomy (NCBI): domain Eukaryota; kingdom Metazoa; phylum Chordata; class Amphibia; order Anura; family Eleutherodactylidae; genus Eleutherodactylus; species Eleutherodactylus coqui. The sequence goes on from NC_089844.1 coordinate 76,103,370, forward strand.
TTCTATTGGACCACTCACATCTGCGTTTTTTCCATGCACATGAAAAAAATGCAGGTCCTATTTTGGTGCGTCTTAGGTTCATGGCTGCTTTCTTGCGAACACAGCACTGCCCTTGTCCATAGGGTTGTGTGTGGTATTACATCTCAGTTCCGCTGAAGTAAATAAGAACTCAGCTGCAATACCAGTGTAACGAGCCTGTTCATTAGGCCAACTTGTGCAACGGGCAAGGTACAGATAAAATATATCCTGTGAGGGAACGCCAAGATCTTGTAACATGCAGTAAAAAAATAAAAAAATATATACATATACTGTTGGTGATTGCCAAACAGTTGTACACGGGGCCCAGGAATAAACTATATACAGTTTTCTTGTTACCTGTAACGGCGGGCAATGATGGGGGTTGTAGTTGTCAATTCGTGACGCCACAGTTCCATACACTGGCATTCACGCTCGGCGCATCAATCACACTGGACAAGTGCATAGTACCTCGGGTTCGCCGGAACGGTGGAGGCCCGGTAAAACTTTACTAGTGACTTTTCCATAAAATACAGTAGACTTCAGTATGTAGAGTTTACATTGCAGGAAAACTTAGTACATATTCAGCAATTACTTGACAAAGTCAATGGCCACAGAATGGCAGTAATGATCACCCAGCTCTCATAGACTTCAGCACGCGTGGGTGTCAGTTAGGGGTGTACCACTAAGCGGTGATCTATACTGCAGACGGACGCATAGGAATCATCAATAAATCTCAATATTCTCTTCAGAGGTTCAGTAGACTTCTGCACTGTTATATAACTGTATAAACTTCTTGTCACTTGCAAGGGTAGTTACTAACTATGGCTCTCTCCTGTGGTGGGAAAACATTTAGGCTCACTCCCATGTGCTTCACATACGGTCCGGCGGTCTCTCCTTTTCTTCCATCTTCAATTGCACAAGGGCTGATGGTGCCCTCATGGGCCTCTGTGGTAGCAAACCCTCAAGTGTTAGATGGGCGCTCCTCAGCAGCATGAAGACAGACCTGACTCTCTTCCTGGAACCCAATCACTCATACTCACAGCTCTTCTGTGCACATCCATTGCAGAAGGCGATGTAAGGTCCTGGAAGGACCATATCGTCGCGGGGGACGTCGCGGAGGACGGGGCTAAATATTTTCACCTCCCCTCGTTGATCCGATCCATGAGCGGTGGTGAAACTTTAAGTTTATTTTACTTTTTAGAACTTTTCTGTGATTGCCGTTATCCATTGGATAGCGGCGATCACAAGCCCTGGGACTGATGACCGCAGTCCCTGCTGACATCTCCTGAAGGTAGCCTGGAAGCAGGAGATTTCAAATGTCCCATGCTGATCTGGTCGTCTGCGCGTGCATCGCCATTTTCACTTGGCCGGGCAAGCGCAGAAGACGCTGGAGGGTCCGACCCAAACCAGACCATTGCGGAGGATGGGGGTGAGTAGTTTCAGCTCCCCTCATGGATGTGATCCGTGAGGAGAGCTAAAACTAACAGGGGACTTCCTGTGGAGCTGTCATGTTTATAGCCCCTGGGGCTTTAATCTTCAGAGGAAGCATGTTTTTACGTCCCTGAGGATTAAAGCCCACAAAGCCAAGGTGTAAAAAGGCAAGGGGGCCATCACTAAGGGGTTAAACAAGCTGTGGCTGCACATGTGCTGCACCACTCCATTCCTTGTAGTGGGGCTGAATGAACTGTCAGCCACATTGAAATGAATGGAGCGTCTGAGCGCATGTGCAGCCACGGCTCTGTTTAATCTGATACCACTGCAGGCCAGATCAGCGATCCTGCAGTCATGACAAGAGGGGAGATATGGGATCCCTATTCTTAGGATTGATGGGTATCTCAGTGGTGAGATCCCTACTGATCACTTATCTTGAGGATGGGTTAATCGGGTGACAACCCCTTTAACGCCTATCAGTACCATGAACGGGTGATTTTATGCAGTTTGGGAGCATCCCTGGGTTTGACTTCGGTCCCATGTTTTGGAATTGAAATATTGGAGGTATTATATACTATTTTGTCTATAAGCCTCTTTTTACACTATGATTTTTATCTCTAGCAGTTCCGACTAGAGTTGAGCGAACTTACTCTGCCGAGCTTGATGCTCGTTCGAGTATTAGCGTACTCGATGGTGCTCGTTACTCGAACGAGCATCAAGCCGAGTTTGACCCCCGCCACAGTTTTTGGCTCCTCCCCACTGTGATGTGCCTATTTTGGCCCATCCCCGCCGCAGCGTGCGTCAATGGCAAATTTTTTGGCTGGCTGGAGAGGGAGAGAGAGAACATGAACCAAGAAAAAAAAAAAGCTTGGGACCCGACGTTCCACATACAAAATGCTCAAGTCTCCCATTGTAGTCAATGGGGTTTGCTACTCGAGTAGAGCTCTCGAATTTTACGAAAAGCTCGACTCTAATAATGCGGGCCCGAGCATTTGGGTGCTCACTTATCTCCAGTTCCAACTCAGGTTTGTCTCATAGAGACAGAACTATAGGGTTTAATATGCAAGACCTCTTTGGTCTATTTTACAAGGTTTCTGTCCCCCTGGTGCTCTTCTGTCCACCTAAAAAACAAACCTGACAGTGATGAAGACCAAAGAGCTGTCTGTCTTGCATATTAACTAGAGATGAGCGAACGTACTCGGTAAGGGCGATTTCGCAATCGAGCACCGCGATTTTCGAGTACTTCACTACTCGGGTGAAAAGTACTCAGGTGCGCTGTGGGGCGGGGGGTTGCAGAGGGGAGTGGGGGGTAGCAGCGGGGAACAGGGGGGAGCCCTCTCTCTCTCCCTCTCCCCCCACTCCCCTCTGCAACCCCCCGCTCACCCACAGCGCACCTGAGTACTTTTCACCCGAGTAGTGAAGTACTCGAAAATCGCGGTGCTCGATTGCGAAATCACCCTTACCGAGTACGTTCGGTCATCTCTAATATTAACCTTTATGGTTCTTTCCAAGTTTTAATCTCTCGTTTTCTGCAGAAACAGCGCTGTAGATAAAACTGTAGTGTAAAACAAAAAGCTTAACTTAATTACAGAAGTTATAAAAACTTCAAAGGATGCTCTCACTGCAAATAGTCCACACTGAGCGCCAAGCAACTATTTATATGTAGATCAATGCAAATAAATCTGTAATTTTTTCTTTCAAGCGGTTAGCAAAAAAGCACATACTAGATAAGACCGGGAGCTACAAGCTTCCCCAGCGATGTAGAGCCTGGGCTTATAGTTCCTGGAAACAGACACAGTCTCACCAGGTCATGCTGGTAATTCTTCTATCTACCACCTCTTACTCATAACTCAGATCACTGCATTTTTTGAACAGAAGGGTCAGAAAACAGATTCCTTCCTGCATTCCATTTCCACATCTTGCAGCACTAAGGTTATAAATTAGTTCTGACTAAAGTCTGGATGATACAGGACAAGTTTGGAAAAAAGGAAGAAAAAAAGGTTTAGTACCATGTTAGCCAGTAGAGCAAAGTGTGATTGTTCTCAGTAAGAGAAACAAAGTAATTTTGTAGATCTGATACTTTTTAATGGCAAACAAAAATACATGATGTTATAGCGAGCTTTCGGACCTCACAGAGTCCTTAATCAAGGCATAATAACAATGGATCTGAAGAGGCATGCATATATATTTATAGGGGGTCAGAAACGCTATCTTTTCTCCTTAATGAGAGCACCTAGACGCAGAGTGAGGAGACTCAAAAGGCCATTCATGCTCCTCTGGGTAATATGCAAATAAGGGAAATGGAATAATACCTCCACAAGCTCCACCTATTGGAAGGCAGCATTCTTTCAAGCCAAAGTTAGACTCTTTATACAAAACTTGTAACAATGACTGGGAATTAAAAGCAAAGCCAGACTATGTACTTACAGCTGTTTCAGGGTATTTGCCCTTGATCAGTGTACAGTAGGAGTCTGGCTTTGCTAGTGAGAGGCCTTGGACGGGGGTCAAAAACACTATCTTTTCTCCTTAGAGAGAGCACTTAGAATGTGAGTGAGGAGACTTAAAAGGCCATTCACGCTCCTCTGGGTAATATGCTGAGTGTAAATAGCAGCCATTCAGTACTGAATGGCTGCTATATTAAGTCAATGGAGAGGGGCGGGGGAGCGAGAGGAGAGAAATCTTCTCCTGCTGCCCCACTGTGAGCCAGCAATACTAGCTCCCGTGCAGTATGTGCGGGGACAAGTGTCGGGCACAGTTTGCCCGACACCCGTCCCGTCTAAATGGGCCTTTAGGCCTCTGTTGAAAGTGTCAAAAGTGGTTATAAATTTGTATTCCCAAATTCTTCTGTGGCTTTGTGATTTGACATTGCCTTTCAATATAACTTTCATGTCAAGAAAAAAATGTAAGAGAACATATCTATAACCCAGACTTATTTCATATGTAGAAATAACTACACACGAGGTATAAACTGGTCTGTCCGACTAGTGCTCACAGTATCGACTGTGCAGGGAAATTTCTTATCGACACCCAGTTTTGAAGGGACTTTTCCTATTGATGATTTATCCTCTTGATAGGTCATTGATAGTTGATCGTGGGGGTCCACTGCTGCTCAGGATCCCCACCAATCAGCTGATCCCTGGTGCAAGTCCAGGATAGCAAAGGACTGTGCAATGAGTTATAAGAAAAGATGCTCCAGAATTATTGTTTTCTATTAAATACAAGAATTTACTAAAACAGACATCAGGGCAGCTGCCCCTCTTTATCCCTTCCTGTCAGTTATATATATGGCTATATACCTCCTAACTGTACATTGAGTAGCCATCCACAGCATATGCTGCTTATGGAAGGAGCTTGGCAGGCAGCCGAACCTGCTCCAAAACACGGCAGATATTGGCTGTCCTTGACAGCTGACACCGGCACACAACGGCCATGATTGGAGATAAGTGATCATAACTATAAAGTGCATTCAGAAAGGCAAGCGTGAGAAATTCGGACCAATATCACATTTGTAAATTTGCTATTCTGGATGAGAGCCGGGTGCGTTTTTGCTTAAAAAAAAACTAACAAAAAACACACTGCTTTGCGTCTTGAAGTTTTCACGTGCATGAAATGATCACAAGCACTTCTGATAGTTTTCAATGATAAAAATCGCATTGAACTCTCATGCAAATTGCATGGCATGTGGTGCGTTTTTTAAAAATCCCATAGGAAATAATGGGCGTTTCTTTACAAGGAATCGCCCAAAAATAGGACATGCAGTGACCTTTCAATCTCGCAGGATCGCTGCGAGCCTAAAATTGTTCATGTGAATATACACACTGAAATCAATGTGTTGCTAACATGCGTGAGTTCTGTCCATATTGCTATCGGATAGAACTTGCCCGTGTGAATACACCCTTAACCTGACAGAGGCATTTAAGTATACAGAGTGGTCTCGTTTGGGTGACATGGCTGCCTGGGGCCTTCTGAAGGTTCTCAGGGCTGTCATGATTGTTGGCCTATTAGGGACGTGCCTGCGGCAGCCTGTTGCAATGCAATACAATACCATAGTATCGCATGGTACTGCACTATCAATCATACGATTGCAAGTTATAGTCCCGTATGGGGACAAAAAAAAAATAATTATTTGACTTTTTACTAATTATAAAAATAAAAAATATTAGTTAAATCCATTTACCAGTTTTCGCAACAACAACAAAAAAAAATCTAAAAGTTGGTATCACTACATCCATAAGGGTGCAGTTTTTTAAAATATCATTAAAAAACTAAAATAAAACAATGAAAAAAAAGGCAATGGAAGATGTTTTTTAAAGTATCACTATATAACTAAACCATAGTAATTTGGTATCGCTGTAATCATACTCACCCACAAAATAAAGACATGTCATTTTTACTGCACCGTAAATATAGCCCCCTACCCCAACAGTGGTGCAATTGCAATTTTTTCCCATTTTGCTCCACTTAGAAATGTAAAAAAAAGTCTTCCAATACCTGGTACATTAAATGGTACCATTTAAAAATACAAGTCTTCATGTAGGTAAGTACCCGATACCATAACTGTGACCTTTTGGTCATAAAAGGGATAACACTTACAAAAACAAAATCTGATCCGATCCAATAGTCCAGAGACTTTGAATGATAGTGGAATATCGTTAGAATTTGGGCCTGTATCCCTGGAGTAAGGCTACATTCACACGGGCGAGTGCGATATCAGGCTGAGAAACTTGACCCAATGTCACGCTTGCCAACGTGCTTTTTTCACGGTGATGCAAAGTCTTTTAAGGTCCCATTGAAAACAATGAGCGAGGCATTCCTCAGGAGAGCTCAGTGATAGAACATGCTGCGACTATTGTTTCTCGTAGTGATGCTGCGAGAAAAAACTCGCAGGTGGGAATGAATCCGTTCAAAAGAATTTATTTCATATTTGCGCGGGTTTTCTAGAACGGTCCTAGAATTCAGAATATGTAAAAACTCTTCCGCTGTCCCATTAATAGGAATGTTACTGCATCTATTTGACTTCCTCACATATACCTGCTCCTCACACTAGTGTGCAGAGCATGCAGTCAGAGCAGGGGCTGGCAGCCAGGCAGGAAGTCCAGCTCAATGCCTATATATTGAACTCACAGATGCTTCTGCCAATGTGGACAATAAAAGCATTTAGTACAAAGTCTCAAGTAAAGCTGACGGCACAAGACGCGGTTTAGCCACAAGAGAATAAATATCACGATGATCGCGGCGTGCCGTCATTGGCTGCAGCCTGTAAACATTACGTCAGCTAGGAGATCCAGGGGACTTTGGGGGGAGGTGAGTATGAGCAGCTTCGTTATTTTTCACCATAGGGGGTGGACCCCTTTCCATGCAGTTTACGTAGTTCAGAAAACCCCTTTAACATAAGTGAAATAAACAGACAGGTTTGAAAACTAAATATTTATTAACTTTACAAAAAGGATGAATAGAAAATAGGAATTTTACAAAATAAGTGTTTTCTTATCTAAAAGACATTCATAATCACTGCAACTCCTCAGAACTGCAGTGCATTTTATACACATAACATGAGAAGTCACGGCTGAGTTTCTCTTCTATGTGGATCAGCGTGTCCCGATCAAACACTATGCTGTGTCTGTCCGTCTGAAAAACGAAAAAAATGGCATATTAGTCTTATGTACAAGTCAACTGATTGTCAGCCATTATTAGAGTGGTACCTGTGCTTTCCAAAAACCTGTCATGTTTTTGAAGGATAACGAGTCTGGATGCTGAGACCTCCCCCTTTCCCTATTGCTAAAATGAAGCAGCTGAAGTGCTGACCTGGGCGCAGTCACTGTTCATTAGCTAAAGACGGGCTCAATAGAACGTCTGTGGGCCCATCTTCAACTAGCGAGTACAGACAACGCAAAAAATTTTGTTTTTTTTAAATGGCACAATAAAGTGTATGATCACACGTTGCGGAGTGAATCCGGATCATAATCCATCATGTTTTCACTGTGAGTGAACGACATTTGTTAAAGCCCTATTCACTTACATCATACAGTACACTGCTGCTGAATTTCTGCTTGCATTCGGCAGCCGAAATTACGCAGCAATTTCGTTGTGTGTGTGAACCAACCATTGCACTTATATCTAAAACAAAATATAATGACAAATCTGCTGATGTTTTTTTTTCTTTAAGAAACTACGAATATGAGTCACTGTAATGGTCACTCAACTTCCTGACTCTACTTGACTACCCACTAGTGGTATAATAATAAAACTCAAGAGCAGCTTCCTTGTGTGTGTATTTGGCCCACTGATTAGTTAATTACGTTATGTAACGTTTAAAAAAATCATCTTACTTTTTTTTTTCAGAAACAGCTCCACCCTTGTCTGCAGGCTGTGACTGGTACTGCAGCTCAGTTCCATTAAAAATAAAATCATGTACGAACAGAATGGTAGTCTACATATTATATTTTCAATGCATTGTTAACATAGTTTGGTGTAATTCGGTGGCAGAACTCCCATTGGTGTCTACAAAGCACTAAGGAGTATGCAGGATGTTGCAAATGACAGCCTGTATTCTGCTGACATCTAGTGCAAGGCAGCAGCAAGGACTTTAAAAAATGTCTACAGTCCTGCAGGGAGCAATTCTGAAAATAAAAATAAGAACACTGCAGCTTTTGTATTCTACCAATAAATGGGGTCCCAGGACATATACCCCCACTAATAACATCTCCTGACACAGCAGAAGAGGTCTAAGGGCAAACGCTTACTTCAAAGGGGTTGTGTCGAGTTATAGAGTTATCCTCAACGCACAGGATATGGGATAACCGATTGGTGGCGGTCCAACTGATGGGACTCCCATAATTCTGTGAGTCCAGCTGGTCCCCAAGTCAATAGAGCAGAGGTCACGCATGCGCTCCACTCCATTCAGATCAATGGCAGGGCTGAAGATTACGGAGTTCAAGTACTTCGGTAATCTCTGGATTTGCCACTGAAGTGAATGGAGCAGCAGTGTACAGCCTCGGCTGCATTCACTTAGGGACTGCCCGGACCACCGTTCTGGGGATTGGTGAAGGTCCTAGCAGTCAGACCTCCACCAATCATAAAGCTATTCCCTATCTTGTGGATAGAGAATACGTTTATAATTTGGTACAACTAGTGTTTCATGAGGTCTAGAACACAGAAATGCTGTTCATGTGCTGGGGTATGCATAAGTACTATTAGAGTCCCCATCATGGCAGGTCACCAATCACAGTGTAGCAGAGTAGAAGCATAGCAACATGAGAAATAGGGTTTGGGTGTTGATTGTCAGTAGAGGCATCAAAGTCATTCTGATTTGACCAGGTTATTTAGATACTGGGCTAGGGCAACAAACAATCCATGTCTTGGATGAAGGGAAGCTTAGCTATGACAAAGTGAAGTACGGTCATGAGAAATAAACTGACCGGAACCCAGTACATGTGATATAACTGTATATCTCTTACCACATCCCAAGATTCTTGTAGTGGGATCTTCTTCAGAATCTTCCCTGTTTGATTGCAGTGCAGATCTACATGCGCAGTGCCTACTACATCTATCTGCGTCGCAGCCACCACCGTCAGCAAGTCCAGCTTATGCTCGTACGACACAGACTTAAACGTCTGAAAAGAACATGAAGAAATGAAAAAGGCAAACAGAAGCTCACCGAACAGGAAACCAGAAAATAATATATAATGAAGTATAAAAGGACCTGTGCAGGATAGAATGTTTCCTTAAAAACATGTTCTTTATGGCATAAAATTATCAACAGTCATATAACTCTCCTGGCTCCACACAAGTCCCTCGCAGGAAGCTCAGGTCTCCATTGTGACATATTCTTTACAGGCTGCGGCAGCCTGTATATGGGACGTCACAGGCTGCTGCAGCCAATGACAGAGCTCCGTGCTCCAACACGGAGGTCTGTAACTGGCTGCAGCAGCCTGTAACAGACCGGGCGCTGAGAATAAAACTGCATTGTGGGAGATGTGTGGGCACAGGAAAGGCGTGCATATAAACTGTATTCTTTTATTGGAATACGGAACATGCTTTTAAGTAAAAAAAACTTTCAGGCAACTCCTTTAATTATAAGACAATACATTTTATTATAAAGGAGAGTAAAGAGCAAAACTCATTGACCTCTTTATCTGGATCATCGTTTAGCATTCGAAACCGCCTTTTTACCATCCTCCCAGATGCTGTAAAAGTTACTGGATTATCCACCTAAAAAGACAAAAATAATTTAAAAATAATTTTACCATCACTGTAAGGGCTTATTTACACAGTCGTAGCCATGTGCTCTCCGAGAATCAGATGCAAAGAAACATCAGATACCCCATGGATGCCGTCAGTGTGCTGGCTGCTGTTCACGGAGCCCTACACATCGCATGCCTTACTCTTGCCAGTGAAAATAACGAGTATAAGACAAGCTGCGTCTTTTTTTCACACTGACCATTAGTGTGTGCAAGTAGCTTTATTGGCTACTCCTAAACCACAGACCGCATCCATCCATCTGAATGAGCCCTTACTGATAGCACATAGGAAAAATGGAGTGTGTGCTGTTTTTGTTTCAAAAAGGCCAATTAAAGGACTGCTACAGGCAACCAGCAACACAAGTTTCTCTAGTTTTCATAAATTCGAGCACGTAATAACTGTGAACCTCTGTACCATCTATGGATTAATGTTCTACACGACAAACTTGAAGGTTGCCATAAATTTTTATAATCTTCTTAGGAACAGTTTAAGGAAGGGGAAGTGCTTTAATATTTTATATTTTGTGCATTTGTGTTTCTTTATATGGACATTAAGTTTTATTGAACTTATGCTCATCCAACAGCCTATGTGCGTACCATCAATCCTGTAATACATAATACCGCTCAAAAGTTTTAGAACCTCAATTTTCCAGTTTTTATTGATATTTACATAGTTTAAGGTCTCAAATGTACTTTGAAATGAAAGCAAAGAACAATAAAGTAAAATAGATTGACCGTGTTTCACCAAATTAAATCTACATTTCTGACGCTTCAAAGTAGCCTCCTCTAGCTGATATAACAGCTTTACACAATCAAGGCATTCTTTCTACAGATGCATTCAGATATTGTTCCGAAATTTTTTCTCAACATAGTTGGGGAAGTTCCCACAAATGTGCTGCACTTGTAGGTTGCTTTGCTTTCACCATTCTGTCTAGCTCATCCCAACAAAGCTCAATGGGGTTTAAAGTCAGGAGACTGTGCAAGCCATTCCATTCTTTGATGTCTACTGGCTTGTTCTTGCCTCCCTAAGTAGTTCTGACATAACCTAGAAATAGGTGTTGGATCATTATCTTGCTGTAATATGTACCCCTGACCAACTAGATGTTGTATGGTGTATCCAAATGCTTTGGCTGCCCTTTTTGTCAAGTATGACAGTCCCCCTGTGCAAGTTGTCAACTCTGGATCCAGCAGAAGAACCCCAGACCATCACATCATGACAGTTGGTGTCACACACTCAGGAACCATCCTTTCACCTACTCGACAACATACAAAAATTCTGCATGATGTACCAAAGATGTTAAATTTTGATTCATCAGTCCATAAGACTTTTTTCCACTCTTCAGTAGTCCAATGGGGGTGCTGCTTGGCTGAGGCAAGGCTTTTTTAATTTGGCAACCTTTTTTTAAACTTGTTTTATTGAGAATATAAGAACATTTTAAATTATATTACTCAGTAACAAACCTGAATGTAATATGGCTGAAGTATACAAAACGGTTACAATTACATATACAGTGTACACTGTATAACGTAGCATATTTGAAAGGGTACTTCGTAGCAGTCAAAGCTGATACTGGCATGGACATCACACAACTGGAAGAAGCAGGACAAAAACCGAAAAACATGGGAGCTCGCCTCGAGGTTCGCCGAAGGCGAACGACTAAATGACTAACAACAGAATTCAGGATATAGTCTATACCTGTGAAAGATTAAATAGTACCTGAAAGGGTCGAAGACCTCCTTTGGTCCACCAATTGCTGAAATGCGTTTTGCGTGTGGGTTGTGCTTGATGAGCCAAACCAAGTTGCCCAAATTTTATAGAATTTACCTGGGCACATTCTTTTTTTACATACCATTTTTTCATATGGGAGAATAGAATTGACTAGTTTACGCCATTGGGGGAGCATTGGGTGTCACCTATTCATCCAGCGCAATGCTACAGCCTTACAGGCCATTAACACCTCACTAAGAAAAATACGGACATGGAATTGCCACTGCTCTTCATCCAGTATACCTAGCAGACATTCAGCGAGGTTTGGTGGAAGTGGCACCCCCAATAGTTGTACCAGTGAGTCTGTAACCTCTGTCCAAAAGGAGCATCCCATTGGGCAACTCCACCAGATGGTTAAAGTTAGCGTTGGGTGTCTGACAGAAATGATATTGTGTATTAGGGGTTCTATTCATTCTAAAAAGTCTACTCTGATTCAATTACATATTCTACATCAATGCTATGTGACAGTTTGTTGCTGGCTGCTTGTGAGACCGAAGTACAAGAGGACATTGCAGTACTCCACTCCTCTTCACAAAGCAAGGTGATCACTTCTTGCCATTTGACATCTAGCGCTATGTGTGAAATTTTAGGCTGAATGAGATGTGTATATATCTGCGAGATTAACCCCCTTGGCTCCTGTGTGCGCAAAACTATCAAGGGGTACGTGGAAAGGGATTGGGTCGCTCTGGAAACTGGGTGTTGGAGGTATCTGTTAAAGCTAGTTCTAGGGATCTGGTAAGGCTGCTGCAGTTCTTCCAAGGAGGCCAACACACTTAATATACAAGTGTTCCAAGGAGGTGATTCCAAGGTCTATCTAGAATCGCGTGTCTGGGAGGTTCAGCAAGTGTGAAATTGCTCTATTACCCCATAGGGGGGTTTTCAGGGAAGTTCCCTCATATCTAGTAATCTGCTTAAACATCTGCCAGACTCTAGCGGCCAATCTGTGTACTAGGAGCAGCAGTCTGGTATGCAGGTCTGTTTTTTTCAGTACAATCCAGAGGGAAGTCTCAGATAAGAAGTGTATCAAATGATTTTCCGAGTTTGGGAGGTCTGAATTAGAGAGCCAGTGGTCAATGTATCTAATTTGTCCCGCCAGGTAGTACAGTTTAAAGTCGGGTAGTGCCATGCCTGCCAATATCTTTTGGGCACTGTAAGGTATCCGAAATAGAGTTATGTTCTGGCTTTTCCCCAGATGAAAGAGATTAACCCCTTTAGTGACCAAGCTTTGTTGTTTCTTTTCCTCCCCTTTTTAAAAAAAATCATAACTCCTTTATTTATGCATTGACACGTCGCTGTATGAGGGCTTGTTTTTTTGTGGGACAAGTTTTATTTTTCAATGGTACTATGAAATGTACCATATAATGTACTGAAAAAAAAAAAATCTAAGTGGAGAGAAATTCCGCCATCTTTCGGTGCGTCCTGTTTCTACAGCACAAACTGCAACAAAAATGACATGATAACTTTATTATATGGGTCAGTACAATTACTACGATACCAAACTTAGTTTTCTTTTTTTTTGCTGTACTACTTGCATTGTTTTTAAAGAGATTTAATTTTTTTAAATTCTTTTCTGTCTCCATCTTCTACGCATAATAACTTTTTAATTTTTCCGTCGGCCTAATTGTGCGAGGGCTCATTTTGTGCGGTACGTCCTGTAGTTTCCGTTGACACATTTTTGAATACATATGACTTTTTGATTGCTTTTGATTACATTCTTACTTAGAGACAGGTTCACCCCCCCCCCCCCAAAAAAAGCACATTTCTGACGTTCACCGCGTGGGGTAAATGCATTACTTTGATAGATCGAACTTTAACGGACGCAGCGATACCAGATATGTATTTTTGTTTTATTATTTTATTGTAAAAATGGCAAAAGGGGAGTTTTTTGAACTTTTAATATTTATTAATTTTTTTTTAATAATTAGTAAAACTTTATTGTTCTTATTTTTTACATTTTCTTTTAGTCCTCCTAGGGGACCACAACATGTGATGCTTTGATTGCTCCTGCAGTAGGATGTAATGCCATAGAATTACATCATACTACAATCTGACAGGCAGTCTATCAGGCCAACCCACAGGGATGGCTTGATAGGTATACTGCCAAGACAGCCTTGGGGCCTTTCAGAAGGCCTCCGGCTGCCATAACGTCTGCACGGCTCCCTGCGATATCATAGCGGGGGCGCCATAAGGGACATTTAAATGCCACTGTCAGAATTGCCAGCGGCATTTAAAGGGTTAACAGCAACGATCAGCCATGCAGCTTCTCGGGGCTGTTGCCCGCGGGTGTCAGCTGTAAGAAACAGCTAACACCTGCGATCTATGGAGGGAGGTTGCAGTGCAATCTCCCTCAATACACGTCTTGCAGCTGCAGGACGTAAAAACACTATGGGCCATCACTGAGGGGTTAATAGAGAGTTAATTTTTAATTTAAAAAACTTTTGTGGTACTATATTGTATCTGCATGTTCCAAACAGTCCAGAAATTTGGGGAGAATTATCATTTTAGATTAGATTGATGTGGCCTGTTACTTTATTTTGCAATCTTAACAGTCACTTTCCTACTGTTATTCTACCTGTGAAACCTGCAGATAGAGAGAGGTCTTCTCTTCTCTTCACAGTTGAAATGGAAACGTGTTCATTTTCTGCTGCATTAGGCTGTGCTTGGACATCTTGTGTTGTAAGGCGCCGATCATGCAAACTGTTGATTTTGTAGTGGCCTTTGTTCTGCTAAACCTCTTCCTGGCAGAGTTTTCTCCCGTTTCCAAGTGCATTTTGATGGTATAGGAAATTGTACCATCTTGGCAATTTCTCTGTCGGACAAAGCTACACTTATAAGGGTTAGAGTGGTCTGTCTTTTAGAGGGGTGCCCTAGAGGGCGTATTAATGTAGTCTGTTCCATCACTGCTTATGTAGAATCAGAGGGTTTGAAAGTAATTTACAAAAGTTGAGACACTTGTAAAAGTAGTTCGGCTAAAATCCTAAATTCAGACTATTGTTGTGTTTCAAGTTAAAATGTTTTATAATATTTTTGTTTTTAACTTACCTTTGGACCATTTCATGTTATTTACTGGACTTGAACTGTGTTAATGTAAAAAATGACTGGAAAAATTGAGGTGTTCTTAAACTTTTAACCGGTAGTGTACTTCCATTCATTTTTTTTTTTTAAGTTTTAACCCTGTTCCAACACCTTTAAAATCAACTGCCACCTAGTTTAAATTACAATGAAATTGTTCTATCGCCTCCCTGTATAGGGTTAAAAACCCTTTAAATACCATAGGGTTGGAAGTAGGTTACATCCATGATTATGCTGGGAGATATATAGTGCTTAGCAGCTCCAGATACGTGTTTAGCTTCCCCATTATTTATGTCAGAAATGTGTTCAAGAATGCTGCACTTTGTCTGGAGGTCGCCCCACATACTGGAGCAGTCCTCTCCTCTCCTCTCTTCTGACACTCATGGTGTTAATAAAACATTTACATATCATGTGATTTATATTGCATGATTGGGTAGTATTGCTTTTAATACGGAGGTTTCTTAATTTAATGGCATGCCATGATTAAAAGCGGTAATGCTGGAAATGCGAAGGCGCTGTTCTGATCTCACTACCTCGATCATTTTTATAATGCAATGAATAAAAGTTAAAAATTAACATAAGTGCTAGGATTTTTATACAGAAAAGCTGGATACAATTCTATAGCTCCTAAGGTCCATTAGAGCATTCAGGTCACTCTCCGGCATTGGAAACTGGTTGGAATCATGAACTGCAGCATTGGGCAAGCTGACATTTTTTTTGTTTTTTTTCAAGCGGGTATTCAGAGGTCTGCTTGCAGATCACTGGAACAGGGTTATGCAAGGCAGTATAAGAAGTGTGGAAGCTGGTACAGAACTGGCAGAATGGTTGGCTTGGGACACACTCCCTCCTGTAAGAATATTGCAAACAGCAGTGCAGCAGAAAAATAGGAAAATCTACATGGAAAACTGAACTGATAGAAGCCGAAACTGGGTGCAAAGCAGTGGCAAATGTACGTCTGAGCGGCTTTTAAACCTTTCCAATCCACTGTCTGACGTCTGAAGACATTATGATTTAAGGCTGTACAGCTCCGATGTTGGAAGACGTCCATCGGGGTTCTCTTACTGTATATTGCCAGCTCCTCTGCTGTCGGAGGCTATCCAACGTGTCACCTCATGTAGTACTTGGTTCAGCCAGCAGACAGCGCTGTTGTATAACTGCAGAAAAAGAGTAAGCCCCCTAGGAAAACCAGGATTCAAATTGGATTGGAAAGGGTTAAAAATGTTTTCCATACTATGGTACAGTTGAAGCTTCAAATGGTAAATGATAATTCTGCACCTGTATAAATTACAGACAAGGTAATACATATACAGTACATAAAACGGTCTACAAACCTTAGGGCCTCTATCTGCGTGAATGACAAAATCCTCGGTGACCTCGTATTTATTTGCATCATCTTCGAGTTCCCTTAGCCTTAAAACACTACAGCAAAACACCAAGTAGTAAAGTATCTAACTAAGTAAAAAACAAAAAGTAGTTTGTTACAGTTGTAAAATGACATCTATAGTGTATATAAGGTATTTACGACATACGTGCTTTGTGAACTCATGGGGCGGGAGGGGTGTCGTCTCTCCTCAGGGAGAGCGCCCAGAAAGTGTGTGGGGACACCTAGAATGGTGACTGGGTTGGCAGGGGCATCATCTCTCCACAAGAAGAGCACCCAGAAGGTGTGTTTGGAGACACCAAGGTGAGTGAGGAGACTTTTAAGGAACGCATGCTCCTCTGGGTAAAAAATGCAAATACAGAAGATTGAACAATACTTCTGCAGCGCCACCTATTGAATGGTAGCATTCCTTCAAATCAAGCTAAGCCAGAAACCTACTGCCCACTGATGAGAAGCAAACACCCCGAAACAGCTGTCTGTGTATGGTTTTCTGGTCTTGGTTCCCTATTCCCAATCAGTGTTTCAGAGACTTGTTTAAAAAGTCATACATTGATTTGCATATTTTACCCAGAGGGACATGCATGGCCTTATAAGTCTCCTCACTCACCTAGGTGTCTCCGCACACACCTTCTGGGTGCTCTCCTTTGGTAGAGACGATGCCCCTCCTTACCCACTCACCATTCTAGGTGTCCCCACACACCTTTTAGCCGCTCTCCCTAAGGAGAGACAAAACCCCTCCTGACCTAAGTCACAGGCCTCTCACCAGCTAAGCCAGGAACCTATTGCACACTGATGAGGGGCAAACATATACAAGTCGTACATATATTTAAAGGGGTTGTCTGGCCATAGACAATTAATGTTATTACTTCTGTTTGCCCAATACAATACACTTTGTAATATACATTGTGCATTGTAAATTAGGCAAACAGAAGTTATTCACTTCCCTCCTGCACCCCCCCCCCCCCTGTGTTGCTCCTCGGTTGCTATTAGATCCGACAAGTCTTCTCCTCTTCTTGTCAGGACGACGGGGACGCGCTTCTCCAGCACAGCTCGGCGCATGTGCAGAAGAACTTCAGCCGCTGGGAAGCTCAGCTCTGCCTGCAGGGGAGGCGTGGCTGCTGGCTCTTCATCTCCAAGGTATCTAAGGGGTGTGCGGGGACCCAGCTGACAGAAGTAGCGGGGGAGGGGGGGGGGGGCCGGGTGCCCTAGTGGTGTGTGTGTGCTAGTGGTGTGCAGGGACGCAGCTGTCAGAAGTCGGGGGGGGGGGGGGGGGGGGTGCGCTAGTGGCGTGCGGAGACCCGACTGTCAGAAGTCGCGGGGGGCGGTGCGGTCACATAGACTTGCCGCGGTGGGGTGTGCGGTCACATAGACTTGCCGCGGTGGGGTGTGCGGTCACATAGACTTGCCGCGGTGGGGTGTGCGGTCACATAGACTTGCCGCGGTGGGGTGTGCGGTCACATAGACTTGCCGCGGTGGGGTGTGCGGTCACATAGACTTGCCGCGGTGGGGTGTGCGGTCACATAGACTTGCCGCGGTGGGGTGTGCGGTCACATAGACTTGCCGCGGTGGGGTGTGCGGTCACATAGACTTGCCGCGGTGGGGTGTGCGGTCACATAGACTTGCCGCGGTGGGGTGTGCGGTCACATAGACTTGCCGCGGTGGGGTGTGCGGTCACATAGACTTGCCGCGGTGGGGTGTGCGGTCACATAGACTTGCCGCGGTGGAGTGTGCGGTCACATAGACTTGTCGCGGTGGAGTGTGCGGTCACATAGACTTGTCGCGGTGGGGTGTGCGGTCACATAGACGTGTAGCTGTGGAGGGGGGTCTGTCACAGTAATTTTTCACACGGTATAATCCTGCCTGTGCATGGAGGGGAGGAGGTGAGCTGTGTCTGTTGTGAATGGTGGATCCTGTGTTATCTATATATAGGTATCACTGTACTTGTAGGGGGGAGGGGCAGGGGGTGCTGTTAGTGTACTTGTGTGTGGGCACTGTAAAGGGGGACTCTGTGGGGGAGGTCACAGGGGGGGCACTGTATAGGGACGCTGTGGATGGGGGGACTGTGGGGGGCTACTTTGGAGTGCACTGGGGGGGTGGCATGTGTAGGGGGGGGTACTGTGGAGGGCACTGTGGGGGGGAATACTGGGGGGGGCACTGTGCAGAATGCTGTGGTTGGGGGGGAATGAGGGGGGCATGTGGAGGGGGGCTACTTTTGAGGGCACTGTAGGGGTGACACTGGGGGCCACTGTGGGGGGGCATGTGTAGGGCACTGTAGGGGGGGACTGTGGGGGATCATTAGGGGGGCACTGTGGGAGAGTGCACTGTGGGGGGGGGGGTCATTGTGAGAGGGGTCGCTGTAGGAGGGGCACTATGGGGGCATGTGAGTGTGGGGAAATGTTTTGTTTTACTTTACTTTAGCAGAGTGGGGGGGGGGGCAGTAGGTAGCCTTGCAGTGGGGGGCTGCAGGAGAGTTCTCTCTCGGCTTTCCCCCGCCCCTCTCCATTCACTATACACAGTGCTGCTGTTTACTTTCATAGTAGGATTTTATCCTGAACCATGAGTGTATGACAGTCTCCCCTGGCCACAACCCCTCTGATTATAGTATGCAGCAGGGGGCGGGGCCTGGGCGGGGAGAGACTGTAGATCAGTTCAATAGAGGTGGGCGTGTCATGGGCGGGGCTAGGACGTGAGCTGAGGGAGGCAATGAAATCCTGCCTTTTCATGCCTCTTACTGCCATCGGGAGCGCGCACACAGAAGAGGGAGAGCGCAAAGTATTGTGGAAAGGCAGCACAGAGGCGCCATCTTTGAAAGCTGCAGTGAAGAAATGCTGCCATCCAATAGGTGGCGCTGCAGAGGTATTGTTCCAGCTTCCTTATTTGCATTGTGAACTCATCTAATATACAGTTTGTCTCAAAAGTGTGGAAACACCTATATAGAATGAAAACGGTTTGGCAAACTGTGATCCAATTGTGTCCACAAGCTGTGACGGAAGGGGGAACCCTGTTTGGCTATCATCAAAATTATGTCCATTTTGACTGCCGCTATCTTTGCTTCAACTCTAATTTTTCCAATGGCAAGGTAGGTGTGTCATATCAAACTAGCAGAGAATTCCACCAGAAAAACAATGGTGTGCTTCATTTTAACATAACTTTATTCATTCTCATGTTAACACAGCGCTTTTTATGCAGTACAGGCAATGTGAATGATGGCATTATCTCAATCAGACGTGTTGAGATCATCCTTATGTCAGCTGAAAGAAGCACACTTGTCATAGCCGCATTTTCCAATCAACGCCCCCCGACCAGACCTCCTATTACCCACAATGCAGTTGCCAAACTTCTTTCCAAATTCTGAGAAACGGGTTCTATCAAAACTGATCATGGCATTAGCCATGCCTTCATACCAGCAAATTTAGTTTATGCAGAAATGGCATCCTTACAAACTGCAGGTGCGGCAACACCTTACGGAGAACGATCTCGACACGTTCTGCTAGAGATAACCAACATTCATATTGCCTGTAATGAAGCATGTAAACATGAGAACGAATAAAGTTATGTTAAAATGGAGCACACCACTGCTTTTATGGTGAAATTCTCTGCCACTTTGATAAATCACATACCTACTTTCCCATTCGAAAAATAGAGCTAAATCCAAGATAGCGGTATTCAAAATGGCCGTCATGTTGAAGACACGACATACCAAGTTTTCCACTTCCTCCAATGCAAAACTGGATCACTGTCTGTCAAACAGTTTTCTTTCTATTTGGGTTTTTCCACACTTTAGAGACACCCTGTATATTGCAAACAAATATATCCATATAGAAATGTCCCAGCAACTCAAAGCTTCAAAATCTTTCATTATGTTATACATGCAAGAGTCCCGCTTTACTGGTCATATGCTGATTTTTAGCGGAGCACATGTAAAATAAACAACATTACATGCATACGATTGGGTAAAAACTACAAGTGTTGTTCAATCCACAAAATACAGACTGGTACAAGAAGTTAAGAAATGTAGCCACAGTGCGCTGTACTCCTTCAGTCAATGACAAAGTAAAAAATAAGAAAAACTAAAAAAAAACAATAACTGCATCATAAATTCTACTTGCTTGATCTGATCAGGTCCAGCATGGATGATTCTTTCATCAAAATGAAAGTAGATCCAGTCCGGTTCTAAAGAGCAGTGTTTCATGTCACGTATTCCATTCTTCGCCTGAAAGAATCAAAGATGATACATGGAAGTCAAGGTAAAAGCCACCGAGAAGGAAGCAATCGCAGTACAATACAAAAGTGTGTTAGATGCGAGTACAGTGGGTAATCTGTTAGTGTTCACCTCTCTATAGTCATAGGAGTAACCTTGATTACTAGTGGGTTTGTGTTAAAATGATTCCTCTATTCCTCACCCGATCCACTGCAAATCCCATTCCGACACGGTCGGATCCCCCACTGCTCTGCTGCAGCGATGATGCCTCAACATCAGGAACATGTGATTGCTGTAATCAATCACCGACTCACTATGGCCAGTGATTAGCAGCATTAGTCGCATGTCCTTATTGGTGGGATGCCATTGCTGCAGCAAGCAGGAAGAAGACAGCAGTAGGGGAACAGCTATTGCTAGAACAGGAGCATGCCTTCTCTTATGTGTGGTGGCACTACAGATAACAAGTATTCGAGATGTGCCTGTGAGTAGATAACTGTGCCAGGGTGTCTCTAGGAGGGAAGGCGCTGCCAGCCTAGGATTCACTGTCCACGGAGTAAAAAACAGCAAACTGCTAAAAACAAAAACCTGGGTAATGACACAATCCTTGAAAAGGTGCAATAAAAGTGACTTGAAGACAAGAACGAAACTTGATTTCTCTAATATTATGTCCAGCTGCAGGTGGAGCACTTTTAACTTTTTTTTTTTACTCTGGACACCCCCTTTAAGTAAACATATAATAAGAGTATGGATTCTATGTAAGAGAAACATACGGACTCAATATGAAGCGCTCAAACATTTACCAGGCTGTGGTCCTCCAAAGAGCAGATGTGAAAAGCTCCTCTCTTTTTTTTCTTCTTGGGTGTAATGATATAATGCCAGGGATAACCACCAACTTGAAAAGCATTTTTAAGACAAGGCACTTCAAACAGAACTGGGGGGCTTTCTAAAAAGTCAAAATGGCACCAGACAGGTTACAATAACAATTTAACTTATAACATTCATTAGCTCATCTTAAACAAGAACACAAAAAACTAAGAAGGGAGGGTATATCTTGCCAAAGTGGCACTACTAGTGGGTACTTCCACCAAATATGCAACACTGTACCTGGTGTTAATAAACAGAGCCAACATGAATGAGATACTTGCCGAAACATTTGATGAAGCCTTACTGGCGTTCTATACAAAATTTTAGTTCCTATATGTCCTTTATCCGGACATAGCAGGGAAGAGGGTCGCCTGTTTTAACTGTTCTGTATATGATCGGTGCAACATATATGATGTATAAACCTAAGGCCTCCGTTTCCATGAGCCCCAAGGACACATGGAAAAGTGCAATTTTGCATATATCAAATTAATGGCATGTTTATCTACAAATGAGAAGTAAAGGTCTCTCGAGCCGCCCAGTCATTTGGGTGGGGATTTTCTTCTATGTGGTCTCTTTGACATCAACAACCTTGGATCTGGGATCCTATAAGAAGCATTGAAGTCATGGTGGAGTTGGATTTGAGCGGCGCCTTTCTGCCTTGTACCGTTCCCTTCTCCTGGGGAGCAGTGGTAGTCGGCCACTACAAAGCCACAAAAATTGATACTCAAGTAAGGTAGCTATAGGTAGTTTAAATATTCTGCTAACCACCTCTACGCTGACAACACCCAGCTATATACCTCTTCCCGTGACATCACTGCACCTTTCCACCAAAACATTAACGACTGTCTGCTGTCTCTAACACTATGTCCTCTCTCTACCTAAAACTAAACCTCTCTAAAACTGACTTACTGGTATTTCCACCCTCCACTAACCGACCTCATCCTCACATCTCCATCTCAGTGTGTGGTGCCACCATAACTCCTAGACAACATGCCCGCTGCCTTGGGGTCATATTTGACTCCGATCTCTCCTTTACCCCCTACATCCAATCTCTGTCCCGAACATGTCAGCTGCACCTCAAGAACATTGCAAGAATCCGCTCTTTTCTCACTGCAGACATGCTAAAAGTGCTTATTGTTGCCCTCATCCACTCATGGCTCCATTATTGCAACTCATTGCTGATCGGCCTGCCCTGGGCCAAACTCTACCCTCTCCAATCCATCCTGAATGTGGCAGCCAGGCTCATCTTCCTGTCCAGCCGCTACTCGGACGCCTCTGCCCTGTCCCGGTCACTACACTGGCTGCCCGTTAAATACAGAATTCAATTTAAACTCACTACCTTCATCCACAAAGCCTACACAGCGCAGTGCCACCCTTTATTGCCTCCCTCATCTCAATCCATCACCCAGCCCGGGCTCTCCGCTCTGCTAACTAGACTGCGCACCCCTCTAATTCGAACTTCTCATTCCCGCCTCCAAGACTTCTCCAGAGCAGCACCAGTCCTCTGGAACGCACTACCAAAGGCTACCCGGGCAATCCAGGACTTGCAGAACTTCAGGCGTGCTCTAAAAATGCACCTCTTCAGGGAGGCATACCGAATTCCCTAAACAAACCCCTCTGTACGTCGCCTGGTAACATACTCCCTGACCTACTGACTGCAATCTTTGCCAGCCACCATCAACTGCCCCTGCAGTCATACCGATTCTGCTGTCACACTGCTAAATGTCTGACCATTGTCTATGTGCATACCATCCCTCACACTCCACCTTGCCATACCATGCACACATCCAGCCCCTTTACCTTCTGTATCACCCCATTACTTGTAGTATGTAAGCTCGTTGGAGCAGGACCCTCACCCCTATTGTTTCTATCAACTGATTACTATGTAATCTTGGTTCTTTTGTCTTTCTGTATTCCCCCTGTCTATGTAAGCGCTGTGGAATATGTTGGAGCTATACAAATAGACTATTAATATTATTATTTCTAAGAACTTGGGACAATCCCATAGAGATTTGAAGAATGCGGATTTTCCACCCTTTCTTAGCTATGAGATGGAGAGAGTATCCCCAGAACTAACTATCTATATACATACATACATACATACATACATACACACACACACTTTTATCCCTTAGTATTATGAGGAGCGGTTTTAGTACCTTGAGCAACTGTAGGGTGCTGCTAGCCAGGTCGGGAACAATGATGATAGTAGATTCTTGAGGCTTATTGCCCTTCAACTCTCTAGAACATTGTCATTTTTTTCATTTGGAAAATGTATTTTGAATATCACTTCTCTGGGGTACGAGGGGTCCACAAGCCTGGGGCCCAATGCTCTGTGTATTCTATCTATTTTAATCAGATGGTTCATAGATCTTTGGAGTAATTTGCAAAAGAATTTCTGGGCCCAGTTCTCTAGTTGCAAAGCTTATATTTCCCCACTAAGCCCCCGAACACAGGGGTTATTTTTCCTTTGTCTATTTCCAACATCGTCAAAATAGGTGAAAATATCTGAAATTTGCACAGGTCATTTGTGAGCGAGTTGCCGGTGTGTTTCCAAAATTGGAAGGGTGCTCTTGTGCTTTTTCTACTTCTGCAACTCTATGGTAAACCAGATCTTTTTGCATGGCCACTATGTCTCCTTAATGTGAGGCTTCTAGCTGATGAAAGAGCTCGTCTATTTTACATTTGGTAGTGTTAACGGAACCAAATGGGCTCCCCTGATTTCACTGTGGGGGCCAAAATGGTTATTGAGAAGTGCGTGCACGCAGAGTAACTGAGACTGACAAAATGCTTGTATCAAAACCAGATTAATGTCCATACTGTTCAATGTATGGTTGCAGCACACTATAATACACCTTATACTCACAAGGGAGCAGCTTTAGAGCAATGATGCAGGTTTAACCAGATGAGGACTCGTCATCCAAACATATCCAACTAGTTACTATATAGTAGTAAGCAGCATCCGGGGTGTAATGAATCCAGCAACCATACATCTCTTAAGATACTCCTCTTCTTTATTATTCCATCTTTGCATACAACAGCGATGTTTCGACTGTTAAAGAACAGTCTTTGGCTTGAAAAAGACTGTTGTATAACAGTCAAAACGTCGCTGTTGTATGCAAAGATAGAACAATAAAGAAGAGTGTCTTAAGAGATATATGGTTCTTTGATTCATTACACCCCGGATGCTGCTTACTACTATATAGTAACTAGTTGTATCAAAACCAATACACTTTTGATTTATTACTAGCATTATGGTGCATATATACCCCAAATGATGTAGCAATAGAGACACAAGCTCATAAAGTCATAAGCACTCATGATAGGCTTTTAGTTTCTAATGATTACCATATATTAACGCCTTAAGGTGTGTGTTACTACTAAAACATGTGATTTCCAGAAAACAACAAGAAGTGAAACTTAACAGAAAATAGACGTATTACTATCACTGCTTGACCTGAGGAGTGCAAGGGGGGAGGGGAGAAAGAGCAGCATCCCTTAATAGAATGTAGAACTGCTCATGAGAAAGGGCTGTGGGAAGTAGATACAAAAATCTAATACATTATAGTGTATAATATGAACAAGTTAACCATTTAGCTGCTGCTATATACTATTAAGGAAGATATAGCATTATCTTTATATATGCATGTTTGCATAGGCTGATGTGAGAAGCATATGAAAAGATATATACAATAGAATACATATATTACTATAACAGTAGGCATTGCCATTATATCTGCTTTCCAATCACATTCCCCCTCATGTGGTGGGGTCCAGATTCTGCCTCTATTATCTACAACCATAGTAGGGAAGCAGCTGTTTGGAGTGGATCTATACATTGAAGCTGGAAATCTGCTGGGTGAAGAGAGGATGCAGAATGCATCAGGGGATCGGATATACTCCACATCATTCCCAAGGTTGCTGTTAGCGAAGAAAGCTTGTGTATGGGCTAAGTCCGTTACGACAAATGACGCACCCCTTTCAGCTGCATTTATGGCAGTGTGGCTTGGAGAATGCAAGCTGCTCCTTGGATGGGTATAAGCCAGGGGTCAACTGTGACTCTTAAAGAATTTGTTCACTTATCGTTCATTTCAGACAAGAATGAAAATCATCGTTGGCTCATTTGCCAATTGTCCGGTGTAAATACCATTCAGTTGTTTTTATTCACTTATTAAGTGAATGTGAATGACTGAATGGTTTAGCGAGTAAACAAGCAAATACTTTATCTGCCAGTATAAACAGGCTGCACAAGTGAACATACTTGTTTAAACCATAAATCGTTGGGTGTAAAAGCACTAGAGATGAGCGAGTATACTCGCTAAGGCACATTACTCGAGCAAGTAGTGCTTTAGCCAAGTATCTCCCCGCTCGTCTCTAAAAATTCGGGGGGCAGGGGGCGAGAGCGGGGAGGAACGGAGGGGAGATCTCTCTCTCCCGCCCACTCCCCGCCGCAACTCACCTGTCACCCGTGCCGGCCCCCGAATCTTTAGAGACGAGCGGGCAGATACTCGACTAAGGCACTACTCGCTCGAGTAACGTTGTGAGGGTATATGTATATATTGCCATATGTTTTTTATGCTTTATACCTATATGCAAGTTCTATTCAATTCCAAATAAGAAAAAACTTAATCTGTCGCCTTAACATCAGATATTCCAAGATGCTTTGCAAGGCAAACAGAGGAAGAATGTCCAAAGATACTGGATGAAGGATGAAGGTTAAAGTGAAGGAGAGAAGAGATATATGGAGAATGCATGCTTGGCCGCTTTCTTGGAATTGAGTGGGTGATTCTTTGCACAGGAGTTAATTGAATACGTGATTTTCTGTACATAAGCCAGAGGCGCCGTAGCAAGATAACGACTGTTTTCACTGTCTCAGGCCGGAAATCCGGACTTCCCATATATGGTTATGAGCCCATCACCCCTTGCTGGTGATGGGACAAAGGGTATAAGATCTCATGTAATCTGTAATAAAGCACGGAAGCGCAGAGCCATGTCCCGTGTGAGAAACTATACCAGACCTCCGTGTGGTGTTTTCTTCTTACGGCCGGCAGCGGGGCAAGTGGGGTGGGCCTGATTGGTGCTGTACTTAGAATTATACTTTGACAAATGGCGCTCGAACGTGGGGCGGTAAAACCAGTAGTTTAAGCTAAAACAATTCAGTCTGTGTTTCATATTCGTAGAGAGATAACAGTTTGTTTTAAAAAGGTGGGGGCTTTCAGACTTCACTTTTTGTTCAGGGTCAAATACAGAGAAAGAGAGACAAGGGGGGCTGAAAAATACCCACGTATTCTAAAATACTTCAGCGTTTAATATAACATATAATAGCTTCAGTAGATAAGAAAGATAGAATGTCTCAGTCACTCAGCAAACTTTTTTCACATAATTTATCATAAATAGCGCTCATTCACAATCTCATCTCAATAGAATCATGTACTTTATAACATTTATAACACTCACCTCAATGTTTTTCAACTGATGTATGTATGTTTGCCAAACTTTTTTTTCTGTGCATCTGTATGTACTGGTACACCTTCAATAGGGGGTGACGGAGCAGACTTAAGAGCATGGATGGATGAGAGTTAGTGACCCGTGTTCGGGCTGTGGTGAGTGTGTGATGCAGGTAATGACTGGGGATAGAAAAGTTCCTCCCCATGCATGGAACTTTGCTTGGTTGAGATGTGGACGTGTAGACTGTTAAGCTGAAATGAGCTGAGAAGACGGATGCACGGAGCCAATATCGAAGGGGTGGAGCTAGATGATGTAATAGTACGTAATGTTTCATCCCTCTTCTCGACAAGGGAGGGGGTGAGGATCTTGAACAGCTAGTAAAAGTTTTTTTTTCTCCTGTCTCAAATTTTGATAAGACATTGCAGGCAGGAACAGACTAATAATGAATTCACTTAAAGGAATATCACATTTCCAATATTAATAGATGTTTGTAGATTATTCTGCCCCGATGTAACTCTCTGTTATTGGTGCTGACATTTTACAGGCCTTATCTGCATCCATCAAATTTTTTTACAATGTTGTACTAACTTAAACCCGGGTACTATTGTTCCAATTGCGTACCCGGGTTCAAAGGGGGGGAGGAGAAGGCATAGGTGATCTAGGTATTGCAAATCAGCCATTTTTAAATTTTTTGCAAGCTATTTTTAAATTTTTAAATTTTTTGCAACAAGGTTCTGATCTTTTTGAAATAGAATACCAGCATGATAGTCTAGCATTGATGCAACAAGAAAATTTAAGTTTTAAAAGAGTTACAGAAAGCCCTTGTTAATGCATATTTTGAGTTGTTTTTTATAGATGGTCCCAGGGTGATTGACGACTCCACACTGGATATACAGTGGTCACACAACAAGATGTCCTAAAAAGCAGAACCTCTGCCTCCGCATGTCGCAGTACAAGAAGCGGAACAAAAAGGCCCTCGCTGAGGCGTGTAGAGTGGAGGAAGGTAAGACGGCAAACATTTACACTGACTCCCGGTATGCATTTGGCATAGCTCATGATTACGGCCCAACATGGAAGGCCAGACAGTTTTTTACCTCAGCAGGACAGCCAATTAAGAATGGTGCAGCGGTGCAGTCTCATGGAGACTCTACTTCTACCTGACAGTGAAGAGCTCACACCAATTCCTACACCGGAGAAGCAAGAGGCAACGCCATCACAGACCACACAGCAAAAGCAGCGGCCCTCAAGCCGTGGAAGAAAAGAAGAATTTGATAAAAACTTGGACTTTGATAAAAACTTGGACTTTGATAAAAACTTGGACTTTGATAATAACTTGGACTTTGATATGCTAATGACTTTACAGTTACAAGCCAGCAAGGAAGAAAAAGGAAAAATGGACTAAAAAGGGACGGCGTATGGTGAACAGTCAACAGAACTTGCCTACCACGGTCCCTGTGCCCCATGATGGCCCAGCTGGCGCACGGAAAGACGCACCTCTATGTCGACGACGGGTGGCTCCTGGGTTTTCTGTAGCTGCTGCATCATTTGTCCAGTTTTGCATGATCTTTGCCGTAAAGCAACAGGGCAGAAGTAAAATTTGCCACATAACACTTGCCTAGACCACTCTACCCATTTCAGGGATTGCAAATTGGCTACACTCAGCTCCTACTTGTTGGGAAGCATGAATATGTGCTTGTTGTTGTTGATGTCTTTTCAGGTTGGAGGCCTACTCTGTTACCAAAGTAAATAAGCAGGTAACCGCACAGAAGCTCACGAATGAGGTAATCCGCAGATACGAGGTACCGGAAGTGATTGAGTCAAACAAAGGTACACACTTCACAGGTGAAATAATGCAACATATCATGTCTGTTTTGGGTATATTTCAGGCTTTTCACACACCCTACCATCCGCGGAGTAGTGGGAAAGTAGATACAAAAGGCAATGAAGGAAATGGGCAAATTTTGAATTGAGTGTCTTCTATTAGTTTTTCTTTTTCTCCGGAGGGTACATGCCACAGTAGCTGAGTTTGGGGAATGATTTTCTTGTTAATTTTGTCATAGGTCTCTCCAAGGAATTGTCAATAATGTATTCTGCAGTCTCTGCTTTTCTCCCAGGTCCTACAGATGAGTGTCACAATCTGAAACCAGGTGACAGGGTCTATGTGAAAAAGTTTAAGAGAGAAACCCTGTTTGAATGTCCCTACCAGATGTTGCTCACCACCCCAACTGCAGTCAAGCTCGAAGGAAAGCCCACTTGGATCCACACTTCGCACTGAAAAAACTAATGATCCTGTATATCCTTTACATGCTATAATGTGGTACAATTCCTCTAACACACACCTTTGACTACTGTACACTAGCCCCCTGTTTCAGAACAAATTAATACAATCAAATGTGCAATATGAAGACTACACTGAGGATGAGAATCCAACACCGCATCGTGCTAAGAGAGAAGTTGACGCTCCAGGTGGTAACTTTTATCCACATGTATACATAGATGTAATAGGAGTGCCAAGGGGGGTGCCAGATGAATTTAGTTCTAGAGATCAGTTTAAAGCAGGTTTTGAGTCCTTATTCGCTATTGTCACTGTTAATAATAATGTAGATTGGATGAATTATATCTATTACAATCAGCAGAGGTTTGTAAACTACACCAGGGATGCTTTTGCAAGGGTTAGCCGACCAGTTAGGGCCCACTGCATCCATGGCCCTAGAGTGGCCCTGGATATGTTTTTAGCAGAAAGAGGTGGGGTATGTAATTTCCTGTATGTGTATTATCCCTTTGATCAAAAAGAGTATGAGTAAGGGACTGGATAATGTGACCAAAATTTCCCTTGTTTGAAAAAGATGAAGAGCCAGTTCCGATAATGCCAACCACGTACGTTACCAGAAGAATGGAGAAATGTACTAGTACTGCGCCGCCTCGGTCTCATAAGATGGACTGTCAGTGGAATTTCCATATGCCTAGGGAAAGTGCAGAAGACCTTAGGTTGCGGCGAGGGCACACCCTGCGGGGTGTTAACTCGTACAGATGGAGAGTATGGATGCCCGGAAATAAGCCCAGGGAATCCATGGCCTCCTTCTGAGGTGAGGTAGGGATCCCTCCCTTTTAGAAGTAGGGACTTACGGGCAGTGGAGAAACCCTGACGCAAGGGAGAGGCGACCGAGGAAGAGTGCAAGGTCTGGTACTTGATCTCCATATTAAGTTTTTTAGGGGGGTTTGTGAGGGTATATGTATATATTGCCATATGTTTTTTATGCTTTATACCTATATGCAAGTTCTATTCAATTCCAAATAAGAAAAAACTTAATCTGTCGCCTTAACATCAGCTATTCCAAGATGCTTTGCAAGGCAAACAGAGGAAGAATGTCCAAAGATACTGGATGAAGGATGAAGGTTAAAGTGAAGGAGAGAAGAGATATATGGAGAATGCATGCTTGGCCGCTTTCTTGGAATTGAGTGGGTGATTCTTTGCACTGGAGTTAATTGAATACGTGATTTTCTGTACATAAGCCAGAGGCGCCGTAGCAAGATAACGACTGTTTTCACTGTCTCAGGCCGGAAATCCGGACTTCCATATATGGTTATGAGCCCATCACCCCTTGCTGGTGATGGGACAAAGGGTATAAGATCTCATGTAATCTGTAATAAAGCACGGAAGCGCAGAGCCATGTCCCGTGTGAGAAACTATACCAGACCTCCGTGTGGTGTTTTCTTCTTACGGCCGGCAGCGGGGCAAGTGGGGTGGGCCTGATTGGTGCTGTACTTAGAATTATACTTTGACAAATGGCGCTCGAACGTGGGGCGGTAAAACCAGGAGCTTACAGCGCAATTCACCCGGATCCACGCCACGGGGAAGGGGGTTAGTGTAGTTTGGGCTTAGGGTTCATACCGTAGGCAAAGTTGAGTGGGAGTCCATCCAAGCTCCCCATACTTTTTGAAATTTAGTCGGGCAGCCTCTATTTTGATATATGATTTTTTCATATGAGGCTACAGTGTTTACAGTTTGGATCCAGTGTGGGACTGAGGGGGGTTCTATCGCCATCCAATTCACGGCTATCACTTTGCGAGCCAGGAATAGCGTCTTTTCCAGAAAGACGCGAGTATAGTATGGCCACACCTCCTCCTCCAGCAGGCCGAAGAGCGCCACCTTAGGGTCCAGGTCAATAGATAATGGGGGCCGCAAAAGTAAGTTTACGAGGTCTATCACTTTTGACCAGAACTCGTTGACAAGAGGGCATTCCCATATTAAATGCCAGAAATCCGCCTTCAGTTGGCAGCATCTCTGACAGGAATCTGAGGAGGTATTGCGCATTTTATGTAGACGGTTGGGAGTGAGGTAGGCTTGATGTATAATATATAGCTGGATGAGTTTATTGTTTACGGCCGGTGAAACCGACAGGTGGGATTCGGAGATATCTTGCCATTCCTCAGGTGTAAGAGATGGGATGGCAAGTTTCCATTTATCGTATGTTGGGAGTGGATTGAGACTTATTTTGGCTGAAAGGAGGTGTGTGTACAGGGCTGATATTAATCCTTTGGGCCCCTGGGACTTAAGGACGCCGATTGTGGGGAACTTGGATATGCGGGTCGAGGTGGGTGGGAATTGAGAGTTCAGTGCGTGTCTTAGTTGGAAAAATCGAAATACAGATAGTCCCCGACTTGCGAACATTCGACTTGCGAATTTCGCTAGATACGAACTATCTGTTTTGCACAGTATGATGTGATGCTACGGCATTACATCATGCTGTGCAGGGACCGGAGAGGCTTCTATCAAGCCTGATAGAAGCCTGTCCGGTCACATCGCGGTTGCTGGGCAGCCGGGGGCCTTCTGAAAGGCTCCAGGGCTGTCTATGCAGAGCGCCTAGCAAGCCGTGCGCTTGATAGGCACTCTGCATAGGCAGCCCTGGGGCCTTTCAGGAGCTCCCCGGCTGCCTAGCAACCACACAGCGTCCCGCGATCTCATCGTGGGAAGCTGTACGGGCCCCCTGAACGTCGGGTGCCGGCTGTTCTTACAGCGGGCACCCGGCGGCAGCAGTTCCGACGAGCCGCGCCGCTCGTCAGAACTGTTAACACTTTAAATACCGCTGTCAGAGCGGTATTTAGAGTGTTAACAGTTCCGCCGAGCGGCGCGGCTCGTCGGAACTGCTGCCGCCGGGTGCCCGCTGTAAGAACAGCCGTCACCCGACGTTGTATGGAGCGGGATCCACCCGCGATCCCGCTCCATACTACTGCTTGTTCGACTTGCGAACAAAACGGACTTGCGAACGGGCTCCCGGAACGGAACCTGTTCGCAAGTCGGGGAGTATCTGTAGTTGGAGGTGCGGGGCCTGTAACCTGTTGCGTAGTTGCGTGAATGTGGGGAGTGTTTCGTCTGTGTATATGTCTTTTAGTGTAAATACCCCCAGGGCGGTCCAGTACTGTGGGTCTGGAACAGACTGTAGTGCGGTGAGACCAGGGTTGTTCCAGAGGGGGAGTTCTGGCACTACATCTTGGTATCTCTGCAGCGTCTTTACTTCCTTCCATACGCTGAGAGCTAGTTTATGGAGCGGGATTAGGTCGGAGGTTTTGGTACATTCTGGGAATTCCAAAAAGCCCAGTAGGCTGTTTCCTGTTACTTGTTTCGCAAGTTGTTTATCTGCTATAGGCAGTTCTTTATCTAAGACCCAGGATCGGATGTTTCTCAGTTGCCCTGCCAGGTAATAGAGCCGGAGGTCCGGAAGGGCCATTCCAGCTTGTTCCTTGGGTCTTTGTAAAGTTGCTAGGCTCAATTTGGAGCGGGAGGAGTTCCATATGAATGTTATAATTAGGGAGTTTAAAGACTTGAAGAAGTGTTTAGGGACGCTCAGTGGCATGTGTTGTAGTATATACAAACATTTAGGTTGGATGGCCATTTTGATGAGATTTATACGCCCAGCTACGGAGAGCGGTAACTTAGCCCATCGCTTCAGTTTATATTTTATGTTCTCTAATAGTGGGTTTATATTATCTGCTATTGTGTTGTTGTGGTAATGTGACATAATCACCCCCAGGTATTTAAATGTTGAAACCGGTTTTAGTCCATATCTTGCGACACAGGGGTCATTTTTTGGGCCAGTTTCTCTGTAAAGGATTGTTGATTTGGACCAGTTAACATATAGCCCGGAGAAGTTGGAAAATCTATCTATATGTGTTATAGCTTGGGCAAAGGAGTTTGATGGGTTCGACAGAAATAGAATTGTGTCGTCTGCATATAGTCCTAATTTACTTTCAAGGTCTGTCCATTTAATACCAGTCACATTGGGGGCGCTTCTCAGCCGGATCGCCAATGCCTCGATGGCTATGGCAAATAGGGCCGGAGACAAGGGGCATCCCTGCCGGGTGCCTCTTGTCAGTTGAAATTCCGTTGATGGGATGCCATTTACGATTACATTTGCACTTGGGGACTTATATATGGTTTTGACCCATTGTATAAAGTTGGGTCCGAACCCAAAACGGACCAGACAGGCCTCCAGAAAGGCCTATTCCAGGGAATCGAAAGCTTTTGCCATGTCGAGTGAAACCAGTGCCCAGGGCATATTATATTGCTTGCCTAGTTGGATGGCTGTTTGGACTCTGCGGATATTTATGGTCGTGGATTTTCCTGGCATAAATCCCGTCTGGTCCGGGTGTATAATGAATAGGATCACCTGATTCAGTCTCGTGGCCAGGATTTTGGTTAGGATCTTGTAATCTGTGTTTACCAGTGAGATTGGCCGATAAGAACTGCAGTCTGTGGGGTCCTTCCCGGGTTTCAGGATTACTACTATGGAGGCTTTATAAAATGAGGGTGGGAGCGTTTTATCTGTCTGGGCTCGGTTTAGTGTCTCAAGGAGTTGTGGGGCTAATTGTTCGCAATATTTGCGATATGCCTCTATTGGGAGACCATCGGGGCCTGGTGATTTATTGAGGGCCATATCTTGAATTATTAGTTGGATTTCCTCTAGAGTGATGGGACCTTCCAGGAGGTCAACCTGCTCCCCAGAGAGGGTCGGGAAATTTAGGTCATTTAGATAATCCAGATTGTCCGCCACCGTGTTTTGAGAGGAGGAGTTATATAAATTGGTGTAGAATTCTTTGAAGCAGTTTGTGATGGATGGGGCATCAGTCATCTCTATTCCGCATTGATTCTTAATCTTGAGGATCGTATTAGCGTAGTTTTCGCGTTTGATAAGACTGGCGAGTAACTGGCTGGATTGGTTTCCCAATTCGAAGTAGTGCTGCTTAGCAAAGAATAATTTGCGTTTGGCTTTGGCATGTATTTGGTGTCTGTGAAGGCGGGATAGACTGAGCCAAGCTATTTTATTAGCATCTGTGGGGGCAAATATGTACATTTTCTCGGCTTCTAGGGTTTGATTTTCAATCTCTTTGTCCGCCTGGGATGTCGATTTCTTAATATGCGAGATGGCGGACTTGAGGAACCCTCTGATATAGGCCTTAAGTGTGTCCCACTTCAGAGCGGGGTGGGTGTTGTCATTATGAGCATCTAAGAATAGGGAGATGTGGAAGGGCATTTGATCGTCTGGCCCAATAAGCTTGAGCCAGAATGGGTGAAGCTTCCAAGTGGGCCCTATGTTGTGTTGGGGAAATTTGAAGGTTAGCAGTATTGGGCTGTGGTCGGATATGCCTCTCGGGCAGTGTGTTATGTTTGAGAGATATACTGCCAGTTCTATGGAGCTAAATATGTAGTCAATTCTTGTCAGTGCGTTATAACCCGGTGAGTGACAGGTATATTCCCGCGTTTCGGGGTGATGGAGTCGCCAAAGGTCGACCCATCCCACACTTTCGATTAGCTGTCTCAAAGGGGAGTTTAAGGTGGAAGTGGCGCTGAGGGGTACATGAAATTTGTCTTTAGTGGGGTCCATTACCATGTTAAAGTCGCCTAAGCAGATCACTCCTGCCAGTGGGTATTGGTGTGCAAACGTTATAGCAGACTGCAGAAGATGGAGATTATTGTGGGGTGGGTTGTAGATGGATAGAATGACATAGGGTTTGGCGTCTATTTCTCCGAAGATGAATATAAATCTTCCTTCGGGGTCTCTGCGGGTAGTAATAGGGTTCCAGCGCAGCGACTTGTGGATAAGCACAGAGACACCTCTAGAGGAGGAGGTATGGAAGGAGTGGGCAGTCCACTGAATCCATGGCTTTGAAAGGGCGTCTGCCTTGTCCCTAATAAGGTGGGTCTCTTGCAAACTAATAATATGTGGGTTTATTTGTTTAATATATGAAAATACTGTCCTTCGCTTGAGGGTTGTACCAAGTCCCCGGACATTCCAGCTAAGACATTTTAGGGACATTACTGCCTATGTGGGTATGGGATTTAGCTATTGTACTTATGTCCATGGAGTGGGGGAGAGGGAAGGGGGTTGATGGGTATGGGGGGAGAGATAGTGACAGCGCATACCTGTAAAGAACATTAATGGAGAACAAATTACAGCAATTTAAACTATTAGTCTCTGGCATCCCGCTTAAATTATGGCGTAGATGCCAAAGAGCAACAGAACAGAAAACAATAGGAAAAGGGAAAGGGAAGAGAAAGAAACAAACAAAAAAAAAACATTTTAGCTACGATCTAGCTAGAAGTAGCAGATGTTGTACTGTTGGGGGGGAGTCTCTTGATGAACTCTTAGAAGTTTGGGATTAACCGCCGGGTCCCGTTAATAACTTGAAGGTGCCACAGTCACCCTGCACACCGCCTATGAGTCGAGGGGTGTTGAGGAATGAGTCATAGCCACGCTTAAAGTTCTGCTGTAGCTGTAGTAGGATCAGTCGTCCTTTGGTGTTTCGGGGTGCATGTCTAGCCACTCCTGGGCTTCTGTAGGAGAATGAAGAAAGAGCGCCTTTCCTTGGGTTACTATTCGTAGGCGAGCTGGATATGCCATTGAGTAAAGAATATTTCTTTCTTTGAATTTTCGTTTCACTTCTATGAAGGTGGCTCTTTGTTTTTGTAGCTCAGCAGAGAAGTCGGGAAATATAGAAATCGCTGTGTTATTGTACTTTAGTGGACCCTTTAGCCTGGCTTGTCGTAATGCGGCGTCTCGGTCCCTGCAATTTAGGATCCTTGCCAGGAAGGGGCGCGGGGGGGGGCTCCTGGTTGTGGCGGTTTTGCAGGGACTCGATGGGCTCTTTCTACTGTGAAATGGGTAGAGAAGGTGTCGTCTCCCAATAGTGATTTTAACCAAGTCTCAGCGAATACTTCCGGGTGGGAGCCCTCTGATTTTTCGGGTAAGCCTATTATGCGTAAATTGTTGCGGCGCGAGCGATTTTCTAAGTCGTCTGTTTTGGACTGACAAAATTCTATTGCTCTTGTCGCTTTCTTGACCGCCGTGGTGAGTGGGCGTAGGGAGTCCTCTGCATTGGAAACGCGGTCTTCCATTTCCTGCATTCTGCCACGCATGTTCTGCAAGTCTTGCCTTAGCAAGGAGACGTCAGATTTTATCTCCTCTATTTTGTTGGTGAGAGAGGATTTGCAAGTATTGATTGCGTCTAAAAGTTGACGCATGGTGGGTTCTGGGGTTTGCCCCATTTCGTGTTCAGACTCTCTCATCTGGGCAGGTCGCGTTGCGCGCGGGGTGTGATCAGAGGTTTCAATGCGGGAGAATTCTTTTAATTTTTCGGCGGCAGTGCCGCTCTTTGCGCGTGTACTCATGATAGATTTCGTTGGGTTAATGTAGCGGGTTATGAAGGTTAGCGTCGTGAAGTAGGCAGTGTCAATATTTTCCTTGTCAGATAAGGATCAAAGGTCCGTATATTGGTGTTTGTTACGATGGCCGTTGGGAGGCGATTGTTCGGCAATTCGGACTGTGGTGGCACCGGATTATCTTTTGGTCTTGGACTGGCCGCGGTAAAGGGGGAGAGGGACCACCCAAGTAAAGCGTGGTGGCCTGTCGGCTGCCAGACACAACAGCCAGTCCCCTGTCGATGTAGTATGGGTTTGGAGATATGACGGTGTTCACTGTAAGGCCCTTTGTTTATCAGGTCAGTCTAGCTTAGTCCTTGCCCTCTTATATGTTGGGGTAGTCAGTCCCCTGGCTATCCCAGGGTGTAGAATGTCCTTGTAGCGGACCGTTTGGCCAGGATGCGTGATCGCGGGAGGTCCGCGCTAACAGTCCCGGAGATTGTCCCCCACGGGTGACTTACAATTTGTTGCCGGTTCCGCAGGGCCGGGTCCGAGAAGGAGGCTCTTTCAGATGCGGAGTCTTGAGGGGTCTCGGGTGTCGCGGCTCGGCGGTGGCAAGGCGCCCCGGAGGTGAACCGCCGGGAGGTGGTCGAGTCAGCCGCGTCGGAGGCAGGGAGAGAGGTCCTCCGGCTGCAGTGCCGAGGCCGAGTCGGCACACAGCTCTGCAGTCCGCACGTCGTGGAACGCCGGGTGCCGCAGCTGGATGACAGCGGGGGCTGTAGAGCGGCAGGACCGGCGAGCCGTGCCCACCGCCGGTTCTTCGCGGCAGCGGCGCCGACACAGAGGCGCTCCGCGTCTCACTGCAGGGGAGATGGGCGCTCGGCAGCGGCCTCCAGGCAGAGCAGAAGAAGCGCCCAGGCCCGCCGCGGGCTCAGCTGGGACTGCGCACCCCTCAGCGCGGAGCGGGCGGCAGGAAGTTACGGGTAAGCGGCAGCAGGACGGCCGGAGTCAGCAGGTGAATCGCCGCTCTCGTCCCACTCTCGCAACGGCAGTCCAGCTCCGGAGGTGAAGGAGGTGGAGCGTCCCTCCTCCCAGGGACGAGGTCAGCGGCTTCGGTGAGGGGGATCGCCTCCGCCTGGGTCCCGGTCAGACGCGGACCCCCGGAGACAGCAAGGGGGGAGCCCCGATGTAAGTAGGGTGATGGGGTCAGCTACGGGCGCCAGCAGGGTCTTTTCACTGGGTGGTTAAGGAGAGGTAGCAGGTCGGCAAAGCTCCAGGCAGTCAGCAAGGTGGGTCGGCAGGTTAGGCGGGAAACTGAGCGCGGGAAGGTGGCAGGGTGTTGGCGCCGTTTCTCTCCCGTATCAGTCTGCGGCCCAATTATGTATTTCAGGAGGTTATAATCTTCTTCAATTACGGTCCAGCTTGTCCATTTGGGTTTAGGGACCCGTTGGTGTTCTTTTGGGTGTTTAGGTTCTGGTAAGAGCAGGGTTTTGTGCGGATTTTGATGTCCCCCCTGGGGAGCTCTCCTTACATGCGACTCTCCATGTCGGTCGCTGGCCACGCCCCTATGTATCGTAATATTTATACAATATAATAGCATCAAGCTGGATCTTAAGAGCAACCACAAGCTTTTGGTATTCCAGGACCTCACTTGAAATACAACGTTTCTACAAGTTCCAAAAGTATCTACAAAATCGGTATATACTGTTTATGTAGCCCCTACAACTGCACTTCAAGCAGGTGTGGACTGTTAGTACCCATGGACCAAAGTTGACATATGAATGTTGAGAAGAACAAACCCACATATCAGCAGATGCAGGTTGAGCAGGAACACTGTCCAATGTATAGTCAGTGCCAAGGCCTACATGAGACCTCAGTAGAAGAGTCTTGATAGTTATTAATTAGAGATGAGCGAGCACGCTCGGATAAAGCAGTTACTCAAGCGAGCATCGCTCTTCTCAAGTAACTGCTTACTGGTCCGAGCAGGCTCTGGGGGGAACCTCTCTCACTCTCACCCCCGACGCCCCCCCAAGCCTGCTCGGACCAGTAAGCAGTTACTCGAGAAGAGCGATGCTCGCTCGAGTAATTGCTTTATCCGAGCGTGCTCTCTTATCTCTATTATTAATCTCAAAAAAGCCTTCAAAGACCAATTTTTGCCCACTCATATGCAAAACATGTAATGCAATTTGTATATTACTTGCAGTTTAAAAAGTGGATGCGATATGTCTTCCAATCGCGGGCCACTGTGGCAGTGTGTATTTCCTGTACGGATGATGTGCTTATGCCGTACATTGGTAACAGGGACCTTTTCTGGAATTCTACTCATCATCAATGACATCCTGTACAGGGCGCTGGTTCTTGTAATCGTTGTACCAAGCCTACGTGGTTCCACCACCCTTGTGGTGTTGCACATATGCCATGTCTTTACAACAATTGCGCAACTAAGTGGGAGAAGTGTGCAAAGCAAACTAGCTTTATAAAGCTACATGCTAGGAATTGCAATTTCAAACTTAAAGAGACCATCACCTTCTTTGTGCACCTCTCGGAGAGCAGTATAAGGTAATGATTGTGACACTGATTACAGTGATATGTCTGCTGTGTGGATCTGTGCTGTAGTTTTGGAAAAACTTGGCTTTTATCAGTAGCAGCACATGCATAGAGCACTACTTAAAAGTAGTCTTGTATATGCATGAGCTGCAGGCTGAGTGCACCCACCCTCCAGCCAATGATTGACAGCTCTCTGCTTATTATTGTGCATAGAGAGAGAGCTGCCAATCATTAGCTGGATGGCAGGGTGGGTGTGGCTAGTCTGCAGCTTATTAATATTCTGTTCTAGTTCTGTGTCTGGCTGCTACTAATAAAATGCAAGTTTCTCCAAAACTACTGCACAGATATATTGTAATCAGTGTGACAGGCACTACCTTGTGGTGCAGCTCTCAGTGAGGGGGGCAAAAAGTTGGTGACAGATTCCCTTTAGGCTACCAATGGACCCCTACTGCAGGAAGAAACTCTTGAGAACAGCAGCAGGCACTAAGGATGGGGGGTATGGTGAAAAAAATTGAATTTTATGCTCAAAAATACATTAACTAAAAAGTATAATAGAGATTTTGGAAAATCTCTAAGTATTTTTAAAAGTGACTGTATCTTGCATGATATTGATTTAGAAAGCTTGCTCAGGATTTGCAAAGAAAAGCCCCCCCCCCCCCTCTTCCCCAACTGTGCCACTCTTGAATATAGGCTGTGTGTAGAATCGTAGCGAAGCCCTAGTTACTTGAATAGTGTGTATGAGTGCAGTTAGTAAAGTGGCCACCAGAGGGCAAAAAAGTTTTCTAAGGTGTGGGGCTGGCTAATGAGCCTAATTAGGAAGCACCTGAGAGGGCACAATACAAGAGTGCAACTGCCTTTGAGGAGTAGCCCTGAGCTCCTTGGTTCCTGGCTTCAGGCTGCCTGTGCAGAGGCCCTCTATGCTGTGGAGCACAATGGACAACAGTAGATGAACACCCCCTGTGCTGACACAAGACATATAGTAATTAGTTGCTTATCTGTGATGTTCTGAAGTTTTGGTGCTGGGCCTAAATATAGTGAGGATCTAAGCAAATGTTAAGTTAGTGTCCAGACGGACAGGTATTATTTTGGTTTCTGTACACTGTTGTACTATCAAGTACTGTAAACTTGCTGCAAAGTTGGCTAAGGCCAATTGTGCTTATGTGCTGACCCCCCTCTCCCTTCTATCAAATACAAAGCAGTTTTAAATAATGCAGCGCCTCTGTCATCCTCAGGCTGTGCCTGGTACTGCATTTCTGTTGCATTCTAGTGCATGCCAAGCTTCAAACCTTTTGCCTCATAGGGAACAGCGGATACTGCAATCAATTTTACCGCAATTCTGAAACCACTGAAATTTGTTGCATAGCCCTCATATCTAAAAGTGGAAATGTACCATACTACACCTTTAGGCTTCTTTCACACGGGCGTGAAGCTTTTCGTCCGGCTGTATCACGCCAATTCAGATTATCCACCGCACCTGGAATACTGCTAAACTTGCTCCCCCTCTCCGAACATCGGCAAGAGGCGGGGTCGGGAGCTAGTGTGCTAAACTCAGTCTCCGCCACTTGTCGGCTGCCAACCCTGTCCCACCCCCTCTCATTGCAGACAGCCAGCGAGGGGCGGAGGAGGGAAGGGGGTTGGAGTGTAGCAGACACGTTGCTCAACTCCCTCCCACCTCCCTTTGCAGGGAGACCACCTCCCTTTGCAGGAGTCTATGGGACTGGCCGTAAAAGATGGTTCCAGAACTATCTTTTCTGGCCGGCGTAAAAACTTCCATCTGGAATGCGCTATCTTTGCGGGACGGCAAATCACCTACCTGAACTGAGGCATTGGAAACCAATGCATCCGATGGGTGGCGTATATCGGCCGGCCGTAAAAACGCGGCCAATGTACACCCATGTGAATGAGCCCTCAGACATGTAAGAAGAGGCCAGGTGTGGGCTGGCTTTCACAAATGAAAAGATGTGCAGTTGTTTTCAACATCTGATATAATTCCTTTGAGGCAATTAGGGAGTTTCCACCAATTGACCACCATCTCAGATACTAAAGGTGTATTCATTGTTGCAGTACCAGCATACTTGGAACATGAAAAACGTAGAAACCAGGACAGTAGAACAGGGCAGTGACAGCTGTCAGCTCTCTCCCTCCCACCCCTGGCTGCACTCCTCCTCTTCCCTGACATCATTACCATTAACACTCCCCCTAACAAGAGTGCACACTGCACTTATAGGGATTAATCCTCTAAAGGGCGCATGTGCTGAGTGCGTTTATACAGGTCACAGAACTCCGAGGATGCGTTTGCCTTGAGTGGGTTAATCCTTGTAAGTGTAGAGAGCCCGATTGCCAGGAAGAGTGTTAATGGTAGTGATGTCAGTCGAGAGACAGAGTACAGCTAGCAAAAAGTGGAAGGAAGAGGCGACATCAGCCACTGCCTGATACTACAAGACATGGTTTCTATATTTTTAATGCTCCCTGCATGCTCAAAGTGCAATGATGAATATGCCCTAAGTTTGTAATTCTACACCATTTGATTTGGGAAAGGTTAGGGGTCCCAGGTGGAATCTTCTATCAGGCTTCCATGACACAGTATGTAAGGCCAAAAAAGACATATGTCCATTCCGTACAGCCCATTACCCCCCAATGTTGATCCAAAGGAAGGCAAATAAAGCCCGAATGAGGCAGAAGCCAGTTTTTCCCATTTAAGGGAAAAAATTCCTTCCCGACTCCAATCAGGATAATCCTCTGATCAACAACCCTTTTAAAGTTATTAATGATTATAACGCTCATGAAAGACATCCAGGCTCCTCTTGAACTCTTATCGAATTTGTCATCACCACATCCTCAGGCAGAGAGTTCTATAGTCTCATTGCTCTTACAGTAAAGAACCCCCTTCTATGTTGGTGTAGAAACCTTCTTTCCTCTACACGTAGAGGATGCCCCCTTGTTGAGAGTCACAGTTCTGGGTATAATAGATGATGGGAGAAATCTCTGTATTATCCCCTGATATTTATACATAGTTATTAGTTCGCCCCTCAGCCATCTTTTACCTAAACTAAAAAAAACACAATTTTGATAACCTCTCTGGGTATTGTAGTCCGCCCATTCCATTTATTACTTTAGTTGCCCGCCTTTGTACCGCTCAAACTCAGATATGTCCTTCTTGAGTACCGGTGACCAGAACAGTCCACAATATTCCATGTGTGGTCGGACCAGTGACTTGTAAAGAGGAAAAACAATGTTCTTGTCATTTACCCCTAGACCTCTTCTGATGCACCCCATGGTCCAATTTGCCTTGGCAGCAGCTGCCTGACACTGGTTGCTCCATTAAGCTTACAGTTAACTAAAATCCCCATGTGAGAAGATAGCAAGACGATGGCCCCTTAACACCACTTTAACAAAAAGGAAAAAAAAAAAAGAAGGTCTGTACCTGTTGGAATGATATTGCAGGGTATTCCAAATGGATAGTCTCCAACTGTTCCTGTTTCACCTCTCCAATTGCAAGTCTCCCCTAAAACACATTCCTGCTGCATACACTAGGGAAAAAAAGACAAGATTTGCTGGGAGGACAGTGTATCTTGGCAGGACAAGATGCAAACCTACAACTGATCGTTTATACTACTGGATGAAATGGTAAGCTGTATAAATGATTGACTTAAGTGGAATCGCCACTTCCGAATGAATGGCTAGTCTTGTTTCTACATACTGGATCATGTGCACAAGAAAATATTTATCCAAAAACACATACATACAAATGCTTTATATTTAGCATTTGGCTTTTATAGAATGTACTCTAATTTCCTGTCTTCCTGTCTTAGGAACACACGTTAGAAAGAGCAAGAAAAAAGACAAGATTCCTTCAGAGACTTTGTGAGAAAAACTTATCAAATCTGGTGCAAAGGAAAAGTAGAGCAGCTGCTCATTTTAGGAGGCATTTTGGAAATGAAAAAGAAATCTGGTGATTCACGTCTTCTTTGCATCAGTTTTGATCATTTCTGCATTGTCTCGTAAGGAGTTTCTTTGCCTCAGTACTAGTAGTCTGTGTGAATGTAC
The DNA here is from genome assembly GCF_035609145.1 of Eleutherodactylus coqui. Taxonomy (NCBI): domain Eukaryota; kingdom Metazoa; phylum Chordata; class Amphibia; order Anura; family Eleutherodactylidae; genus Eleutherodactylus; species Eleutherodactylus coqui. The sequence goes on from NC_089844.1 coordinate 76,146,024, forward strand.
CCTTGCCAATTAGCTGATCGTTCGGCCAGCTACACCGACAACAAGCCAAATGATCAGTAGGGATTACGAGCGGAGGGTCCCTATCAGTCTATTATTGATGACCTATCCTGAGGTCTCAGAATATCCCATTAAAGGCTATGTAAGTTTGGCACCTCTACGATCACTCAAACCTTAGTTAGACCTATTTCCAGAAGTGCAACAATGGTAAAATCTCCCCTAGCACAGACTGTCATGAAAATGTAGCCCCAGTTTACTGTTGTCTAATAGCATCCCATGAACAGTTTAGAAAGGGTAAACATGGTGACAGGTTTCCTTTAAATAATCGGGTGGAATCAGACAATTATCCAAGGTGTATGGCCAAATTAAAGAGGTTGTCTAGGATCAGTCTATGACCTCTCCATTGGTTGTGTATGGCATGGTTGATCGACTCCATTGCACTGGATGGGGCAGAACTGCAACACCTTACGCAACCGGTTGACAAATTTGACATTTTTTAGGACTGATCAGCTGTTCAGGGGCCTACCGTCACTGACAAAATACACAGTACAGAGCGGAAACAGATCGCTCCAACCCTGTGTAGCAGCAGATACTGGTAAATGCAGACACAGCTCTCACTGATTTTAATGGGACCTGCGACTGCAATTACCAGTGCCAGCCACTACATAGGGATCAGCACTATCTGCTTCCGCTCTGTACCCTGTGTGTTTTGTCAGTGACAGCTGGCGCTTGAATAGCTGATTGGTCAGGGTCTCCGAGCAGTAGACCCCAACCAATCAACTATTGTTGTCCTATCCTGAGAATAATCAATAGTAAATGCCCAGAAAATGCCTTTAAGTGTTTAAAATCTTGTAAAGTTTTAAAAATGATAATATATTATGATGAAACGAGACAAGAACAACTACTGAAGGGCCATGTGGAGGGGACAAAATATCGGCCATTTACCGCACAGTTTGAGTCAAGGCCAGCAAGGTGGAGGAGGGGTAACTGTGTGGGCCATCATCATTAACAATGAGCTAGGTGGACGTTTTTCAGGACGCAAATAAAGTACTTGCACTTTATGGAAGACCCGTACTACAAAAGAAGAAGTGAGCAGCATGCAGGACCATGCTCCATCGCATGTATCCAAATTCTCTGCCGTTTGGTCGTGGGTAGAGATGAGCGAACGTACTCGTCCGAGCTTGATATTCGTGCGAATATTAGGGTGTTCGGGATGCTCGTTACTCGTAACGAGTACCACGCGGTGTTCCGGTTACTTTCAGTTTCCTCTCTGAGACGTTAGCGCACTTTTCTGGCCAATTGAAAGACAGGGAAGGCATTACAACTTCCCCCTGTGACGTTCAAGCCCTATACCACCCCCCTGCTGTGAGTGGCTGGGGCGATCAGATGTCACCCGAGTATAAAAATCGGCCCCTCCCGCGGCTCGCCACAGATGTCTTGTGAGTTAGCTGAGGGACAGTGGTATCGTGCTGGAGCTGCTGTAGGGAGAGCGTTAGGAGTGAGTGTAGGCTTCAAGAACCCCAACAGTCCTTCTCAGGGCCACATCTAATAGTGTGCAGTACTGTGTTAGCACTGTATATTTTTTTTTTTTTCCAAAATTGGATCTGCAGAGCATTGCGCCCTGCAATAGGGACAGAAGTGGTGGTTAGGCAGGGAGAGTGTTAGCAGTGAGTGTAGGCTTCAAGAACCCCAACGGTCCTTTCTAGGGCCACATCTATCCGTGTGCAGTACTGTCCAGGCTGCTGTTAGCAGTGTTGCATTTTTTTTTTTTTTTCTCAAAACCGGCTGTGCAGACCATTGCACCCGGCATTAATACTACAGGGATAGAATTGTGTAGGCAGGGCCAGAAGACATACATTATTCATTGAATAGACGCAGTGTGGCTTGTCCTTTGAAAAACAAGGGAAAAAATTCTATTTCGCCTGCCTCTGACAGTCCTCAGGGCTCTGGGTACGTGTGTGCTACGTGCAGAACGTAAAAAAAAATCAGACGCAGCCAGCTACGTTTTACTGCAGGCTTGCGCCAATTTTTTTCCTGCATGGGAAATCCCTGATCTGCTGGAGCCAATAACTTTGCATCACTGCAGTGCTGTGACACATTTGCAGGGCCACAACACAGTTATTAAACTTAGTAGTATTCATTGAATACACGCAGTGTGGCTTGTCCTTTGAAAAACAAGGGAAAAAATTCTATTTTGGCTGCAGGCTTGCGCCAATTTCTTTCCTGGCTTGGAAATCACTGGTAATACAGCATGCTGAGGGGTAGGGGTAGGCCGAGAGGACGTGGACGTGGCCGAGGACGCGTAGGCCCAAGTGAGGGTGTGGGCACAGGCCGAGCTCCTGATCCAGGTGTGTCGCAGCCGACTGCTGCGCGATTAGGAGAGAGGCACGTTTCTGGCGTCCCCACATTCATCGCCCAATTAATGGGTCCACGCGGGAGACCTTTATTAGAAAATGAGCAGTGTGAGCAGGTCCTGTCGTGGATGGCAGAAAGTGCTTCGAGCAAGCTATCATCCACCCAGAGTTCTGCGCCGTCCCGTGCTGCAAATCCGAATCCTCTGTCTGCTGCTCCTCCTTCCTCCCAGCCTCCTCACTCCACTACAATGACACATGCTCAGGAGCGGGAAGACTCCCAGGAACTGTTCTCGGGCCCCTGCTCAGATTGGGCAGCAGTGATTCCTCTCCCACCAGATGAGTTTATCGTCACTGATGCACAACCATTGGAAAGTTCCCGGGGTCCGGGGGATGAGGCTGGGGACTTCCGGCAACTGTCTCAAGACCTTTCAGTGGGTGAGGAGGACGATGACGATGAGACACAGTTGTCTTGCAGTGAGGTAGTAGTAAGGGCAGTAAGTCCGAGGGAGGAGCGCACAGAGGATTCGGAGGAAGAGCAGCAGGACGATGAGGTGACTGACCCCACCTGGTGTGCAACGCCTACACAGGACAGGTCTTCAGAGGGGGAGGCACGGGCAGCAGCAGGGCAGGTTGCAAGAGGCAGTGCGGTGTCCAGGGGTAGAGGCAGGGCCAGACCAAATAATCCACCAACTGTTTCCCAAAGCACACCCTCGCGCCATGCCACCCTGCAGAGGCCGAGGTGCTCTAAGGTCTGGCAGTTTTTCACAGAGACGCCTGACGACCGACGAACAGTGGTGTGCAACCTTTGTCGCGCCAAGATCAGCCGGGGAGCCACCACCAACAGCCTCACCACCACCAGCATGCGCAGACATATGATGGCCAAGCACCCCACAAGGTGGGACGAAGGCCGTTCACTGCCTCCGGTTTGCACCGCTGCCTCTCCCCCTGTGCCCCAACCTGCCACTGAGATCCAACCCCCCTCTCAGGACACAGGCACTACCGTCTCATGGCCTGCACCCACACCCTCACCTCCGCTGTCCTCGGCCCCATCCACCAATGTCTCGCACCGCACAGTCCAGCCGTCGCTAGCGCAAGTGTTGGAGCGCAAGCGCAAGTACGCCGCCACGCACCCGCACGCTCAATCGTTAACCGTCCACATAGCCAAATTTATCAGCCTTGAGATGCTGCCGTATAGGGTTGTGGAAACGGAGGCTTTCAAAGCTATGATGGTGGCGGCGGCCCCGCGCTACTCAGTTCCCAGTCGCCACTACTTTTCCCGATGTGCCGTCCCAGCCCTGCACGACCACGTCTCCCGCAACATTGTACGCGCCCTCACCAATGCGGTTAGTGGCAAGGTCCACTTAACTACGGACACGTGGACAAGCACAGGCGGGCAGGGCCACTACATCTCCCTGACGGCACATTGGGTGAATTTAGTGGAGGCTGGGACAGAGTCAGAGCCTGGGACCGCTCACGTCCTACCCACCCCCAGAATTGCGGGCCCCAGCTCGGTGGTGGTATGTTCGGCGGTGTATGCTTCTTCCACTAAAGCACCCTCCTCCTCCTCCTCCTCAACCTCTGTCTCGCAATCTAGATGTGTCAGCAGCAGCAGGACGTCGCCAGCAGTCGGTGTCGCGCGGCGTGGCAGCACAGCGGTGGGCAAGCGTCAGCAGGCCATGCTGAAACTACTCAGCTTAGGAGATAGGAGGCACACGGCCCACGAACTGCTGCAGGGTCTGACAGAGCAGACCGACCGTTGGCTTGCGCCGCTGAGCCTCCAACCAGGCATGGTCGTGTGTGACAACGGCCGTAACCTGGTGGCGGCTCTGCAGCTCGGCAGCCTCACGCACGTGCCATGCCTGGCCCACGTCTTTAATTTGGTGGTTCAGCGCTTTCTGAAAAGCTACCCACGCTTGTCAGACCTGCTCGTAAAGGTGCGCCGGCTCTGCGCACATTTCCGCAAGTCCCACACGGACGCTGCCACCCTGCAACATCGGCTTAATCTGCCAGTGCACCGACTGCTGTGCGACGTGCCCACACGGTGGAACTCTACGCTCCACATGTTGGCTAGGCTCTATGAGCAGCGTAGAGCTATAGTGGAATACCAACTCCAACATGGGCGGCGCAGTGGGAGTCAGCCTCCTCAATTCTTTTCAGAAGAGTGGGCCTGGTTGGCAGACATCTGCCAGGTCCTTCGAAACTTTGAGCAGTCTACCCAGGTGGTGAGCGGCGATGCTGCAATCATTAGCGTCACCATTCCTCTGCTATGCATCTTGAGAAGTTCCCTGCAAACCATAAAGGCAGCCGCTTTGCGCTCGGAAACAGAGCCGGGGGAAGACAGTATGTCGCTGGATAGTCAGAGCACCCTCCTGTCTATATCTCAGCGCGTTCAGGAGGAGGAGGAGGAGCATGAGGAGGATGAGGAGGAGGGGGAAGAGACAGCTTGGCCCACTGCTGACGGTACCCATGCTGCTTGCCTGTCATCTTTTCAGCGTGTATGGCCTGAGGAGGAGGAGGAGGAGGAGGAGGAGGATCCTGAAAGTGATCTTCCTAGTGCGGACAGCCATGTGTTGCGTACAGGTACCCTGGCACACATGGCTGACTTCATGTTAGGATGCCTTTCTCGTGACCCTTGCGTTACACGCATTCTGGCCACTACGGATTACTGGGTGTACACACTGCTCGACCCACGCTATAAGGAGAACCTTCCCACTCTCATTCCCGAAGAGGAAAGGGGTTCGAGAGTGTTGCTATACCACAGGACCCTGGCGGACAAGCTGATGGTAAAATTCCCATCCGACAGCGCTAGTGGCAGAAGGCGCAGTTCCGAGGGCCAGGTAGCAGGGGAGGTGCGGAGATCGAGCAGCATGTACAGCCCAGGCAGTGCAACAGTCTTTAAGGGCCTGTACAGCTTTATGGCTCCCCACCAAGACTGTGTCACCGCTCCCCAGTCACGGCTGAGTCGGCGGGAGCACTGTAAAAGGATGGTGAGGGAGTACGTAGCCGATCGCACGACCGACCTCCGTGACGCCTCTGCCACCTACAACTACTGGGTGTCGAAGCTGGACACGTGGCCTGAACTAGCGCTGTATGCCCTGGAGGTGCTTGCTTGTCCTGCGGCTAGCGTCTTGTCGGAAAGGGTGTTTAGTGCGGCTGGGGGAATCATCACAGATAAGCGCACCCGCCTGTCAACCGACAGTGCCGACAGGCTAACACTCATCAAGATGAACAAAGCCTGGATTTCCCCAGACTTCTCTTCTCCACCAGCGGACAGCAGCGATACGTAAGCAATACGTAGGCTGCACCCGCGGATGGAAGCATCGTTCTCTCTCACCATCCAAAACGGGGACATTTCTGCTTCATCAATCTGTGTCTAATATTCCTCCTCCTCCTCCTGCTCCTCCTCCTGAAACCTCACGTAATCACGCTGAACGGGCAATTTTTCTTAGGGCCACAAGGCTCACTCATATAATTTTTCTAAAAAATTGTTATACGTTTCAATGCTCTTAAAAGTGTTGGAACTTTAACTTGAACCAATTTTTCGTTAAACTGGGCTGCCTCCAGGCCTAGTTACCACTTAAGCCACATTAACCAAAGCGATTAATGGGTTTCACCTGCCATCTTGGTTGGGCATGGCCAATTTTTACTGAGGTACATTAGTACTGTTGGTACACCAATGTTTTGGGGCCCTCACCTACAGTGTAATCATAGCAATTTGTATGTTCTTCGCCTGCACTCATGGTACAGAAGTGTGTGTGGGGTTGGCCTACACTTTAGCTACATAAATGTAACTTGGGCCTTTGCTATACTGCAGCTACTGAAATGGAACTAAGACTGCGCTCCCACTATACTGCTGCTTCGGAATTGTTCCTGGGGCCTGTGTAGGCTGCTACTATTACTGAAATGGAACGAAGACTGCGCTCCCACTATACTGCTGCTTCGGAATTGTTACTGGGGCCTGTGTAGGCTGCTACTATTACTGAAATGGAACTAAGACTGTGCTCCCCCTATAATGCTGCTAGTGATATGTTAGTGGGGCCTGTCGCTAATGCTACGGCTGAAATGTTACTAATTCTGGGCTCTGCCTATACCGCTGCTAATGGTATGTCTCTGGGGTGTGGAAACAGAGGCTTACCAAAGACATGATGGCGGCGAGGCCATTTCCCACCAACGCTGTTACTGTTAAGGTGCATATAACCACGGACACGTGGAGAGGACACGTAGTGCCTCCAAAACATCCCCCGCCACGGCCCACTTAATCCTGGCCACATTCAGAAAACCAACAAAATAAAACCACGCTACTAGGTCCGCAGTCACCACCACATTACCACCAACGCGGTTACTGTTAAGGTACATATTACCAGTCTGACTGGGGCATGCAGTGTTGGCCGGAGCCCACCTGCATTAAGCACGACATTACTACCTCAGCTGTGTTGGGCAATGCAATGGGATATTTCTATGTACCGCCGGTGGCTTCCTGGCACCCACCCATGCTGTGGGTCCACAGGGAATTATAAATGCATCTGTTTCCACTTGTAAAGAACCCCAGTCAGACTGGGGCATGCAGTGTGGGCCGAAGCCCACCTGCATTAAGCACGACATTACTACCTCAGCTGTGTTGGGCAATGCAATGGGATATTTTTGTGTATCGCCGGTGGGTTCCAGGGAGCGACCCATGCTGTAGGTGCACACGGAGTTTAACCTACATGTGTCCACTTGTAAAGAACCCCAGTCTGACTGGGGCATGCAGTGTGGGCCGAAGCCCACCTGTATTAAGTACGACATTACTACCTCAGCTGTGTTGGGCAATGCAATGGGATATTTTTGTGTATCACCGGTGGGTTCCAGGGAGCCACCCATGCTGTCGGTCGACAGGGACTTCACAATAGGGAGTTGTACCTGCCTGTGTCTATGAATTAAAAAGCCCGGTCTGACTGGGGCATGCAGAGACACCTTGACAGAATGAATAGTGTGTGGCACATAGGTTCCCCATTGCTATGCCCACGTGTGCAGCTCCTGATGGCGGTGGCACAGGATTATATTTCTCATTGCTTCTGTACAGCATTGTGGGCTATCGCCCCGCCCCTTTTAAAGAGGGTCGCTGCCTAGCCGTGCCAACCCTCTGCAGTGTGTGCCTGCGGCTCCTCCTCATGGCAGACGCACTTCTAAATAGACATGAGGGTGGTGTGGCATGAGGGCAGCTGAAGGCTGCGCAGGGACACTTTGGTGTGCGCTGTGGGGGGGGGGGTTGGGCAGCATGTAACCCAGGAGAAGTGGCAGTGGAGTGTCATGCAGGCAGTGATTGTGCTTTGTTGGAGGTAGTGTGGTGCTTAGCAAAGGTATGGCATGCTAATGAGGGCTTTTCAGAAGTAAAAGTTTTTGGGAGGGGGGGGGGGGCCCACTCTTGCCGCTATTGTGGCTTAATAGTGGGACCTGTGAACTTGAGATGCAGCCCAACATGTAGCCCCTCACCTGCCCTATCCGTTGCTGTGTCGTTCCCATCACTTTCTTGAATTGCCCAGATTTTCACACAAGGAAACCTTAGCGAGCATCGGTGATATACAAAAATGCTCGGGTCGCCCATTGACTTCAATGGGGTTCGTTACTCGAAACGAACCCTCGAGCATCGCGAAAAGTTCGTCCCGAGTAACGAGCACCCGAGCATTTTGGTGCTCACTCATCTCTAGTCGTGGGCCATTCAGAAGTATGAGACACAGTATATGTCTGAAGCATCATGGAATCTGTGATGGCGGTGGGTGCAGGTACAATTAGCTGCTAAGAAATAAAAAAAACAAAAAAAACTGACAAGTTCTATGGACTGGAATTACGCCAGTAATTGGAGGGTACGACGACTACATTGGCACCTAAACATTTTTAAAGGCCAAAGTTAGCTGTTGCTCGTTAAATGCCAATTTATTGTATTTCTTACGTATCTTATTTGCCAAATTCTAACCAGAAAAAAAAAAATAATGTGAAACTTTGCTGCACACGCTGAGCACATACAGAGAAGCAGGGCAGGGGAGAATTTAAAAATGTCACCTTTTGGCACATTTTGATTTTTGCACTTTGATTTTTCGGTCGTTCTGCACAATATTTGAAGAAATGGTTGCATTTTAACCTGATGGATACTGAATGAACATTTGCGCTAAAGTTTTAACTTTGATAGTAAATCCAAAAATGGTATTTCTAATAGTAATGTATCTTTTCAACTGCAATGAGACCAGTTTCAGGTGGCTGTGATACAGCCGCAAGATGCAGCTCAAATAAGCTAAACCTAAACTACACCAGTGTTTTAGGGCTATTTCAGACGACCGTATATCAGCTCGGTTTTCACGCCGAGCTGATATACAGTGTCCTTGTCTGCAGGGGGAGGAGGATGGAAGAGCCAGGAGCAGGAACTGAGCTCCCGTCCCCTCTCCACTATTTGCAATAGGAGGGGGCGAGACGGGGGTGGAGCTAAGTAACGGCACTTAGCTCCGCCCCATCCCTCCCATTGCAAATAGTGGGAAGGGGCAGGAGCTCAGTTCCTGTTCTTGGCTCTTCCATCCCTTCCCCGCAGACAAGGACACCGTATATCGGCTCAACGTGAAAACCGAGCCGATATACGGTCGTCTAAATAAGCCCTTAGGATGATGTACGTTTGGCTCAGCAGAGGGGGTTCAAATATTGCCGCTGTAACACGGAGGCCATAGTACGGTCATATAATACCTCATAGGTGATAATTAAGCATTTATTGTACACTTACCTCCTTGGCAATTTTCTCAAAACTGAAGAGACGAACTAAACCAGAACTGTACATTACAATCAACAGGTCTTTCCATATCCTGGCATCAGTCACATTAGATCCAAAAACCTGTTTAGGACCAGATAAAATAATGAGAATATAAAAGTTACTAAATTGACTTAAAATGGGTTTTCTGAGACTTTATCACTGATTACTTAACCTAGGGCTAAGTTATTAATAGTTTATTGGTGGTTCCGACTTCCCATAGGGATCAGAACAGCCGATATCAGTAGGGATCCTGCAAGGGGGGCCCTCGCTGATCAACTATTGATGAACCAGCCTGGGGTTTACTCATCAATAATAAAGTGTGTTCTCTCACAATTGTTCTAGATTTAAAGGAAGTCTGTCAGGACAATGATACCTACAAAAAGCTTTGCAACGCTTGGTAAGGCATTGGCAGATATGGGACACACAGTACCTTTCTTTCCATTCATAGTGGAATCAGTGCATAGAAAAACAGTAGCTAATTGCAATATGCAAATCACTTTGATAGTGCTCCAAGGACTTCCCTAGGCTCGGCAAGTGTTCCAGGTCTCGCTGGTAAATGCTGTCCAGAACCTGATGGGGCAGCCTTGGGCAATGTCACTTTAAGTCCCCCTGAGCTCTACAGCAGACCGAGTGATGCACATGCACTGCGCCACAGTCACAAAAGGCACATGAGCTTATACCATTGTCACCTAAAGGTCCATTTACACAGGATGAATGTCAGGCAAACGATGCCTGACACTCGTCCCTGTGTTTCCTTGCTCCCCTGTTCCTGCACGGGAGCTAGCAGAGCAGGCTGGGTTACGGAGCAGCCAGCAGTGGGGGCTGGGCAGTGCAAGAGATTTCTCTCCTCTCGTTCCCCGCCCCTCTCCATTGAGATAACACAGTGGCCGTTCATTACTGAACGGCCGCTGTTTAAACTGAACGATGAGCTCATCGCAGATCTTTTTTGCTGCATAAACGATGGACGATGAGCTCATTGTTCAGTTTAAACAGCAGCCGTTCAGTAGTGAATGGCCACTGTGTTATCTCAATGGAGAGGGGCGGGGGAGCAAGATGAGAAATCTCCTGCACTGCCCGCCCCCCCTACTATCTGCTCTATGTACCAACCAACTCTGCTAGCTCCCGTGCAGGAGACAGGTTGATTACTGAGCATAGGGATCTATTAGTGGTCATTTTTTCTAATATCTTGTTTTGAGGGTCTACTATCTCATACAATTTCAGGGTAGGGCATTCTAAGTGGAGGATTATCTAAGGCCATTAAATCCTCCATGAGCATTGATAGGTATGACTATTCTATGTGTGTACTCGTCTTTTTAGCTTTGCTATTTTAAAATAGTTTAACAATAAATGCTAAGTTTTATAGGAAATTTGCAGTGAAATTTATGTGTGAAACTTGGGCTCCCACAAATTCTAAGAACAAGGATCACATGTCCCTCGTCTTCCTCACTGTCGGCTTACTTCACCGACTGAGCAGGAGATTGAATGGAGTGATGGTCGCACAAGCGGACTGCCATTCATTTTCAATGGGACTGCTGGACGTTAAATGGAGTGCTGACAGTGCATGCTCGGCCAGCGCTCTATTCAATGTGACGTCACTACAGGTGGGAGAAGCATCCTTACAGTGATGAGAAGAGGGGTGCATGGGACCCTGTTCTTAGGATTGGTGGGGACCTCAGTGGCGGGACCATCACAGATCAGGAAGCTATTCCTCATTCCCCTTTAAAGGGATTCTGCCACCAGGTTTGGTCACTACATGCTGCAGGTAGGAAGAGCCCGGCGTAGCTCAGCTTCGAGTCATATTTCACGAACCTCACAGAGGTAGATGCTTAGGGACATCCTTCAGGTAGATGTTCCTGCTAGTGTCCCGAGGCTGTATGCAGACTATACATATGTCTGTCAATCTGAATTATAAATGACGACTACAACTAAGGATGCTTCAGGCAGATGCTCAGGATACCATCCCTAAGCTTTATGCAGCACATAAAGTATGCCAACGATACACTACTCTAGAAGTCTAGTATTCAATCATCCCAGAACCAACCTATTGGCAAAGAGCCCAATCCCCCCACCGATGGAAAATAATAGATATAGAGCAGAGAGGTTGTAGCAGCATCAGCCCTAGTGGTGGACTGAGGGCTTGAACTTTGATGGTTGCCCGGCATGAAACAGTTACCTACTCTGATTAGGAAGGCAATCTTTAGATTAGTTTTCCTTTTTCTCTGTATTTCAGAGTGTCTGTCTTTAGCCCAGTTTTTAATTTGACACTAATTTATAATAAAAGTTACGTTTTAGGGTTCTCCCTCTGTGAGACTCATATTAATCCTTTCCAATCCACTGTCTGACGCCTAAAGACATTCTGATTGAAGGCTGTAGAGCTCCGATGTCGGAAGACGTCTGGCAGGGTATCTTTACTGTATATTAATGGCCGCCCTGTTGTTGGGGGGCCTCTCCATCATGTCCCATACAGCAGTACTGGCTCTAGCCAGCAGATGGCGCCATTGTATAATGGCAGAAATAGAAAGCCTCCTAGGAAACTCTGAATCCAAAATTGGATTGCAAAGGATTAAGTTGAGAACCCTTTGCCTTGTTTAAAAATATTTCATGAAGCTGGTGACAGAATCCCTTTAATTCCTGCAGCCTAATGAAATAGCATGCAGGTTTGGCTCAGCTGTTGAGGAGTTAGTTCAGTCAAACAAAATTGGCAAAATATTGTTCTGCAGATCGATTCTTACTTTTTTATCAATTTCCAATACCCCAACAAGTGAAAGCGGGAACACGTTGAATACTGCAAAGTAAAAAATCACAGTCGGCTGAAAGAAAAGTAAAAACAGAAACAGTGAATTCAAAACATATCATCTGCAGGTTTCCTATTGTTTCGTGTCTACAGCTCCTTTACGGGCCTATGTGTGTCCATGGTAACAGTATTAACTGTGTGTGTAATCTGCCCCCTACTCCTTACCAGCTTATAGTTTAGCAAGTAATAAGGAGAGTATAGACTGCATAGGGGTTTGCTTGAGGTCTCTTACCATAGAGACTAACTCTACAAAGAAACTGTAGACACAAACTAAGATATTTTTAACCCTTAAGGATGTGGTCTAGCTTGGTATTTAAAGGGGCTTTCCCATTATCACAATTGCTTCACAAGCACTCTGTCCTTCCTTGTTGCTGCTGACCAGAACATGTGACCACTGCAGCCAATCACTGACTATAGAAGGTCACTGCTGTGCCAGTGATTGGCTACAGCAGTAACAGGTTCTGGTCAGCAGCAACCAGGAAGGACAGAGCCATTGGGAAGCAATTTTAAAATTGTGAGAAAACCCCTTTAAGGATGCAATAAGGTTTTTAATTTACATCTTCACTTTTCAAAAGCCATCCACACACCAGTACAAGCGCTTGTTCATTGCATAGTGAGCAGTGGTTTGTTTTTTTAAACTTTTTGGGCCACACATAAATGTGTTCTATAACTTTTATTGATTTTTGTGAGGGGACAGGGTGAAAGAACAAATTACATCTACTACTATTGTTTTTTGGTTGGTTGTTTTTTAATGGCCTTCCCTTTGCAGTATAAATGACTGATAACTTTTTTTCGATCAGCCGGTAGGTTTCTACACTTTTGGAATATTATTAATTTTTGAACACCTCTGTATTTGAACACTCATCACTGTTTTATATTTTCAATGGAAGGAGCTCTGTGAAAGCATGTGTTTTGCATGACGAGCTGTAGTTTCTATTGGGACCATTTTGAGTAAAAATTTTTTTTTTTAAATCACTTTTATTGTTTTTGAGAGACTAGCAAAAAAAATGGAGCAAAAATGTTTTTGTCTTCTTTTTTTGTGGATATATTATTTTTAGGCTTTTGCCATGTGGGATAAAAACTGTTCAATTTATTGTACAGGGTTGTTATGGATGTGACAATACCAAATATTTTTTTAAATAATTTTTTTAAAATAGAATTTTGGACAGATTTGGACTATTTGTAATTTTTTTCCCCATTTCCTAGGAGGGGGATTTGTACTTGCAATCCTATGATTTCTCATCTAACACAGTATATTATATGTTGTCTTGCCTATGACAAGCCATGACAAACCCAAAGGCCATTGTCTGGCATTCAGTTGCCATAGAAACCCATCGGCCCTCCGCCATCCATCTAATTATGTCATGGAGGGAGCACCTTCCCTTTCTGTTAACTCTGTACATGCCGCGATCAACATTAATGAAGGCTTGTAAGGGGTTAACAAAGGGAGTTCTCTGTGATCCCTGCCATTGTACTAAAACCCCGCCTGTCAGTTACAGCTTACCCCCCTCTTTGGACGGCGCGGACTCGGCTCCTGAACCCACGTCTTCTACATGCCGTGCATGTATAGCATTTCACAAGAACTTCTTCCCACCCATAACAAACACGTACATCATAGGTTGGGAAGTGGTTAAATAAGACTATTTGAAAAGCCACTTCTCATTCATTTTTGATGCTTGGGAACAATTAAAAAACTGGCTATGTAGATGGACCTTCCCCTCAAATAGTATAGCACGTATTTATGGTGCCGAGAAATACATCTTTGCTCTCAATCTAAACTAAGATTGCCAATTCTCACCACACCGCATACAAAAACACTTTAATCCATAACGGCTGTATTAGTATTTAACCAATAAAAAATACTTTATATTTTTACATATTTGCTCCAACATTTGCTGTTACTATAAAGAAAACTTGTCACCTTAAATATCTTAAACTCCACGTCACCTAAGCCATAAGCACCATAACTTAGCTTATGGTGCTTACAATTGCTGACAGGTTCCCTTTAAAATCCTTTTACAGAAAGCAATTCGCTCCGGTAGACAAGCTCCAATCAATGAGTCTGGCGCTTGACTACCAGGTCTTTACACAGATCAGTTCAGACCCTATTAGGGAAAGGATGATCAGCCGATAAAAGCGGCATTTGCATTTTTACATGGCCTGATGAAGGGGCAAAAGAGTTCAGGCGAAACATTCTTGCTCACATATCGGACACTGCAAAAGCCCCTTTATAAACCTCTTATGCCCTACCCTCACTAAAGGTGCAGGGTGTTTTTTAAGAGAAAAGATTGTTTTTATTACATAGATATTTTAACAACCTACAAAAATGTTCATGCGTAATAATGAATACGTCATTTATGTATCTCGTCCGATTTAGTATAGGTCAGCATGACCTGTAGCTTGGTGCTAGAATATTGTAATAATACAAGAAAAGAGAGAAAATACAACTCAGGCAGCTACATGACATACAGTGACAGTTTCCCAAAACTACCTTGCATTGCAAATTCCGGAGCGGGCATCTACCTCTGGATCCCACAGCAAATACTGCCCAAAGCATGCTATGGCAAAACGCGAATTCTTCGACACGAGCGGAAATAGATTGCGATTTTCCACTTATGGAGGCGAAGTCGCAGCATGCTGCGATTCTGTGCAGATTCCGCACAGTTCATTGAAGTCAATGGAAGCCATCCTACCCGCGGCCCTTCCGCAATCATCACTGCGGAAAGAACGTGGGATCTGTGTCATCGCCTAGCGATGGAGCGACATATCTGTACTGCACATGTGCGCCAGCTGCACGTCTGGCACATCCGCAGCACAGATTAAAAGACTGTGGACAGGTACGCAGGGGGTCGCTGGCCGAAGTACAGGGTCAGATTCTGCATGTGGAATCTGACCCGTCCATGTGCAGGCGGCCTTACCCACATGATAAAACTGTTCTTTTTTTAAAGATGTTGTTGTTACTTGTGTCCATGTACTTAGGAGTATCACATACCCGATTTTCAGAAACAGTGCTCTTCTGGACAGTCTTTAACACCAATGTCTCTTTGGCAACATTCCATGAAATATACCTGTTAGAGAAAAAAACAACGAAATACATGAATTCGTATTGCTTCCTGCAAACAAAGTCAAAGTTCTGCAGCAGAAGTCATAAGCCCCACAGATGAGTAAAACCACAAACACTTACTGCAGCCAAGCACCCTTTCACACCCCCGTCTGGGCTCCAGTTTTGCTTTTTTTTTCTCGGCTCAGTTTTTTGAGCCAATACGAGGGAATTAAAGACTGAAATAAACTGGTCCATTTTAGACCGCAGACTGTGCTAGCTTGCCGTCCAAAAAACGGAAACCAAACAGAACGGAAGCTTCCCGTTTTTTGAAACCTAGCTGAAATCAATTTTAACCCCGTTTTAATTCAGTTTCTCTGCTCCAAAAACACAGAACAGAGGCGGAAAGCCCAATTGGAGCCCAGATACAGGTGTGAAAGGGTTCTAACTGGGGGTCAAAATGCAACTTTTTATTTGTTAAAATGGGGTTTCTGGGACAAAAACAAAGTATATATATTTAAAAAAATGTTCTGACTATAATTAGATAGAAGAATAATGCATACTCGCCTCCCTAAATGGCCACCCAGGTCCAGTACAGGAGTCCCGGTCTCTGCCACTAAAATCCTGGAAGAAGCTGCAGCAGCCACATGCCAGTCATTGTGGTTGTGTCCGTTCAGCCAATCACAGGCTTCAGCGGTCACGTGACCATTCATGCCTGGTGCATTATATATTTATCTTAGTCCCAGAAAACCCCCTTCAATTATGTCACTGTGCTCTTTTTGCAGTCAAAAATACAGAAAAGCCAACAGAACCCGTCAACAGAGCCTCCGACAATTAAAGTAGTGTTTTTATTGTGCAGGAGGTATTTTGTTGCTACCTGTATTTTCTGTATGTTCCCAGGTAAACCTTCTGCAAAGTTCTCCCAGTATCAGCAGCAATACGAAGCAACCAGTTGTGGGCAGTTACAGCAATGAGTGAGGGGGTATAGTCTGAAGCCTGAGCAAGAGGTTTTTCCTGAAGAGGAAGATCAAGTTATACATTACAGCTACATAATGTGTGGAAATAAGCAACAGAATGGAAAGAAAACAAAAAATCATTTTTTATTGATAACCAATTTTAAAACCCCTGCCAATTAGCCAATTGTCAGAGCCGCTGTTCACAAGAACTAGTACAGCTCCGTAAAGTGTGCAGTGACCCATAATAGTACTGCAAGCCCGGTGCCAATCGTTGAATGGGGCTGAGCTTGTACCACCATTTCAGGCCACTGCACAATGTACGGAGCTCTGCTAATTCTTGTGAACAGCGGCTCTGGTAAACAGCTGATAAATGGAGGCAACTAAAGTAGCACTACCATCAGGCTGATAGAGAGGGACTAAAGTAAGGATACAGAAGTCCATCTGTACTCACCAATGGGCATTCACAACTCATTGCAGTTTCAATTTTCTCAGACGTTACACGTCGAGGCATTTCATATAGCAGCTGTGGTTTAGGCATAATGCTGTAATGAAAACAAGATGTCGATTAATACACATTTTTTTACATTTCACATGTAATAGATGTGAATCTCAACTTGTAACATTAAAAAAATATCTACTTTCTCGGTTAGCATTTTTTCCTCATATCTCTAGAAATACCAGAACATTAACTATACATACGTATTAGCAAATGAAAAAAGTACTTTTATTAGTCTATACTTGGTATGTGCTGATTAGTCGTATTGTTCCTGTTAAAAGTGATCCTACAGTTTTGGAGCAAAATTCTGTCCCGGAACCGCATGTGGCGGAGAAGGAGGGTGGGGGTTTGATCTCCAGTTGTTCTTCTCTGCTCTCCCTCCAATCTGCTCATTCTCGGTCCTGTTGTTGGCTGTTCAAAATGGCCGACTCAAATTCCTGAACTACCTAATCCCCACACAGTGCATTGGTAGTATTAGGCTACTAATGCACTACACCTGCCGCTCTCGGATTTCCCAGAGCTGCTCATGTGATCAGCATTGACCAATTAGAAAGCAGTGTGCATTAGGTAGTTAGAAAATTGCTGCAGACATCTTGGATAGCCAAAAATAGGACCGAAAACCGGTGGATCAGACAGAGTTAGGGGGCAAAGAAGAACAATAGCATGTAATATTTCCCCTTCCCATCCGGTCCCATGACAGAATTTTGTTCCTGCACACAAGGAGACATTTTTATAAATTATCTTTTTTTTTATCCCTGATGACATAATAGTTCAAGGGATCATCCAGGACTTTTATATTGATGAGGAATACTTACGATAAGCCATCAATATCAGATCAGCTGTTTGAAGAGGCCACAGAGCTCGAATGAGTGATGTGGCCTCTTCGCTGGAATGCAGGGCACAGTGCTGTACATGTAGCAGCAGTGCCCGGTATTGAAACTCAATCCCATTCACTTAAATGGGACCAAGCTGCTTTAAGCCATGTGACCAACGAACGTAACGTCACAGGCAAGAAACAGACCAAGGCGGTCACCGCTGCACCACGAATGATTCAAACATCTGATCGGTTGGGGTGCAGGAAATTGACCCTCTAACAATGTGATACTGATAGCCTCTAAGGAGAGGTCATTAAAGGGGTTGTCCCGCGAAAGCAAGTGGGGTAAAGCACTTCTGTATGGCCATATTAATGCACTTTGTAATATACATCGTGCAGCAATATAAGACCTGTGCGGCGCGAGCACGCCGGAGCGGCCCCATTCAACAGAACAGAAGAGCAGACTGCGCAAGCGCGGCTAATCGAGGGAAAAGAAGACTTCGGTCGGCGCCATGGAGACGGGGACACCAACACCGGAGGGGGTAAGTGTATAACTTCTGTATGGCCAATATTTAATGCACGATGTATATTACTAAGTGCATTAATATGGCCATACAGAAGTGCTTTACCCCACTTGCTTTCGCGGGACAACCCCTTTAAGGTTTATGCCCCAGAAACCCATTTCAACATTTGACTAATTTAAAAAGAGAAAATACAATTAAGAGCACTTGTATTTGTTTGGACCTGAATAATAACTATTTTTATGTAAATGAGATGCAAATCGTTGTTACATTTTCTGTCCATGTGCGCCATCAGGCATGCAGCAGGCGAATAGGGTTGTCGCAGATGAGGCCTCTACTGTACCTATGAATGCTTCTGAACTGATATGGAGGCAGATAAGGTTGTTTTCTGTCATTATGCACTGAAAAACTGTGAAAATCGTCATGCGATTCTTAAGGTAGGGAAGCATTCTCCCCTAGAAGCAATGATCTCCATCTCTCTGCACTCGCAGAGTCCGACGGAGTCATACCGGCTCAGTGTCAGCGAGTGTGCCAATAACTAGGAACAACAGTTTGTTGCTGCATGTGAGGATGAGATAGATAGATAGATAGATAGATAGATAGATAGATAGATAGATAGATAGAAGGATAGATAGATAGATAGATAGATAGCTGTGTAGTACTAAGTGGGCCTGGTTATGCTACACAGCCTCTGAAGGGGGGGGGGGGGTGGACTGAGGTTGTGCATGTTCATGTGAGAAACCAGCTGATCAGTGCGGGGAATACTCCCAGTCACAAACTTTACTATAGGATAGGAGAGCCCACAAACCAAGTATGGTGCCTTCTAAATGTGCAAGAAGGAAAACTCAATGCAAAAATGCTTTTTCATACACAAAAGGTTTCTATAGCCCTTAAACTGAATATCAAAAATAAAAAAAAGTCATGCCATCCTTGAATTTTGAATAACAAAAGGACGAAGACCTGAGAAGACTCAGACCTCAAGATTGGATTTCAGAAAGGCAGATTTTAATGGACTTCGAAAGAGATAAGTAAGAATACTATGCTTGAATGTTCTTAAGAACAGAAACGCCCTAAAAAGGTTGGAAAATATTGAGAAGTGAGATTCTTAAAGCACAATCCCTAAAAGAAGGAAGAATGGGAAGCATTTAAAGAGACCAGGATGGATGAACACAGAACTTACACACGTTAAAAAGGAACAAAGATATGTTTAACAAAAAGGAAATGTGGAGGGCGGGTGGATATACACTTAGGGCAAGTATCAGAAAAGCTAAATGCTAATAGTGCAACAGAGGCTAAAAGCAATAAAAATAATTTTCAGGGCATGTTGAAAGCAAAAGAAAAGTCAAAGATGCTATCGGATGTTTACAAGATGAAAATGATGAATTGGTTAAGAATGATGTTGAGAAGACCGAACTTTTAAATTCCTATTTTGTATCTGTTTTCTTTTAGAAAGTAGATGAAACATCAACTGATGATATTGGGAGAGTAAAAGAATGTGGGCTATCTATAAATAGAGAGATGAACAGTTATCTAACCTAAAAGGAATTCAAGTCTCCAGGTCCAGATGAATTACATCTTAGGAAGCTAAAGGAAGCAGACGTAACTGCTGAACCACTCGCCGTAATCTTTGAAAATTCCTGGAAAAGCGGAAAAGTCCCAGAAGATTGGAAAAAGGCAAATGTTGTCCCCATCTTCAAAAATAGGAAGGTGGTGGACTCAGGAAACTACAGGCCTGTGAACCTGACTTCTATACCAGAAAAGATCTTTGAACAAATTATTAAACAGCATGTATGCAAGTACTTGGATGAGAATGCAGTAATTAACCAGAAGCAGCATGGGCTTGTAACAAACAAGTTATGCTAGATGAATCTAATTTCCTTTATGACACAATCACGGACTGGGTTGATCAGGAAAATGCAATAGATATAGTATGTCTTGACTTTAGTAAAGCATTTGACAAAGTATCTCATATCTGTTGCGGGGGTTCTGGGATTGCTGCCTTGCTGATAGTCTGGTGCTGGTTTTGGAGAGGTTTCTATATATCCTTGCTCAGTGGGTGTGGTATTAGGTGTGACATGCTTAGTCAAAGCTGTGGGTAAATTATCAGGGCTATTTAGCTTGGCCTGATACCGAGTTGAATTGCTGTTGATTTTCAGTCTCTCTCTGGCTGCTCTAGCATTCAGAGCTTGGTCCTGGATCACTCAGTTATCTTCTGCATCTCAAGCTAAGTACTTTGCTTGTTTGCATTTCTAGTTTTGGTTTTCTTCTGTTATTTTCCCTTCCCCGTGTGGGGTCAACTAGGGGCCAAGGCATGCAGTCAGGGTCGTCCTTATTGGGACGATTGCCCTGCTTTCAAGCAGGTACTTTCACTGTGTTTGGTTATATAGGGACAGTGTTTCCCCTATTTTGATTCTGTTTTTGTTTTTTTTATGTTCGTTTGCATTTGTGGGAGAGCTGCAGGTGACAGATGCAGCCGTTCTGGTTGGACGCGACAATACCATACTTACTGAAAAAATTACCAAATATGGGATTGTCAAGGCAACTGTTAGGCAGATTCACAACTGGCTGAGTGATCATACTCAAAGCATGGTCATAAATGGCTGCACATCCAAGTGGAAGAATGTGGCAAGTGGGGTACCACAAGGCTCTGTTCTAGGGCTCAGTGTTGGTCTACATTTTTACAAATGATGTAGAGGGGAAAATTGAGGCAAAACTGATCAAATTTGCCGACGACACAAAGCTAGGAGGGATAGCTAACATTAGGTGGGGGGGGGGGAGAGGGAGAGAGAGTTCAAAAAAATATAGAAAAGCTTTAACAGTGGGCAGCGACTAACAGAATGGTATTTAAAAAGCAGAAATGCAAAGTCCTACATCTGGGCAAGAAAAATGAAAAAAGCACAGAATGAAAAGGATTGGACTAAGCAACAGCACATGTGAAAGACTTGGGTATACTAATAGATCGCTGACTCAACACTAGTCAACAATGTGATGCAGCAGCCAAAAAGGCAAACGCAATTCTGGGATGTATCAAGAGAAGCATAGAGCCTAGATCACATGAGGTAATTATACCCCTGTACTCTCTTAGTCAGACCTCATCTGAAATCCTGTGTCCAGTTCTGATCACCACAACTTAAAAAAGACATGGACAAACTGGAGAAAGTTCAAAGAAGAGTTACCAGGATGGTGAAGGGTCTGCAAATCATGTTCTATGAGGAACGGTTAAAGGATCTAGGAATGTCTAGCTTGCAAAAAAGAGGGCTGAGAGGACTTAATAGCGGTCTACAAATATCTGAAGGGCTGTCATAGTGCAGAGGGATCAGCCCTATTCTCATTTGTACAAGGAAAGACTAGAAGCAATGGGATGGAACTGAAATGGAGGAGACACAGATTAGATATTAGACAGTGAGGGTGATCAATGAGTAGAACAGGTTACCATGGGAGGTGGTGAGTTCTTCTTCAATGGAAATGTTCAAACAAAGGCTGGACAAATATCTGTCTGGGATGCTTTAGTGCATTGAGCAGGAGGTTGGACCAGATGACCCTGGAGGTCCCTTCCAACTCTACCTTTCTATGTACTAATCGTTCACACATTATGTCTGCAGAATTGTTGGTAGATGGAGGTCATGGCAGCCATGTCAGATTGGTTCTGTAATGAATACCATTGAACTGTATTGGTATTTTTCACTGCAAGAATTACTGCATATTACTTTATTCTTCCCATACGGAAAATGCCAGAAAGCCAGACAAACCCAATTAGCCCACGTGTAAATAGAGGCCAAGCTATATACTAATAATTATATTCATTACCTGCTGTAACAGCAGCCATAATTATCAAAATAAATTCTTCCATTTGTATAGCCGATGAAAGACTTTGAACGCCGAGTCCAGACTTTCTTAAATTTAGTAGCTTTCTGAAAAACAAGAATTAAGATTTTTATTTTTATTTTTGTCACTGCACAACATTTTATTAGTTGCAGCTATCATCACTTTTTTTTTTTTCTGGTCTCTTTCATTAATATTTTCTTTTGCCTATTAACAAATATCCTTTACTACTGCCAGTTGTTTCCATAAAAGACAAATACCAGTCTTAATAAACCTCCCTCCCTCCCAAATTTTGGTGCAGAATTACTTTGTGATGTGCGCTCATACCCTAATGACCGGTCTGTACAAAAACACGTGCAGACAAAGAGTTGAGCAACTGCTCCTAATAACCAGATGGCATCCCTGTTTGCAATGGGTTTCAGGTATAAGGAAACTGCACTGGATTTTTTTTTACCCATGGAAATAAGGTGCCATTACTTGCTACTCCTCGCTTTTTCTAACAGCAAGGCAACATGCACACCCGCGCAAAAAAACCCAACAAAAAACGTAGGAGTTTTGTGTGTTGCGAGACAAACACATCTCGCTTGAATATGCGCTATTTCTCCCTGTGTGAGGTAAAAAAAAAAAATACCGCTGCATGTGCTAATTTTTGCGTTCTTGGAACACATCGCCTATTGTCTTCAACGGGACAGCCAAACACCTTGCATGCCGTGTGACTCTAGTGTGATGTGATGTTTCCCATTGAAAACAATGGGAAATACTTGCCGTGCATGAACCAAGTGCTGGAGGATCGCAATTTCCTAGAAGTGATGCGAGCTGTTTTTACATGAGAAACGCCTTGCATCGATGTGAAAATGCACGTTTACAAGCGCGATATAGGGCAGCGCACATGTGTACTATATAATACATTCCAGTACAGAGAAAGATATCGTTTGTGTTCATAGAATCTATCTAGCGGTCGCATCACCTGGCACAGAAACTTCCGTAAAATATCCAAGTTGATCCTGTAATTACTGTAGGAGGCTCTTGGGAAGGATCCCAGGGACCGCCTGCTGGAGAGGACACAGACGTTTTTCGCAGTCCCTGCCCTTGAATAGGATGTTCTGCGCGGCGCGCTGCAGAGGTGTAGGCTTGATCCGGTGCTCATCGCTGCTCAAGGAGTGCTGATAGTGTCATTTAGGTTGGCAATGTGACTCCGCAGCTCTTCTGCACATCACAAGGGGCTCAGGATGCCTTTAAAGACAAAATGTCAGGTTATCAAAAAGTGATTATATGAAATGATAAATCGGCTGTGTGCGATCATACGTTCGGGTAACAGAGCGAGGGGGTGAGGGGTGCATCACTATATAACCAGACCACTCTACCACCCACACACAAGACTATATAAAGTTCTGAGATGTATTATGCCACCCATGAAACCAATCAATGGCGTCCAACTGTAAGGCTGAATGCATATAGCCGGATCCCACAGCAGAATCCGACCCTGTGCCCAACCGGTGACCCCTGCGTACCTGTCCGGATTCTTCAAAATCTGTATTGCAGATGTGTCGGTCCGCATAAATGCCCAGTACAGTTATGCCGCTCCGTCGCTAGGCGATGACACTGACTCCATGACCTTTCCGCAATGATGATTGCGGAAGGGCCGCGGATCGGACTGCTTCCATTGCCTTCAATGGAAGCCATCTGCGTGGAATCCGTGCTGAAATACGCGACGCGTGTGCAACCATCCTCACGTGGTGGTCTGTGCCAAAACGCTATGTTTTTACGGGCATTTTCTCCTGTCTCCTCTAAGGTCTGTAAATTGTCAGATGTGATATGGAATTGACCGTTTAACCTGCGGCAGAATTACGACCTTCGTATGAAGGAGCCCTACGGCCGTGGATTTCACTCTTTTTTTTTTTCCCCCAATTTCTGCCAATACTGTAAAAGCTGCTGCGGATTTGATGTTTATTTGCTACATATTTTCTGCCCGCGGTGGATACTTTTTGTAAAGACGCCATTAGGCCGTGGATTTCACTCTTTTTTTTTTCCCCCAATTTCTGCCAATACTGTAAAAGCTGCAGCAAAAAAACGCAGCATTTCCACCGTATGGAGTAAGGCTGCCTTCACACGGGCGAGAAAATCACAAGATTTGTGCATTGAGAGACGCACAAATACGAACCCCATTCTTTTGAATGGGGTCATACACATGAGTGATACGATGCAGGAAATGCAGCGCCCATTGCATTCAACGGCGCCGGCATCTTGCCACGTGCTAGGTGCACACGATGCGATGTCTCCCATTGAAAACAATGGGAGAAACTCCCAAAGTGATGCAAGGCGGTTGTGATATAAAAACGCCTCGCATCAGTGGAAAATTCACATGATGGTGAGCACGATATGGGGGCCGGATTCACGGCCCAAATCACGCTCGAGCGTTTGTAGTTAAGGTGCTCCATGGAAAGTAATCGCAGTAAAAGTCTTCTGTGTGAGGGAGGCCTCAGCTGTAGCCTTGGCTGCTGCGGATTTGATGTTTATTTGCTACATATTTTCTGCCCGCGGTGGATACTTTTTGTAAAGACGCCATTAGGCCGACCGCGCACAGCCGGGTCTGATACCACATTCGCACAAAATCCAACCCTGCGCCCGACCAGTGACCCTGCTTGCAATTGTCTCTTCTGTACTGCGGATGTGCTGGCCAGCGCACAGAAAACGCAGCACTGTCGCTAGGCGAGGACGCAGAATCTGTGACCCTTCCACAATGTTATTGCGGAAGGGCCGCGAATCGGACGGCTTTCACTGACTTCAATAAAGGCAGTCCGCGCTGGAATAGTACAAGTTGCAATATATATATTTTTTTCCTTTCCCCCTTCGCGAGCGGAAAATCGCAACCGATTTCCGCTCGTGGACAGGGAAAAGC
Source organism: Eleutherodactylus coqui (assembly GCF_035609145.1). Lineage (NCBI taxonomy): Eukaryota > Metazoa > Chordata > Amphibia > Anura > Eleutherodactylidae > Eleutherodactylus > Eleutherodactylus coqui. Next base: position 76,170,489 of record NC_089844.1, read on the forward strand.
TTTTTCTTTTTTCTTCTTCCATAGCATGTCTATGGGCCAGCTGCGGATTCCGCAATGCAAATACGGCCGTGTGCAGGCGACCTAAGGGGTCTTTTGACAAGAGCCGATTTGTTGCGCACAGACATTTCTGCACCACCATGTTGTCCCTACAGGGCTTGAATTCCGCACAATCTTTGCGTCTTTACTTCAAAACCGCAACATTCTATTCCGCAGCGGAAAAGCTTTAATTAACTGAGGGCGTCTTACGGAATAATTGTTGCAGACTTCTAATATTCAGGAGATTTAATTCCGGGAGGAAAAAAACTTCGCAGGACGTTCCGTAGAAAGCATTCTGCAATAGAAAAAAATGCAACTAAACACGCACCAAGGGCGGCTATAGATAACCGTATGTGCAAATATCCTTGCCTTGGCGCAACGTATCTGCGCAGTATACGAGGCTGATCTGCATGCATTTTGGCACACAGTACTGTAGTTTTTGCGCACGCATGGCCTACTTATATACGACGCCCTCCCACCAGGATTTAAAAGGCTATTTAGCCTAATTGGGTCCAGATGTCTTATTCTTCACAGAATTGCGCAGCGCATTGCGCACTTCCCATAGATTTCTGCGGGTCCCTTGGTACACAAATGTGCAGAAAGGTAGAGCAGGTCCTCTTATTCTTTCTTTGCGTGCGACCAAAATGCGTGAATGAGAACGAACCCATTGCCACCAACGGGTTCTATCCTCTGCGTACTGCGGACGCTAATTCCAAGGACGCAATACGTGGCGCACTTATGTCCGTGAGAAGCCGCTCTAACTGACAGTCTGCTACCGTGCTGCGGACAATTTCATCCTGCGTGAAAAGTCCCTCGGCAATCCGCGTGCCAACGCAGAGACACCGCGGTGTAGCAAGACCCTATTAAGGCAACCATGCTTGCTGCCCTGCTCTCCCTGAAAGCCATCATACAAGTTACTGATTATTACTGTGTGGGTACTGCCCTTCAGAAGCAGAGCACGCAGACGCTATATAATGCTAGCACTATGCAGCCGGACGCCATAGTAACAGCACGGTGCAGCAGCAGCGCTACTCACTTCACCCGCTCGCATATTTCCCTTTCAGCCGCAGTTCTCCGGCGCGGCGCATTCAGCCAATCAGCTGGCTGGAATCGGCACCACGTGACTACACAGCGTGCACGCGGATTGCCTTCTGCAGCCGTGCACTACACACTACATAAGCAGCACGGGGTGCATATTTCCCTTTTCAGCGGCAGTTCTCACACTACAGGAGCATGGCCAGGACCTCTGACGTCAGCGGGTCAGCTGACATGCCCCAGTCACATGACTCTAGTAAAGGCGGGCTCTGAAGACACGAGGGCTTCCTGTGTGGAGGAGCAGGTGCCGCCCGCAGATAGTCGGGCGGGGCCGCAGAGGATGGATGGGGGGGGGGATATTGGTTGTAGCGGAAGAATATCTTGTGTGAGAGTAATGTAAAAAAAAGCCTGTGGGGGGCTTCGGGATGCTTGTGGGGGCCACAGGGTGAGATTCAAGGGGTGAAATGAGAAGTACATTGGGGCTGAGTGAGGTTTGTGAGGTGTATGGGGATCTGGTGGGTGAATGAAATGCACATGTGAGAGGTTTATGCTGAGGTGCACCTGAATGGTGGGATGCAGGTGAGCCGTGTGGGGGGCACTGGAGGCACATAGGGATCGATGGGATGTTGGGTAGCAGTGTGGGGGTACTGGAGTCACATAGGGATCGATGGGATGTTGGGTAGCAGTGTGGGGGTACTGGAGGCACATAGGGATCGATGGGATGTTGGGTAGCAGTTTGGGGTACTGGAGGCACATAGGGATCAGTGGGATGCTGATGAGCAAAGTGGGTACTGGATGCACATGAAGAATGGTGGGATGCAGGGTAGCAGTGTGGGGGTGCACTGGAGACACACGGGGACCGGGGGGATGTTAGGTAGCAGTGCTAGGAGGCACATGAGAAATGGTGAGATGCTGAATAGCAGTGTGTGGGTGCACTTTAGGCACACAGAAAACTGGGATGCTGGGTAGCAATGTGCGGGGCACTAGAAGCACATGGGGAATGGAGGGATGCTGGGTATCAGTTTGGGGGTGCACTGGAGGCACACAGAAAATGATGGGATGTTGGGTAGCAGTGTGAGGAGGCACTGGAGGGATACAGGGAATGGTGGGATGCTAGTTAGCAGTGCGAGGAGGCACAAGGGTAATGGTGAAATGCTGGTGAGCAGAGTTGGGTACTAGAAGGAAATGGGGAACTGTGGGATGCTATGTAGCAGTGTGAAGATGCACATGGGGAACGGCATTCTATGTAGCAGTGTGGGGGTGCCTTGTAGGTACATGTTCCTCCCGCCGAATGGTTCCTCTTCCTGTCTCACTTGGTTAAAATGCTCACCAAGATGTCTCAGTCCATGGTAATAGCCTAGAAATGTCTTGCACCTGGCCTCTCTTGGTCCTCATCCACCTCCCAGGGTGATTCAAAGGTACGAAGAGAGAAATTGCAGCGTGGCAGAGCCTGGAAGAATCCCGTTCCCCCACCCAGGATCCTGCCTCGGATTGCTCTTTGTTCCCAGATGACCATACTTTCTCAAGGAAACTGTCGCACCCGGAATCTCACTCTGAGTTAGACCCAGACTGCAGGCTGAACAGGGATATGATGGATAGCCTACTTATGGCCATCCAGGACACTTTACAGATCAAGGACTCAAGCGTGGTTTTGGCACAGAAAGAGGTTTCATTTCATCAGGTCAGACGCTCCAAGACTTTCAACAACGATCCTGAGTTTGATAACCTCTTGTTCATGGAGGGAAACATCCAGATAAGCGTTTTCCAAGGCCAAAATGTTTTGAGGTCTCCTATCTGTTCCCTCCTGAACTTGTCTCAAAGTGGGCTTTACCCGCCACCCCCCATGAAGGATTTTCCCCTGTTATGTCCTACCTTACCATTCAACCACCTTACCATTGCCAGATGCAGCTTCACTTAAGTATCCCACTAGTAGATTCATCGAGGCCTCTGCTAAATCTGCAGGTTCAGCGCTTCATCCAGCCTTTGCCACTGCATGGGTCCCTAAGGCAGTATCTGCCTGGGCAAAACAAGTTAAGTGAGGAATCCTGTTTGGCACCCCAACAGCTAAGTAGGCACGTCTTTCCAACCAGAATGTGCATGTAGGGATGATCTCTTTACAGTGTACTTGGATTCGCCCAGGTACTTGTCTTAGGCCTCTGGCAACATAATAGCCATTTGTGGAAATCTCTGGCTTAAAGGGGTTGTCTCGCGCTGAAATGTTTTTTTTTTTTTTTGCATAGGCCCCCCGTTCGGCGCAGGACAAACCCAAGGGATGTGTTAAAATTAAAAAAAAATATATTACTTACCCGAATCCCCGCTCTGCGACTTCTTCCTTCTTCCTACTTCTTCCTTCTCCAAGATGGCCGCCGGGATCTTCACCCACGATGCACCGCTGGTCTTCTCCCATTGTGCACCGTGGGCTCTGTGCGGTCCATTGCCTATTCCAGCCTCCTGATTGGCTGGAATCGCCGCCCGTGACAGGGCGGAGCTACGCGATGATGCGTAGAATGGGGCGGAGCCAGTACGCCGCTCGTGCCCGGACTGACCAGAAGGAGAAGACCCTTCTGCGCAAGCGCGTCTAAAAAAGCAAGAAGACCCCGAAATTAGACGGAGCCATGGAGACGGGGACGCCAGCAACGGAGCAGGTAAGTGAATAACTTCTGTATGGCTCATATTTAATGCACGATGCATATTACAAAGTGCATTAATATGGCCATACAGAAGTGCTGAACCCCACTTGCTTTCGTGAGACAACCCCTTTAAAGTCTGGAATGCTGATGCAGCTTTTAAGTTGTCCTTAGCTGGACTTCCCTTTCATAGGGACTCGTCTGTTCGGCCCTAGACTTGATGAAATTATCTCCAAGGCCATAGGCGGCACTAGTTCCCTGCTCCCTCAATCTAGACCCAAACACTCTTCCCGAGGTTGCCGATCATCTCCTTTTTGGTCCTTTCACCACCTCTCTTCCCCCTGTGCGGGCAAGACTTTTCAAGTCTCCCCCATCCTGGCAACCTCGGGCCCAGCCATAGCACACTTCCTCCAAGCCAGGAAATCGCAAGCTTGCATCTTCATAAAGGTGTGTTCTCACCAGAGTTCCCTGCTTAGGTGGAAGGATGACTCCTGATGTTCCAGGAGGTCTGGTTGATGGTGATCCTAGACTACTTGTTCGGAAAAATAGTCTCCACAGACTACAAAATATAGTTTTCTTCTGTTCCCCGCTATCAATTCTTTAAATCTCATCCTCCCTGTTCTCCTTCTCTCTTCAGGTTTCGTTCGGGCTCTTTGTTCGCTCTTGGATAGCGGCGTCATTGTCCCAGTCCCACATCATGAGAGGTTCAAGGGGTTCTACTTAAACCTCTTCTTTGTCCCCAAGATGGATGTTCTGATCAGTCTCATCTTGGACTAGGCGCAGGCAGACATTCCTGTTCAGTAACTTCATTTCCAAATGGAATCCCTTATTTTGATGAGACTGTCTGTAAAGCCAGATGAATTTCTTTCATTGGTGGACATTCAGGGTGCCTATCTGCATGTTCCCATTTTCCCCCTCATCAGCGGTTTCTCTGTTTTGCCGTTCAGTCCTCTCCCAGTTTGTGCTGCCATGCGGGTTGGCCAAGAATCTCCTCGTCTTCACAAAGATCATGGTAGCAGCCATGGCCCTTTTGAGATCCAGGGGAGTCGTGATCATCCCATATTTAGATGGCATTCTCATCAAGGCTCCATTCAAAAAGTAAAACTTGAAGAGCCTCTTCGTAACCATAGACACACTCTATCACTTCAGCTGGATAGTCAATGAATCACAGTTTTGCCTCATTCCCTCGCAAATTAATCCTTTTTTGTTGGCAATATTGTTCAACACATTGTCCTCTCTGGTCACTCTTCCAGATTTGATTTACACATACAATTTTAGGCCAAACATGGCAAAACGATTTTTTTTTTAACTACTTCTGAATAGAGCATCTGCCAGAGATAAGGCAGTGGAGTCCAGGTCTGCAGTGTTTGTATATGGCAGCTGTGTTATCGGAAAATACTGCCTTTTCAGCTGTTTTTCACTCCTGTAACAGAAACTGACCCCCAAAATCTGTCTTTGGGATGTGAGAAGCAGCTGATATGACAGTTCCTCTTTATACAATTGAGAGCAGCTGCACACGAGTGTAATTCGCTTTGTGTTGCCCTCATGTGTCAGTCACGTGGCAAGTAGGCAATGACATTGCATACTTGCTGCGGGAAGCCAATTACCATTCACTATCTTGGCGTGTATGCGTGTAATACGCGCCAATATAGAATTTGCTGCAATCTTTATTGCGGCATGAATTGTATTTTTGTATGGTACTATTTAATGTACCATAGAATGTGCTAAAAAACTTTTTTTTAAATTCTAAGTGGAAAGAAATGGGAAAAAAACCCAACATTTTGCCATCTTTCGGTGCGTCTTGTTTTACGCGCACAAACCAACAAAAATGAAAACATTAAATTTTAAAAGATATTTAATTTTTAAAAATTATTTTCTGTCTCCATCTTCTGCGCACAAGAACTTTATTTTTCTGTCAACATAGTTGTGCGAGGGCTCGTTTTGTGCAGTACGTCCTGTATTTTCCGTTTTTGAATTCATACGACTTTTTGATCGCTTTTTATTACATTTTTTTATTGGCGACAGTGTGACCAAAAAAGCACATTTCTGGTGTTCACCGTGCAGGATAAATAATGCATTACTTTGATAGATCGGACTTTTACGGATGCAGCGATACCAATTATGTATTATTGTTTTACTTCGATTCTTTTATTGTAAATATGGCAAAAGTTTTTTTTGTTTTGTTTTCTTTTATTACATTTTTTAAAAAATAATTTGTAAAACTTTATTCTTTTTACATTTTCTTTTAGCCCTCCAAGGGAACCACAACATGCGATGCTTTGATCGCTTTTGCAGTATGATGTAATGGCATAGCATTACATCATACTGCGATTTGCCAGGCTGCCTATCAAGCCACCCTACGGGGATGGCTTGATAGGCATACTGCCAAGACAGCCCTGGGGCATTTCAGAAGGACCCCGGCTGCCATGACACCCACAAGGCTTCCTGTGATCTCATCACAATCTTGTAATCAAAAAGGATCCCTGCAGCACCGTTTTCAATACCCAGTCATGGGGAGGAGATTTCTGCAAAGCCGATCAGAAAGGTGGACCAACCTTTACATAGCACACAGCCAAGATGCAAGGAGGTTCCGCAGCAGACCAGGAGATGATAAAAGAATAATCCTTTATTTCAGTCCCATAAAATGGAAAGTACAGACAGCGTCGTTTCGACCATTAACTGGTCTTTATCAAGCACTTATCAAGATCTCATCGCAGGGAGGCCATACGGGACCCCCGAACACTGGGGGATTTAAATGCCACTGTCAGAATTGACAGCAGCATTTACATGGTTAGCAGTCCCAAACGGCTTCGCGGCTTGTCGGGGCTGTTGCCCTCAGGAGTCAGCTGTAAGAAATAGCTAATACCCGCGATGTATGGAGGGAGATAGCCCAGCGATCCCCCTCCATCCACGTCCTGCAGCTGCAGGATGTAAAAACACTATAGGGCTGTCACTATGGGGTTAAAGGAGTCTATAGTTGTATTAGTCTACTATACTAAAAGGCCAGTGCAATAAAGAAATTAACTCTTTAACAAATATGTGAGAGCAGTTTACACACCTATGTCAAACTCAGTGTGGGCGACCCAGAGGCAGTGTAACATGCATTTTGATACACTCTGAAAAAAACGTATCTCAAAAAGCGCTGATCCCTGAATTACCCAGTGTAATGAATTTCACCTGATCGTGTATCAATGACGTTGGTCCAAAGCGGCCATGTTCGCACTGCTGCCCTGCGCACTTGCATGATAGAACTCCATGCAAAAATATGAACAGCACATTAGTAACAGCCATAGCAGCATAAATATAAGTGGCAGAATGAATATAATACAAGGGCATACCAAATACGAATACATACTGTAGTAATTGGGCAAAATACACAATCATTTGTTACAATTACACAAATATTAGGGTGGTTTCACATCTGCAGCTGGGGTTCTGTTTTTTTTTACTCCCTTCGAGTAGCAGGAAAGGGGAATCAGCTGGTTCAACGGCTCCGTCTTATGATGGAACCGAACAGTGCTGCACGGACCCCATTGACTATAATGGGGTCCATTCGCTTTCTGCTCAGTTGGCCAGCATGCAGCGCTTTTTGTTCCAGTATTTTCTTCCAGTTATGGCTCTGCAATGAACCCCCCCCCTCCCCTTCGGAGTATCCAACGCAGATGGGAAACTGCCCTTAGAAAAGTCCAAAAAAACTGTATATATAAACATCCACATTTTTCATGCCAAAACTTGAAGACCAGGGACTAATCATTGAATCCATTATGAATGTCAATACCTGATACTAAAGAATAAATAAAATAAAAACATGTTGCAAATTAAAAACCAATACTGAGATATGCTCTTAGAATGGAACAAAGGTTTGATCCTCCAAAGCTTCGCCCCTCCCTTCCCTTATGACAGGGAATCCTGTCTATACCTCTGACACTAAAACCAGTGCTAGATTTTAAAATGTCCAGGTTTAGTTTTCAAGTTGTTGTGATCTGTTTTGTGCTTAGCTACAGCTAGACCCCTGGCATGATTTTTTTTTTTAGTTTTTATAATGCTTAAAGGGGTTGTCTCGCGAAAGCAAGTGGGGTTAAGCACTTCTGTATGGCCATATTAATGCACTTTGTAATATACATCGTGCATTAAATATGAGCCATACAGAAGTTATACACTTACCTTCCCTGCGCTGGCGTCCCCGTCTCCATGGCTCCGTCTAACTTCAGCGTCTAATCGCCCGATTAGACGCGCTTGCGCAGAAGGGTCTTCTGCCTTCGGGTCTGTCCGGCAGCAGCGGCGTTCTGGCTCCACCCCCTTCTACGCATCATCGCGTAGCTCCGCCCTGTCACGTGTGCCGATTCCAGCCACCTGATTGGCTGGAATCGGCACACGTGACGGGGCGGAGCTACGCGATGACGCGTAAAAGGGGCGGAACCAGAACGCCGCTCGTGTCGGACCGAGCCGACTGTATGGCTCATATTTAATGCACGATGTATATTACAAAGTGCATTAACCCCTTCCCGCTCCTGGACGTACCTGGTACGTCATGGTAGCGGGATACTTCCCGCAACATGACGTACCTGGTACGTCCTGGAGATAGCACGGGATCACATAAGATCCCGCGCTATCCCGCAGCGGGAGCCGGCTGTCAGTCACAGCCGGCGTCCCGCTCCAACAGCGGGGGGGCATCGGATGTCCCCCCGCTGTTGGAGCGGGACGCCGGCTGTGACTGACAGCCGGCTCCCGCTGCGGGATAGCGCGGGATCTTATGTGATCCCGTGCTATCTCCAGGACGTACCAGGTACGTCATGTTGCGGGAAGTATCCCGCTACCATGACGTACCAGGTACGTCCAGGAGCGGGAAGGGGTTAATGCACTTTGTAATATACATCGTGCATTAAATATGAGCCATACAGAAGTTATACACTTACCTTCCCTGCGCTGGCGTCCCCGTCTCCATGGCTCCGTCTAACTTCAGCGTCTAATCGCCCGATCTAAGTAGATCGCGGCAGGGAAAGAGTTCACAGAGGGATCGCGATCCCTGTGTGTCTCCGGCCGTAACTCGCGATGTTATCGCGAGAGCCCGGCCTGTCACCATGGCAACAGGACGCCAGACACTGGCGTCCTGTATTGCCTGTGCCTATAATCGCTGTACAAGCGATAAGGCATGGCAGAGCAGTAGCTTTGCCATGCCTTATGACAGCGATCATAGGCACAGTGATGTAAGTCCCTCAGAGGGACTCAAATAGTATAAAAAAAAGAAAAATGTAAAAAAAAAAAATGTAAAAAACCACTTTTTTATGCTTTTTCTAATATTAGCATAAAAAAAGGGAAAAAAAACTAAAACCCCACATATTGGATATTGACGCGTCCGTAACGACGTGTACAAAAAGTTGAACACGCTTTTTATTTTGTACGACAAAAAGCGTAAAAAAAACCGCTAAAAAACAGAGGCAAAATGCTAATTTTTAGCATTTTGCCTCACAAAAAATGCAATAAAAGTGATCAAAAAAGCCGTACATTTCCCAAAATGGTACCAATAAAAACTACAGCTCGTCTTGCAAAAAATAAGCCCTTAAAGAGCTCCGTACATAGAAAAATAAAAAAGTTACATCACTTTGAATGCAGCTATAGAGAAAAAAAAAAGATTTCCAAAAAAAGGGGGTTTTATTGCAAAAAAGTGTAAAAACCTAAAAAAAATATAACAATTTTGGTATCGTTGTTACCATACCGACCCGCAGAAAAAATTTAGTGTGTCATTTATGCTGCATGATTAACGCTGTAAAAAAAAAAAAAAAATCTATGGCAGAATTGATGCGTTTTCTCTCCCTGTTATCATTAAAAAAAAAAAAAAAAAAATTTACGATATTGTCTATATACCCAAAAGTGGCACCGATAAAAACTACAGATCGCCACGCAAAAAACAAGCCCTTATACGGCCGCGTCCACGGAAAAATAAAAAAGTTATGGCTTTTGAAAAATGGAGATGGAAAAATACCAAAAAATCGCTTGGTCCTCAACGCCAAAATAGGCCGTGTCATTAAGGGGTTAATATGGCCATACAGAAGTGCTTAACCCCACTTGCTTTCGCGAGACAACCCCTTTAACTCTCTAGAAGTACGCCCAACATAGATTTTTCATTACAGGGACATACCACATGTTTAAAAATATTTTGTTTTAATGATATTACTACATGTAAAACATCAGCCACAGTTTGAAACTTTTAGTGCCCAAAAGACTAGTGTGTGTGGCATTTAATGACGCCTCACAGGGATATCTTTCAAATTTTGATATCTACATTCAGTCAGTCATCGATGGAGTATTAGTAAAATGGGATGCCAGTGTTGTATCGGTTACAATATGGGCAAATGTTTCTTTAATGCCTCTCGTCCATTCCCATCTACAATTAACTGTAGTAATTTCATTAGCACTATAAATAACTAACTAGAGTAATTGTTGTGTTTATATTGTGTGGCAGTCTTTGGATATGTACATTCACTCTTTGTCAAACAAAATAAAGCACCTAGAAGTTGTCATTTTGCCGCAAAACTCAGCATGAAGTTACATCTTGGGCAGATATGCAAATTATTAGAGTTGTGGTGTAATTAGATTAATGGTCCTGCCAACTGTCGCTTTTGCCTATAAAAAACCTGTACTTGTTTATAGTGGACCTCTTTTTCCTCTTTTCTAGAGCTTGTTGACAACTAGATATGCCTCTACAACACAATCAAAGAGATTTCACCTAGTTTGAGAGGGGGGGCACATTATTGGAACTTTGATGGTCGAATTGATGATTTGCCCGCCACCTGGGCTGTTTTAACCAAACTTTTTGGTGTTGTGACAAAAATATTCAAATAAAGGTAATAATCTTACCTATCTAGCAGGTTATGTTAGCTCCCGTCTTATATTTCTTGCTGTGTCCTCTGAACATAAGGCTTGGGATTCTCACTAACAGAACAGCAGCATTCTACAATTATTCTACATGTGTGGCCGCAGAGGAATGAACGGCAAAGCTGTCTGGATGGAACTACAAGCCTAATACAGGGGTGGAGGCGGCACATACAGGGACGGGTGAGTGATGTTATACTTATCTTTGATCAATTTGTAGTGTCATATCTCAACGACATCCTCATCTTACAAACAGTTTTTGAAATACATCATTGATAAAGTGCTAGATGGTAGGAGGAGCATTGCAGAGACCGAACAGCATCACTAGCGGTTCAAAGCGTCCATATCTTGTTCTGAATACCGTTTTCCATTCATCCCTGGGGCTGATCCGTACCATATTATTTGCTCCTCCTGAGGTCCAGTTTAGTAAAGACGTTGGCTGCGCAAAGCCTTTCCAGCAGTTCTGGGATTAATGGGAGAGGATAGTGATTCTTAATAGTAATCTTCTCTAGTTCCTGAAAATCAATGCATGGTTAAAGAATCTTTCTTAGCAATGAAAAAGGAAGGAAGAGTGCCAGATGAAACCCCTTAGATTTCATCCAAATGTTCCTAAAGGGTTTTTAACTCTAGTTCTGAGCGGTTTAAGATACGCTTAAATGGAATAGAAGCTCCAGGGAGCAGCTCAATAGGACAGTCAGCTTTCTTCTTGCTGCAGCCATCCCTGAACATCTGGTATTTAACTGGTAATTTCTCAAAGTCCTGTTGACCATCCTCGAGGTCTTACACTGGTTTAGGGGCAGATGGTGCCATCTGGAGGTTCTCTTTACAGTTTTCTGAAGGGGAGGCAATGGCCCTTGATTTCCAGTTGATAGAGAGATTATGGGTAGAAAACAAGGGGATCCCGAGAATCACTGGAAATTAAGGGGACGAGATGAACTGGAAGCTAATCCTTTCTTGATGGTCAGGTTTCACGTGGAGCTCCAGTTCAATTGTCTCCTGTGTAACGGGTCCCGAGGACAATGGTCCTCGGGACCTGTCCATGGTTTCCATATCGATCAGTATGGGCTAAGATCTGGTTACAATGTTTTTGTCATAAGCGAATCCTAAATCCATGAAATTTCCTCGTGCTCCTGAATCCAACATCGCTGAGCACTGCATCTTCTGATTACCCATTAAAATCTCTATTGGAAGGACAAAATGGTGGAGTGGGGGAAGGGTTTTCACACCATCTTGAAATACGGATACAAAGGTGTTTGGTGGCATCCCCTTGTTTCATAACAGCTGGATTGGTCGTGGCCTTGACGTTGGACAGTTTAAGGCATAATGTCCCAAGCTTAAACAATAAAGGCACAGATTTTCTGCATGGTGCCTTTCCTTTTCAGTGGGGGAAAGGGGTTTGCGGACAACATCGACCTGCATCGGTTCTAGTGTGGGTTCAGTCCTCGGCAGGGGACTTAACGTGGATCGACTGAAGGAGTAAGGGGTGTTGTGGCCCGAATCCTGCAGTTTCTTTTTTAACCGCTTGGAAAGTCTCTGTTCAATTCGGATGCCCAGCTGAATGAAGTCTTCCAGGTTATCAGGGGTCTCCACTCTGGCAAGTTCATCCTTTACCCACTCAGATAATCCCTAACGGAATTGGCTCTGTTGTGCACCTGGATTCCACGTAGTGTCATTCGTCCAACGGCGAAATTCCGCCCTATACTCTACAACAGAATCTCGCCCTTGTCGTAAGTTATGTTACCTCCCTTCTGCTGTGGCACGGCGGTTTGGATCAGCAAAGATTTGACCCATAGCAGTCGTGAAGGCATCGAGGTTATCAAGAAGGTTACTGGACTGTACTGTTACTCTATGTATGTTGAGGCCCAAGCAAGCGCCTAATCAATGAGTAGTTTGATGATGAAGAATAACTTTTTCCGGTCACTGTAAACAAGGTGGTCTGCATCTGAAAATAGATTCAGCATTGATTTAGGAAACCTCGGTATTGGAGAATATCTCCCGCAAACTTCTCTGGCACTGGCATGCGGACGCTGAATTGTGCATCTCTAGGAGTTGCCTCTGTAATCCCTCGATCTATTTGCATACTAACAGCTTTCTCCTGGTAGGAGGCACAAAATTCCTGGAGCTCTGTAATCTGTTTCCTCAAAGTGACCATTACGGACTCCATGTTTGGGCGTGATTAATTTGTTTCGGGCATGAGGCTGGAGCCTCAGGTGTAATGGCTGCAGGTCCGAAGAGTAGTCAAGGCTTAGCCAGAAGTCAGCAACAGGAGGTCTCTGTTTGCATCACAAATGGATGAGGTGGGTAGCATAGTCATAGAGGAAGTCAGCAATGGGAGGTCTCGGTTTGCAGTACAAATTGATGAGGCAGGTAGCATAGACAGAGAGGAAGCCAGAATTCAGTATCAGGAGGTCTTGCAGAAATGGCGGAAGAACAGGCAACGTGGTGCTTGATCAAGCAGTGCTGTGAAGCAGATTAATCATGCGTTGGTGCAGTGGCAATGTCAGGCTTTTATAATGAGCCTAATTAGGGACAGAGGCGGGGTCAGTACCAGGAGGCAGGAACTAAATAACCAAGATCATAGAACAAGGCTGATAGTAATACAAGGGTACTATTCACAGACTGGATGGCTCCATAGTGAGAGCCACTAACTGAGAACAGGAGGATTCCTGACAGGTGTTGTGAACAAAGAAACTAGACTGCTAAGAAGTGGAATGGTGTTGTCTTAAGCAATGAAGCCAGTTGGAGGTTTGGCACGGACAACGGGTATGTCCTTGTCTGGAGACCTAGGGGTAAGCGCCTCAATTCTGCCTTTGCTGTGAAGCGGCCTCTACTGCTGGTGTGGTGATCTGGGGGCCATTGTATACAACAGTCAGTCACCCCAGTAGTGGTACGAGATACAATGACCATTCAGTGATATGTTCAGGACTTCTGTGGCCCGCACGGTCACCTGAGTAATCGCCAGTAGAACATGTATCGGACCAATTTTGATAGCCTATGAGTTTGCACAATCTAGAGGCTCAGTTACAGCAAATATGGAGCGATATGCCGCAGCTTACCATACGGAACCTGTATGCCTCCATGCCCGTCTGTATCACATCTTGCAAACAAGCTAGTGGCAGCCCAACTAGGTACTAGAGCCTTCATGCCCACTCGTATCACATCTTGTGTCCAAAACAATAGGCGGTACAACAAGGGACTAGAGCCTCCCTTCAAATGTTCAGTTTTCTGCAATAAATTATCCTTTTGCTCTGATATTGTAATCACATACATTTATGAACATTTCAATCACACAAAGAAAGATTCATTCAATTCTGACAACTTATAGAGGAGGGTTTTGTTTTTTTTTGACAAATGTGTGTGTTCATCCCGATACCTCTGTAAGTGCATTATCTTAATAGTATGAGTATGTGCATAATAATGTTACTTTTTGGTAGTATATAATGCCGTGCTTTATTTGGGATATTTGGGAGTTAATACTGTATCCTGTTTAATATAATTCAGGTGAAACTATATACATTAACAGCAAGAGGAAGTAATTCATCTTTAGAACATGTTTGTCAGTAAAACGGCAAAGAAAGAAGGTATCCCACACAGAAAAGCAGAGGCAACAATGTGTGCGTATTGTACAGTAGGATGGTAAATCATACGATACACTACATACATGTCACATACATAAAAGAGAGATTCTGGAATACGGAAAATAGTAATTTCTAAGGGAGTTGGCTAGAACCCATCACTCAAAAAGACCTAATCTGTATGAAACCTTTTCCACATATGTAACGTGGAAACGGTCCTTACGGGAAATTGTACAGGAAAAACTATGTGTTGATTAAATCCCATCACTTAAAAGGACCCAATTGGTATGAAATTTTCTTGATTCTGTAAAATATGAAAGGTCCTCCTGAAGTTAAGGAAATTCATTACTATTTGATGTATGGGAAATAGCCATCTCTACAGCAGCTATTTCGCTTAACTGATAAGGATCGGGCCATTACAAGTTATGGGATTTGGTCATAACCCATTTAAATAGTTGCAGTAAAGCATTCAGAAAGCTGTGACAGGCTACTTTTCCTGGTTCAGTTCTCAATCGTTTATGGATTTGTAGTCCCTTCTTAATAAGATGTTCACAGAACAAGTGAGATAATAGACCACATTGTCCAGCATGCATTGTGGCTTCTCATGGCACTAGGGAGATTTAAGAGCTACACGGTTCCGTTGAGCGCCAGTCAGTCAGAAGAGTCTGAGGGGCTAAGAGGCTTTTGTCGTGTGTGTGTGTGTGTGTGTGTGTGTATGTATGTGTGTGATATATATATTTACACACACACATATGAATATGATAACATCCCACTGAAAGTGTAGCATCCATTTTAACCCTTTCCAATCCAATTTGTATCCTGGTTTTCCTAGGGGGCTTACTCTTTTTCTGCTGTTATACAATGGCGCTATATGCTGACTAAAGCCAGTACTGCATGAGGTGACAAATTGGATAGGCTCCGACAGCAGAGAGGCTGGCAATATACAGTAAGAGAACCCCGATGGATGTCTTCCAACATTGGAGCTGTACAGCCTTAAATCATAATGTCTTCAGAGGTCAGACAGTGGATTAGAAAGGGTTAAAAGTCATGGCAAGCTTATTTAGTGTGAAAATATTGGGCAGTTGCCCAACAAGCAATTGTCAAATTCTATTTACAATTGTGTACAGCACCATGAAAGATGTTGGTGCTATATAGATAATGGGAAATAAACACATCATGAGCATTAAAATAGTTTTGAAGGACTTGCAAGAAGTTTTATATTATACATGTCTTGCCAAAACTGAGAAAAAACGCAGCTACAAAAATCGCAGTGTTTTTAGTGCATTTAATAGTTCCCTATTGACCTGAGCAGCGGACCCCGGTCAATCAACTATTGATGCCCTATGCTGAGGATGAAGGGTGAAAATGATCGGGGTGAAAACTATGGCAAATCTGCTACAAAGTTCACAACACGTGTTTTTTTGTAGAGGAAAATGTATTCTGTATAGACCTACCATAAGAATGATGTCACATATACTCCAAAAACAAAAACCGAACACCATCTTTCCCGTAGTTTCTTGTGGCAATAAACATTGTGAGTAGATGTTAGCCGTGGATTAATAGGAACGTATGAAATGCACTGCAAATATTTTTTTGCAATGTTTTCCCTCACTTTGGGTACTTTTTTTTTTAATCCATGATATTTGTGTATTTTAATTTTTATTTTGTATGGTCAAATGGCTGCAAAGAAGCCACTACTGAGGAACATCAACATAAAGAAGTGAATTGCTTGGGCCAACAAACACAAGGATTGGACATTATACCAATGACAATCTGTACTTTGGTCTGATGAGTTAAAATTGAAGATCTCTGGTTCTAACCGCAATGTCTTTGTGAGATGCAGAAAAAGTGAGCGGATGGTTTCTACATGTGTGGTTCCCTTCATGAAGCATGGAGGAGGAGCTGTGATGGTGTGTTGCTGGTGACCTTGTTGGTGATTTATTCAAAATTCAAGGCACACCAAACAAACAAGGCTACTATAGCCTTGTGCAGCGACATGCCATCCTAAATGGTTTGCACTTAGTGGATCATCATTTATTTTTCAACCGGAGAATGACCTCCAACACACCTCTAGGCTATGTAAGGGTTATTTAAAGGGGTTGTCTCGTGGCAACAAGTGGGGTTATACACTTCTGTATGGCCATATTAATGCACTTTGTAATATACATCGTGCATTAAATATGAGCCATACAGAAGTTATTCACTTACCTGCTCCGTTGCTAGCGTCCCCGTCGCCATGGATCCGTCTAATTCTGATGTCTTCTTGCTTTTTTAGACGCGCTTGCGCTGTGCGGTCTTCTGCCTGGTGAATGGGGCCGCTCGTGCCGGAGAGCTGGTCCTTGTAGCTCCGCCCCGTCACATGTGCCGATTCCAGCCAATCAGGAGGCTGGAATCGGCAATGGACCGCACAGAGCCCACGGTGCACCATGGGAGAAGACCCGCGGTGCATCGTGGGTGAAGATCCCGGCGGCCATCTTGGTGAAGGAAGAAGAAGGAAGACGTCGCAAAGCGGGGATTCGGGTAAGTAATAAAATTTTTTTTTTTAACACATCCTTTGGGGTTGTCCTGCGCTGAACGGGGGGCCTATGGAAAAAAAAAACGTTTCGGCGTGAGACAACCCCTTTAACCAAGGAGAGTGATGGAGTGCTATTTTCCATAATCACCCAACCTAAACCGAATTGAGATGGTTTGCGATGAGTGGAACCACAGAGTGAAGGGAAAGCAGCCAACAAGTGCTCAGCACCTATCGGAACTCCTTCAAGACTGTTGGAAAACCATTCCAGGTGACGACCTCATGAAGCTGATTGAGAGAATGCCAATAGTGGGCAAAGCTGTCATCAAAGCAAAATTTTAAATCTAAAACATATTCTGGTTTATCACTATTTTGTTTACTACTCAGGCCTCATTCACACGGGCGTATTCAGTTTTGCTCTATGAAAAACGCACCATTTTCACTGCATGTGGATGTGTGTTCTTGATACATATATGTTCTCTTTACATCTGTGTAACATAAGTTTTCACAGCTTTTTTTTAATACTCCCATACACTTTTATAGGCAATTTTCGTCCATGATACGAACCAAAATAGAATATGCTGTGTCTTCGTTTTTTATGTGTGTAACGCATGAATGCACCACTTTTATTTGAGTCCATATTCAGTAAGTAAAAAATGTGGACTGAGTACAGACAGGAAATATGCCTGTGTGAATGGGCCCTTAATTCCTTATGTGTTCCTTCATAGTTTTTATGTCTTCAATATAATTCTGCAATGTAAAAAATAAAAAAAAACGAGAAAAACCATGGAATGAAAAGGTAAGTTCAAACTTTTGATCACCCCTTTTATATATTTTCCAAAATGGCTCCAAAAATGGAGTTTGGCTTTAGAAGAAATGTATTATGTGTGTATTTTGTTTGTTTAGAATTTTTTTACATTTTATTTTAATCTTTGTTTTTGCTGTAACTATTTTAGCAGGTTATTTACTGTTTGGTAGGGATTTGAGAATTATTTTTCATGGTTTTATTGTGTATTGTACCTGTAAATGTGGTCACTAGAGGGTGCATTATCTATGTGTCAGTCAGTGTACACAGCATTCTTACTGTACTCTCTTATGACACCAGTTAATTACATGCAGACAGGGAGCGCAGAAATGTGTTGTAAAGTTACATGTTGAAAATGCAATACTGTAGAAAGAAACATAATCAAATCCTCGAATGGCAGCCGCAATAGAATTAAGATGGAAAAGCTTTTTTTATATTATGTAGATTATTTTAAAGGGGTTGTCCCGCGAAAGCAAGTGGGTCTATACACTTCTGTATGGCCATATTAATGCACTTTGTAATGTACATCGTGCATTAAATATGAGCCATACAGAAGTTATTCACTTACCTGTTCCGTTGCTAGCGTCCTCGTCTCCATGGTGCCGTCTAATTTTCAGCGTCTAATCGCCAGATTAGACGCGCTTGCGCAGTCCGGTCTTCTGCTTTTCTCAATGGGGCCGCTCGTGCCGGAGAGCGGCTCCGTGTAGCTCCGCCCCATCACGTGCCGATTCCAGCCAATCAGGAGGCTGGAATCAGCAATGGACCGCACAGAAGAGCTGCGGTCCACCGAGGGAGAAGATCCCGGCGGCCATCTTCAACCGGTAAGTAAGAAGTCACCGGAGCGCCGGGATTCAGGTAAGCGCTGTGCGGATTTTTTTTTAGGTCCCTGCATCGGGTTTGTCTCGCGCCGAACGGGGGGGCTGTTGAAAAAAAAAAAAAACCGTTTCGGCGCGGGACAACCCCTTTAATGTCTAGAAACTTTTATAAAAGCGTGTTGCGTTCCATTTGACCCGGCATTAGTTAGTAAAGGGTATTTCTATTATTTATTAACACTACAGAAATGAGAAGAAATGATATTGACAACAGGAGGAGCTCCTCCACAGTGATATACTCTAGAGTAACATACAGAAGCAAGAAAAAAGTAAGTGAGCCCTTTAGAAATGCCTGCATTTTTGC
The DNA here is from genome assembly GCF_035609145.1 of Eleutherodactylus coqui. Classification (NCBI taxonomy): domain Eukaryota; kingdom Metazoa; phylum Chordata; class Amphibia; order Anura; family Eleutherodactylidae; genus Eleutherodactylus; species Eleutherodactylus coqui. The sequence continues at coordinate 76,189,128 of NC_089844.1, forward strand.
ATTGATTACTAATAAAATTTGCTCCTTGACCTCAAGCTGAAGACCTGTTGGGTGATGCAGCAAGACAATGAACCAAAGCCCGCTGTTACAATACATACCAACAGAAAGTATTTGATCATTGAAGCTGTAATCTCATTGACAGGCACAGCCTGACTAGTCAACACATCAGAGCGGACTAGGTAGAATAGCAGAGATGACTTGGCAAGATGTGGAGAAGCAGGCTTGGCTTGGCTTGGCATAGTGTGGAATAGAAGACTTGCTGGGGCAACATAAGGTGGAGAGAACTGCACAAGGGGCTTATAGACACTGCGTGACTGCTGAAAGGATGGAGCTAGAAGGGTAGGCAGCAAACTGCAATGTTGTTGGATCATTATACAACATACACAAGTTAATTAAAGAATGGTTGAAAAAGATCAGCCCCCAACCAATCTGATACTCATGACCTATCCATCTGATATTGGTGACTTGAATGTTGTGCACGTAAGACATCCCAGAAATATTGATGCCCTGGAAGACATTTGGAGGGAGGATGGTCCAAAATTCTTCCTTAACATTGTACAAATCTTAGTTGCTGCCAAAGGGGAATCTACATGTTAATAAATTCAAGTAATGAGTTACGGCCCTTTTACATGGGACAACAGTCGGCTAAACGACAACATGAGCGCTGACGCCGGCTATAAGGTCGTAAACGCTCATGCAGAGTATTTACACAGGCACAGTTTGTTGCTGGATTGTAGGCTTCTCATTCAGCTTTTATGTGAAGTGCTGAAAGGTGAGCATTTACTTGGAACGAGAAACCAGTGATCGAGCGATAGTTTTTATGCTTGCGAACAAACTGAGTTGTTGTTTTTTTTTTGCATTGCACATTTATCACTCAAATTTGTTCGTTTCAATGAATTTTGAGCAATAAAGTTACTTGTAAGTAGGCCATTACTTTTAATCCCACCCACCCCCCTGCACTGTGAACGTTGACTCAATGTGATCAATAAAAGACAAGAAGGGAATAACTATTATTAGTTTAGTTAGATTGTGTTTGTCTATAACTGTGGCTTAGATAACAAGCACACCACATTTTATTAGTAATCAGTGCATGAAGCTAGGTAATTCCAAAAGGTTCACTTCAACTGTATATGCCCTAACAACTGCTTGGGTACTATTACTACACAAGGTAATGTACTAACATGTACACTCATTGTCAAAAAAAAAAGAGATCGAATAAAACTTTGTATGTGTGATCTTAACATTGATATGATTATATCAGAGCAAAAGGATCATTTATTGCAGAAAACTCAACACTGGAAGGGAGGGTCTAGTACCCAGTTGTATCGCTTCTACCTTGGATACAAGATGTGATACAGGGGGCATGGAGGCTCTAGTACCCAGTTGTACCGCTTCTAGCTTGGATACAAGATGTGATACAGCTGGGCATGGAGGCTCTAGTACCCTCTTGTACCGCTTCTAGCTTGGATACCAGATATGATACGGGTGGGCATGGAGGCTCTAGTATCCTGTTGGGCTGCCTCTAGCTTGGATACTAGATGTGATATGGGCGGGCATGGAGGCTCTAGTACCCTGTTGGGCTGCCTCTAGCTTGGATACTAGATGTGATATGGGCGGGCATGGAGGCTCTAGTATCCTGTTGGGCTGCCTCTAGCTTGGATACTAGATGTGATATGGGCGGGCATGGAGGCTCTAGTACCCTGTTGGGCTGCCTCTAGCTTGTATACAAGATGTGATACGGGCGGGCATGGAGGCTCTAGTACCCTGTTGGGCCGCCTCTAGCTTGGATACAAGATGTGATACAGGTAGGTATGGAGGATCTAGTAATCTGTTGTACTACCTCTAGCTTGGATACAAGATGTGATACGGGTGGGCATACAGGTATACCGATTCTGTATGGTATCTTGCGGCATATCGGTCCACATTTGCTGTAACTAAGCCTCTAGATCGTGCAAACTTGTAGGCTGTCAAAATTAGCGTACCAGATGGTCCCATACATACTTTATTGGTGATACATCTGGCAATTAGGCAAGCCATAAAAGTGTTGCAATGTTGTGGGGACATTCCTGCTACTCCCTGGTGTGTGCGGCCGAGCATTATCCTGCTGGAAATGCCTCTTGGAAGCCGCCATGAGAGGAACACATGTGTGGCTGCAGGATGTCCTGAACATATCGCTGAGCTGTCATTGTCCCTCATACCACTACTAGGGGTGACCAACTGTCATATGCGATGGCCCTCCAGACCTCACTATAGTCCTGTTTTTTTTTTTTGCTCCCCCTGAGGATGCCGCAAGGCGAAACCTGTTGGGGTGATTATAGGCTAGATTTTACTAGGGTTTTGATTGAGCTGACTTATTAATTTCCACATAAGCATTTGTAAGTTGGCCATCCAGGCTATGTTTTAGTGTTTATATGCACAATTACACACAATACTAAATGATGACTGCTTCTCACATTTCATTGCTACCATCATTTGCTCCTTTATTCTAAATATCATTCGATGTTGTCTTTGTCTTTTTTGAATAATAAAGTATTTAGATTATATTTTAGGGGTGTTACCTACGGGTATTTTTTGCCTTTTGCAATTAGCATTGTGCTCTCCAGACCATCACACCAGCAGTGGGGGCAGTGTACCGCCCCACAGCAAAGCAAGATTAAGCTACTTGCCCCTATGTTTCCAGACACTAATACCGCTGTCGTCCGTGCCCAAATGAAACCTGCATTTGTTGCTAAAGAGCCGTTTGTAGCAGTCCAGTTTTATCATTCATGATACCATTGCAAACCGAGGCAATGGTGGGTGTCAAAGGTAATACATGTAATGGGCTCTATGAGACAAAATGTCCTTTATCCAAGCACCTGCTAATGGTTCCAACAGGCACAGGGGCCTGTAAAGATGGTGCCACCTTTTACTGGATCAACTAAACAGTTGGAGCTGCTCATGCTTGTCGGACGATCAGACCATCCTCTCTACTGGTGGTCTATCGAGGGCATTCTGAGCCCAGTCAACGTGTGTGTGTGTGCGTGTGCCCGACACCTCCTAACAGTTGGGTCAGAACGGCTCAGGTGGCGGGGAGTTTGTCAATATGACAATGCAGCTTCTCACATAGCAATAATGTGCCCCCCCAACTCTATTAACTGGGTGAAATCTTTTTAATTGCATAGTAGAGGCGTCTAGTTGTTTAATAAGCTCTATACAAGCGAAAGAAGAGGTCCACTACACACAAGGAGCCTCTGAGACCCTTTTTATAGGCCAAGCGGGGAACCACTTTTAGGGCCTCAGGTGGCAAGACCGTTCATCTAATCACACCACAACTCTAGTCATTAACATATCTGCCTGAGATGGAACTGCATGCCGAGTTCTGCAGAAAAACGACAACTTCTTCTAGGTGCTTCAATTTATTTTGACAGTGTGTATCTATCAACCAGTAACATGACATTAAAATTAAACATGAAGAATCCCCCTTTTGATATTAAAAAAGAAAAATGAATAGAGAAAAGTAATGTTAGGCTGTATTTACACGGGAGAGTGAGATATTGGTCCAAGATAACTGGACATACATTGCACTCCTTTACCTTTTGCTTTTACAGGCAATTTTCAAGCATGTGATGCCTTTAGTGTGAAAAAATGTGCAATATACATCAGACTTGATGGCTCTGATTGGTTCATCGAAAGCTGCAGTCATTGGCTGAGCCGCAGGGCTCGAGATCCAATCAGAGCCAGTGCTTCCTGGAGGCGGGGTTTGTGAACCCTTGATCAGAAAGTGCTGGGGGAAAACTACAAGCATGTGTGCCAGGGACCTAAGAGGAGATGTGTGGCTGAGCAGGCAGCGCCTGTGAGGTGATGTATTGTGTGTGTTTTTTTTTGTTTGTTTGTTTTTTTATGCAGCTAGGGTTTTTAGGGCTCAAACAGTAGGATTTCCTACTGTAAAAGTCGTATCGCACCACACAAAACCCATGTTTTTGTGCGATGCAACATAGGACGGGTCCATAGGAAAACTTGGGCTACAAAACATCGCAAATCACAGCTGTATAGAGCATGCCGCGATTTCGTATTCCCGCAACGTAGCAGCCTACAAAACATCGCTAATGTAAAAGAACCCGTTGGAAAGCACGGGCTTCACAGACATGCGATTTGAAGCACTGTCGCATTGCGTGTGAAACTGGCTTTTAAAATAGGACATTCTGCCATTTTTTTTTTTATTATATGGGACCAGCGGTCTGACAAAATAATCGCTCATATAAACAGATTGAAATTAATGTGAGCGAGTTCTGTCTGCATTGCTATTGGACTTGTGCTTGAAAGTCACCCGTGTAAATACAGGATTAAAAAGATCTATAAGAACGACAGTCAGTCATTTTTATATTAAGTAACAGTTATTAAGTAGAAGCCACAGAACAAAACATACAGTAAAGACCCTATAGACTTCTTCATTGAAGTCTATAGGGTTTATGGAAACAGCAAGGGAAAACCCATTTAAGTGCATGATCACTAGTGGTGGATATGCTGAGGATTTTGTGCAGTGAAATTGGCTTTGGAAAATCTACAGGTTGTTACAGTAGCAGCTAAGTGGCATGTGATTTTTTGAGAAATCCCACTGACAAGTTGGAGATTTTTAATCTGCAGTATTTCAATTTATGCTGTGGATTTTCATAGTGGATTTTATCTCTTCAAGTAAGGGGGTGAAATTGGCATTGCGTATTTTGACATGGATCTGCAATAAAACCGTAGTTTTAATTGTTAATGTGTTAATTGTAAATATGGATTCATATTAGTAACTAAGGTGACCAGACGTCCCAAATTAGGTGGGACGGGACCCTGTGTCCTGCTTTCCCCAGGGTCCCAAGCAAGACAACCATTTGTCCCACTTTTGGGACATCTGTCCTGCTTTCGTGACACAGGGTCAGCATTAAAGTGATTATCAGCTGGGGTGCCACGGCTTCCGGGGTGGTAATCACTATGCAGTGCGGCTGCTGCATGCACACACTGACAGCACTCTGTGAATCCAGGAACTTCCACCCCTGACTCTTCCTCCCTGGTTACACAAGAGAAGAGGAGAAGGGAAGGAAAGAGGAGCTGCTACGGGAGCACACGCTTCCGCTCACAGCACTGCGCTGAGAAGAGGAGCAGCGGTGTTCTGAAGACCAGGAGGAGGGTAAGTATATGGGCTTCAGGGGGGCTCTATTACTGGGGTAAGTGTGTGTGTGTGTGGGGGGGGGGTCACTGTTGCAACTCAGGTCAGTATAGGGGACACTATAATAGTGTCCCCTATATCAGCCCCATTGGGGCCACTGTAGGGGTCACTATTGCTACTGGGGCTACTGTGGGGGACACTATTACTACTGAGGTAACTATTACTACTGGGGCCACTGTGGGGGACACTATTGCTACTGAGGCCACTATGGGGGTCAGCATTACTACTGAGGCCACTCAGCATGTGGCAGCGTACCCCTAGCTTACTTAGGCTATGTTTACACGTGGCGGAAATGCTGCGGTATGTCCACAGCAAAAATTTCTGCTACAAATCATGCCGCAATTCTGCATCCAAAAACAGTCAAAATTTGTACTATTGGTGCAAATTTTGATTGGAAATTAGCTGCATGTTGATAGCCGCTTTCATACGGTGTGGCGCTTCCCCTCACCTCCTCCTCCGTAGGTTTCCTGCTGTCAGCATGCCCCAGCTTATGGTTCCAAGTGGTCTGATCAGGTGCGGCGCCGCTGGTCAGGTGAGGCGGATTTTGACTGTTTGTTTTTTTTGGATGCAGAATTCGCTCCCTTTCTTTTTTGAAACGGTCCTGTACTTTTTATAATGACGGCGATAAAATCATAGGTTGTGATAAGCCTCGCCCCTAACCACACCCCTTTGTCCCGCTTTGACCCTGGGAAAATCTGGTCATCTTATAGTAACCACACACATGATATATAAGTATAAACAGTATATATGTTTTTTTGGCTTTTCAGCATAATCTGCACAACTCAATTGAAGCTTGTGTCTCGATGTGCCAAAGTCGTTAAAATAATATATTTGCGTACATACTTCTATGGGAAAACATAGACCACTTTTATTGCCAGTAGAAACTGCTGTGCACTTGTAATATGGGAGGGAGAGCGGGAAGCCACAGGGAATTAGTGTGGAGAGCTCAGCTAGCAGTGAATAATGTCTACTTGGTCAAGATAAATAATGGTTAATACATTTCTAGGGGAGATAAAGGATGCAAATGGAATCCAGAAGTAGCTACTGCCCATTGTTTTGGCCACATCTCCCAAGGACATTCCATGACTTATCTTTTACTCCAGCTACAGATTCATGACTGCTGTGTGTCTGTTGCAGATGGTACTAAATAAAACCTATGATATGACTGAAAGAGTGAATATATTTACTGTATGAAATGTAAGCCTGTTCCAAAGTCAAGGAGTTGAAGTTTAGATATAACCCAGACAACCAGCTGCAGTTACTTCATTTACTGCATCATTTTATAATTAGCACAGAAGTTCTGGATGTTACCTTAACTACGGAATATACAATATAGTATACATACTGATCACCCATAGCATTAAAGGGGTCAGCTACTTTTTAGTAAAATGTAATAAAATGCTATAAACTATTGTGTTGTGTCACATGACTCTGTAGATTCCCTATTGTCTTGCCCCAAATCTTCATTCAAAGCCCCCTATTGCCCAACGGATGTTATATGTAAACACTGGAGATCATCGGTTTCAATGCAAAGGGCAGGAATCCTATGATTTACCTACATAACCACTTCCTTGACTCTCTTTTGCTGCATCCACTGCTGCGCTGGTGCTGAACAGTAGCTCATTGGGCTCTCGCATGGACTTATAGAGTCAATAGAATCTGGGAAATGTAGGAAATATTAATGTTGGGGCACAACGGCTGACATAATTGTATTAGGGGACACTACGTGAACACTTACTGTTGGGGACATTCTAGAGACTATGGGGGCACTTTGCTCCAGTTATTTGTGGGCACTGTTACTGATATTGAGTGCAATATCTGCTGAGTACAATAATTTTTCATTGGCAATGGTGACGCCTGACATAAGTATAGTGTACTATTACTGTAAGGGGCATTATTTGTTCGGTAAGGTTATTGTTGGAGATACTGTGTGTGGCACTACTGTGTTTCCTCAAAAATAAGACCCTTTCTTATATTATTTTTTGCCGCAAAAGAGGTGCTGGGTCTTATTTTCGGGGATGCCTTATTATACATACCTAGCAGTCTCGGTCCGGGTCCATCCTGCTGTTCTCCAGAGCTCCAACGTGCTTCCTGCAGTCCTCGGCCGACCACAGATCACTTCCGCCTCCAGGAAGCGATGGCTCTGATTGGCTAAGCAGTACTCTGGTTCATCAAGCACTGAATTGACTGATTCTAATGTGATGGCTGTGATTGGTTCTTCGAGCGCTGCATTAATTGGCTGAGCAGCAGTTGAAGAACCAGTCACAGGAATCGCGTTGTGGCGGCTGGATTTATGAATTGGCTGAGCCACAGCATTGATTGGCCAATTCATAAATCCCATCTCCACAATGTGATGGCTGTAATTAGTTCTTTAACCTGGACCTGGTGTAGTTACTGTTAGGGGCACTATCTATACAGATTTTTTTTTTTGAGGTGCGACTTGTCGCAGTATATACTTTTCAGAATTATTTTGGAAAGCACTATTTATGTATCATTCACTGAAAAAGCCAAAAATACAATACCTGAAGGCCTGCAAAGCAGACACAGTCGCCATAGGCACGATCGCCATAAGGCAGGCACAATCGCCACCGGCACAATCGCCGTAGGGCAGGCGCAATGGCCTTAAGCCCTGAAGATATGTAGTCAGCCAGACAATAATGTGTGGAGGAGCAGCTTGTTCCTGGCAGGCTAATATGCAGTCACCCACTCAACCCAGCCCAGATTGGGGAGGAGTGACTGCATATACTAATAGCCTGCACATGTGAACGATACCAAAGATGTCAGCCATAGATGGGTGGTGACCCACCATACAGGATAACAACCCTGGCTGATATGACAGCGGGTTGCCCTGTATCTCCAAGGTGGGCCACACTGGCTGACATCTTGGGCTCCCCCACCAACTAGCAAACTACATACAAAAATACTAATGCATACTAATGAAATGCGGGTGTTGGTACTGCATTTTGGCCAAAACGCATAGGCTGACGGACCGCGTCGAGGTCACACCGCTTCCGTCAGTACCTACGCTAACTCACAATAAATTACATAAAATCACAGAGGTGAGGAAAAAGAAAAAAAAACACATTATTCACTGAAAAAGCCAAAAATACAATACCTGAAGGTCTGCGATCGTGCCTATGGCGACTGTGTCTGCTTTGCAGACCTTCAGGTATTGTATTTTTGGCTTTTTCAGTGAATAATGTGTTTTTTTTTTTTCTTTTTCCTCACCTCTGTGATTTTATGTAATTTATTGTGAGTTAGCGTAGGTACTGACGGAAGCGGTGTGACCTCGACGCGATCCGTCAGCCTATGCGTTTTGGCCAAAATGCAGTACCAACACCCGCATTTCATTAGTATGCATTAGTATTTTTGTATGTAGTTTGCTAGTTGGTGGGGGAGCCCAAGATGTCAGCCAGTGTGGCCCACCTTGGAGATACAGGGCAACCTGCTGTCATATCAGCCAGGGTTGTTATCCTGTATGGTGGGTCACCACCCATCTATGGCTGACATCTTTGGTATCGTTCACATGTGCAGGCTATTAGTATATGCAGTCACTCGTCCCCAATCTGGGCTGGGTTGAGTGGATGACTGCATATTAGCCTGCCAGGAACAAGCTGCTCCTCCACACATTATTGTCTGGCTGACTACATATCTTCAGGGCTTAAGGCCATTGCGCCTGCCCTACGGCGATTGTGCCGGTGGCGATTGTGCCTGCCTTATGGCGATCGTGCCTATGGCGACTGTGTCTGCTTTGCAGACCTTCAGGTATTGTATTTTTGGCTTTTTCAGTGAATAATGTGTTTTTTTTTGTTTTTTTTTCCTCACCTCTGTGATTTTATACTATTTATGTATCACTATTATTTTAAGGGTACTAGTTGTATGGTAATTGTGGCAACCTGGGGGTTACTTGTTCACAGGGATCACCATCCTCAGGTCCTAAGATGGTTAGCACCACTCTGAGATAGATGCTGGACAGCTGGAATACTTCAAATTCTTGCTTCTGTCAGCTTTATTGCACACAGCAAACTTTTCACAGTATCAAAACACTGCATATGCTCTGAAATACATAACAACTTCAGGGTTCACAACTCGCAGTGTCCTCGTCAGTTTACCCACAAAGGGCATCTAGGGGTTGTCCTCCCATGTAAGTCACGTGATGGACACAGTCTGGCCCGGGCTGGATCGATCGCATCGAGCCATTCATGGAGTGCTGGCTGTGATTGGTTAAGTGTCGGCCAATCACAGCTAACGCTTCCAGGAGGTGGGGATTTTTGAATTCCCGGCCAGAAGAGAAGATCACTGCCGGGGACTCAGGGAGAAGATGCTGCTGGGCTGACAGCGCGGGACAGGTGATGTATGTGTATTTATTTATTCTTGCAGCCAGGGCTTAGATTAGGGCTTTGATAGTAGGATTTCCTACTGTCAAAGTTGCATTGCGCCGCATGAAAATCACGTTTTCATGCAATGCAACAGAGAGGAAGGCTCCATAGGGAAACATGGACTACAAAACCTCACGAATCGCGTGCATATAGCCGGACCCGTGAGGTTTTTGTGTCATTTTGTAGCATGCTACAAAACATTGCATGTATGAAGTAGCCCATAGGAAAGCATGGGCCTCTCATACAGCGATTTGTAGCATTGTAGTAACACTACAAAATCGCGTGACTTTGTCGCCCGTGTGAACGAGGCCTAAAGGGTAGCAGCAGAATGACACTGCTAGGGTATTAGTATAAGAAGTTTGTGTTAAAAAGGTGTGGAGAATGATGGAAAAATGAGGAGTCTAAGGCATCTGGACAACAAACACTGCAGAGAGAAGCCATGGCTAGAAGAAGTGTTCATGGTAGTTTGAGCCAGATAAAGAAGGTAGGAAAGAGGAAAGAGAGACTCCAATTTTAGGGCGTAGTCACATGAGCACCTCGGCGCCCGTGTTACTGCAGAAAGAAGACGACCGTACTTCAAGTCGGACGTCTCTCTGCAGAGCCGGGAGAAACAACATGTGACCGGCTTCATTGCATGTCGTCACATGTCGTCTTGAAGTACGGCCGTCGTCTTCCTGCAGTAAGGGCTCAGTCACACGGGCGCATCGGCGCCCGTGTATGGGTGCCGATGCTCCCGTGTGACTAAGCCCAGAGACTGCATCACCAGTAAATTACTGGATGTATTTTTTGGGTAGTTTGTTTGTGGCTGTGTCTGATCAGTGTGGTATTTTCTTGGGGATTTTCCTACACGTTCTATAGCACTAGATTTAATTTAACCTCTTTCCAATATTTTCGACATACATGAAGCAGGTTTAGCGCTAGTACACAGAATTTCATAATAGGTCAAAGAGCTACCTTATTTTGGGGCACTACTCAAAGATGGCTCAATAAATGGGAAGACGCTTAGTCGTAACCTTCAATTTATCTTTACTACAACAGGAGGTGTAAGGATTAATAGTTACAGTACAAGGCACAAAGCTTATAATGAATAAAAAGTATAGCCAAAAACCATCATAGATAAAGTCAATCATAAGTAGTGCTGTCTTTAAGACCTTCTCACCTCCATGAGAAAAGGGAACAAAATTTTGAGGTTTTTCTTTTTTATGGTGTGGAAAGAAGGTTTATGTTTTGAAAGCATTCAAGGTGACCAAGGTTTTCAGCATTTGCTACTAGGTGTGCCTACCCACTAGCGATACATTTTCTTTCAATGCGAGAGCAAGTGCCTCACAGTGCAGAGAAAACTCTGCGATATCTCTGTGTTTTCAATGGGGCCGGCGACAGCAGCGACAGCCCCATTGAAAACATAGGGAGTACATCACGGACTTCTGCCACAGCTGTGACTGTGATGTTATCCCATTGCTTTTAATGGGGTCGGCAGCCCCATTGAAAGCAGCGGGTTGCAGGCAACCTCCACAGTGCTGATTTTCAGGGAAGGGCTTTAAAATATAAGCCCTTCCCTGAAAGTCATCCCTAGCTGTGAAAAAAATAAATAAATTATACTCTCCTAGAAGAGCCGTCTGGTTCTTCTCTCCGGCCCTGGCAGTCGTCTTCTGTTTTCTGGAGGCCGGGGATTGAAAAATTCCCACCTACAGAAAGCACTCGTCTCATTGGCTGAGCACTCGGCCAATCACAGGCAGTGCTCTGCCTGTGATTGGCTGAGCGCTGTGACTTATCACAGGCAGCGGTCAGCTGTCATTCAATGACTGAATGCTCAGCCAATGAAACCAGCGCTTTCTGGGGGTGGGGATTTTTCAATTCCCGGCCTCCAGAAGACACTTGAAGGGGCCGGAGGGAAGAGCTGGATTGCTTTTGTAGATGAGTAATTTTTTTTTTTTTTTTTTACAGCTAGGAATGATTTTCAGGGAAGGGTGTATATTTCAAGCCCTTCCCTGAAAATCATTGCAGCAGTGCAAACCCCATTGAAAGCAGTAGGATAGCATCATGGACTTCTGCCACAGCTGTATTGAGGTATTTTAGAAAAGTTGATAGGATTTGGAGGGGGTGAGGGAGAGAGTGGTGAGAAGGTGGAGAAGAATTATAAATATTTTTTTTTGTATGTGCCTAAATATTTTTTGGGGGGGATGGTGGTGAGTGTGATTTGCTTACAGAGTCATTGACTATATTGTTTGCGTGGATTAATGATATGTTTTATGTATATTGTACTCACGCATGTGTAAGGTGGGGTTCACATGGTGTAGATTTGCCATAGAAGGTACGCACGGAAATTCCACAGCATTTACAGTAGCAGCAAAGGGGAAGAGTTTTTGAAAATCTCATCCACTAGCTGCAAAATATAATTTGCACAAAACTCATGCGGAAATTGACTCGCAGTACGGAATTCAACTCCGTAGCATGTCAATTTTATCACAGTCTCTGCTGCGGAATTCGCCTCCTCTCAATGAAGGGGTGAATTCCGCACTGGGATTCACAATAAAACCTGCTTCAAAACCCCCCACCAAATTGTTTGGAGGCAGGGTTTCTGCGGCTGATCTACAGCAGAATGCCATTTGCGGACATTCAGCCTTGTGTAGACACAGCCTAAGGTCTCATTCACACCAGCGTTTTTACGTAGCCATTTAGCAGCAATAAAACGTTGGCCAAAAATTGCTACCATATGAAGCCTTGGATCCCAATGTATTCATTCACACAAGTGATTTTTGGGCGTGTGACAAAAAGGCGCTGTCAAATCGACCTTTTTGGTCACCAATTTTTTTTGGGGGGGAACTCCCAATATACAAAAAAAAAAAAAAAGTGCAACACTGCAAAAAGCAGCCTCAACAGTACTGCACACGGTCAGATGTGGCCCTAAGAAGGACCGTTGGGGTTCTTGAAGCCTAAAATCAATCCTAACACTCTCCCTATAGCAGCTCCGGCATCAGCAGCGCTTTCCCTGATCTCTGTCAGAATGCATCTGTGGCGAGCCGCGGGAGGGGCCGATTTATATACTCGGGTGACACCTGATCTCGCCAGCCACTCACTGCAGGGGGGTGGTATAGGGCTTGAACGTTGCAGGGGGAAGTTGTAATGCCTTCCCTGTCTTTCTATTGGCCAGAAAAGCGCGCTAACGTCTCAGAGATGAAAGTGAAAGTAACTCGAACATCGCGTGGTACTCGTCACGAGTAACGAGCATCTCGAACACGCTAATACTCGAACGAGTATCAAGCTCGGACGAGTACGTTCGCTCATCTCTAGTCCTGAGTTAAAGCCTGTATTATAATCCATATTTACATCCAAAGGTCTGATGGTTGTCTTTGGAAACGGTCAATAAGCTTGCTGTCTGTTTATCTGAACTGCTATCATATGGTGGAATAAATTGTTTCTTTCTAAACCAAATTAGAGTCACTTTATACAGTACAGGCTTAAACAGTTGGGCGTGTTTTAGCCATATGATGCACCCGTAAAAATCAAGCCCACATAATGGGACAAAACAAAACCATTGATTTACTATCCGGATTCCTGCACGTTACAAGAAAAGATAGGGCAGGACCGGTTTTCCCATCTTTTTTTTCAAACTCATGTGCAATAATGCACAATTTAAATAGTAAAAAAAGAATGCTAAAAAAAACTGGTTCATGCGCTAATTCGCTCCGTGGTGGCAAGTGTATTAAGGCATGCGCCCATGTGTTTTTGCCCTACACATGTGAGAGTATTAGGCCACTCTCATGCAAGCGCTTTTTACAGCAGCATTTTGAGCCCCATGGTAATCCTGGTATAACGCTCCTATTGATCTCAATGGGGCCTCGCAGACATGCACTAGATCGTGGCGTTTTTTAAACACCGGGATTTTCGAGTGCTGTCTGCTGTATTTTGCCGCGTTTTCGTGCTTTTTAACGCACCTAATCACCCATCACAATGATGGGGTACGTTAAACACTGTCAAAAGCAGTAACCTGTGTCCGAAAACGGTGGTAAAGTCACGGATAAATGCTGTGATCAAAATAGTAAATAGTGCCCTTATAGTGTTAGGGCACTAATAGTAGAAAAATAAAATTTATTCTTTTTACGAGCAAATGTCCTTGTACTTGTTTATGTGCCGGATGTGTCTTTTTCAAGCAGCTATAGATACATGAATGTGTACAAGATGTAAGCACAGTATGATTCGCTATTACATGCTTGTTGAGTTATGATTGGATGTTGACGGAACTCATGATCAACTCCAGACAAATGCTGGAAATTTTGTTGTATAAACTATGCAATAATAAAGTGCTTCAGAAGAGCTTGCAAACATCACTTAAGTGTTTTCATTGTTCTCTTCTCTGATGCATCGAATAACTAGGCATACCTGACTGATAAGACTACAATACCCGTTGAGTATCACTTAAATCTTGGTGGGAATTGTGGGCATGTGGAATGTTCTAGGGACTATCTGAGTCTATAGACGGTAGACAGCAGACAAACAGAAAGACCTTTTCAATCTTACATGTGCTTTGTCTATGTCTGCTGTCTTGAGAAGGGTGCAATCCTCTGTTTCTATTTCACTTGCCAAATTATCTGTTCATGCACATAAAACACACTGATTGATAATGTCTAAAGATTAGCGAGCATACTTGGTAAGGCGATATACTTGAGAGAGCATCGCCTTTTTCGAGTACCTGTTGGCTCATCCCTGAAGATTCGGGGGGGGGGGGCCGCGGGGGTGAGCAGGGGGTTGCAGAGGGGATCGGGAGGGAGAAAGAGCGAGAGGAATCTCCTCCCTGCTCCACCTCGTTGCCCTGCGCCGCCCCTGACCCCCGCGGCCCCCCTGAATCTTCAGGGACGAGCCAGCAGGTACTCAAAAAAGGCGATGCTCTCTCGAGTATATCACCTTACCGATTATGCTAGCTCATCTCTAATAATGTCCATACTGTGTTTATAGTGTTTACTGGCGGGATCAAAAGATTCAGAAAGCTGTGTATAACTGTCCAAAATTTCCCCATGGTGATGTTACAGAATTTGGAGACATATATAGTATGTCACATAGTAACATAGTATTTAGGCTGAAAGGAGACCATGTCCATCTAGTTCGGCCTGTTTCCACCTGCGCTTGTTGATCCAGAGGAAGACAAAAAAAGAATGAAGAATAAGCCAATTTAGCCCATTTTGGTGGAAACATTCTTTCCCGACTCCATAATGGCAGTCAGAATAATTCCTGGATCAGCGTTTGAAAGTTCTTACCTGACTCCAAGACCCGGATCAACAACTCCGCTGATGGTTTAATGTTTATATCCTGCAATATCATAGCGCTCTAAAAATACTTCTAATTCCTTCTTAAACTCTTCTATCGCTTTTGCCATCACCATGTACTCTGCCAAAGAGTTCTACAGTCTCACTGCTCTTACAGTAAAGAACCCTTTTCTGTGTTGGTGATGAAACCTTCTCTCCTCTAGACATAGAGGCAGCCCTCGTCGCAGTCCTGGGTATAAACAGATCCGTGTGTCCTGACAGACAGACGTCTAGTACAGGAAGAAATCTCTTGTCCGATGAATCTGGGTCATAAAAAGTGAAGCCTACACTTCAGCTTGTACTTGTTAGTGCATGTGAATAACCTGTACAGATAATTGCAATGTATTTGCTGGATAGACAAACATTGTGGATATTGCTTTGTTTTTGTGGATGTGTGTTAAGATGGTGAGAGTCCAGGGAGAAAGTGGGATACCCTACAGCCACACTGACCAAACCGGAATCTGGGGATTGCAGACTAACAACTTAAGGATTTATCCAGAAAGTCTCTGTTAGATTAGTGCACCGCCCATTTGGGATCAGTAATCAAGGCCTTTGATGTTGAAACAGTAATGGTTCTAGGGACCGAGAAACATGATTAGTAGAGATCTGGCAGTAACTGTTTTAGGGACATGACCGCAGGAGGTCATGGGCCAAAAAGACAGGTATGCCCCAAATTGGTTATCTCGATGTAGAAAAATGAGGCCCGTTTGAGAGCGAATGTGGAGGCTGTATAGCAGATCAGGATGTAAAAAAAAAGAAGTGGAAAAGTGAATTATAGTGTCACAGAAAGTGTGCTGGAGAATTGAAAGGATGTTTTATGTACAGTGATTTGAATTTGCCTAAGACAAAGGAAGAGAGTCGGGCAGCCTTAGTAAATATGGCTTCAGTTTTACCTCTATCTTTTAGACTGTTTCCTTTCCGCAACGTGACGATGCAGCAGAGCTGAACTTGTACTAGAGCTGTATTTGGCTAAATGTGGTACAGGAAAACCAAAGAATGAATTGCTTTGTATAAATGTCCCTGCTTGGAAAGATGTGAGATTATGGTCAGAGCATGTAGAAGTTAGAAAAAACTGTGAAATCTGTTATACAGTTCCCGTGGTTTAGTTGCTTACAAAGAGTCATGTTTTTTTTGTTCTCCAGAAGATAAGAGTGCATTCCAGAGAATTATGTGTGCAGATATTTGTGTCTTATCTGTATAAGGCCGCCTGCAGATGGGCGAAAATTCCGCGGCGGGATGTCCCGCGGAATTTCCGTCCCTGGAAGCTGCCATAGGATTGCGTTAACAAATGCAAACCTATGCAGACGGCCGAGATTTGTCCGCGCGAAATCTAGCGCGGCAAACAAATCGCGGCATGCTCTATTTCTGTCACTCACCGGCCGCCGACTCCGCTGTGCGCATGCGCTGGCTGCCCGGCAGCCGGTATATGAAAGAGCCGGGGCCGCGGGAACAGGTGAGTGTCACGCTGCTCTCTGCAGACGCTCGGGTCGGGTCCCGCTGCGAGAATTCTCGCAGCCGGATCTGACCTGGCCGTCTGCAGGCAGCCTAAATTATATTTGTAATATTGTTTTTGCATTGCTGGGCATAGAATAAGAAAGACCTGCCCAAACAGTTAGCCAGACCACAAGGGGCATAGCTAGGTAATGTAAGGGTTGGGAGGGAAGATGAACAAGATTTCTCTGATGTAATTGTGTTGCCCCTTTACACAGACCAACCTATCAGAGAAGAAGTGTATCTCCATTTGAGTGAAGTGTGTGTGTGTATGTGTGTATGTATGTATGTGTGTATGTATGTATGTGTGTATGTATGTATGTGTGTGTGTATGTATGTGTGTGTATGTATGTATGTGTGTGTGTGTGTATGTATGTATGTATGTATGTATGTGTATGTATGTATGTATGTATGTATATGTATGTATATGTGTGTGTGTGTGTGTGTGTGTGTATATATATATATATATATATATATATATATATATATATATATATATATATATATATGGAGTGTGTAAGATACACATGTGCATCTCTGTTGCTGACATTTGTTCTTTTTAGTGCCTTGCATAACTCAGAGTACCTGTTTCTATTCTGGAGATTACTGTCATGCATTGCATAAGGTTCAGGAGAAAAACTTGTCTTCTCTCATGTCGTCTTCACCACTAAATGAATCATCTGATGTGATAACACTGCATAACCTCACTTTTTGTCTTATCTTCAAACTCCTGCTGTTTCTGCTTCCTTTTATGAAGACTTATTGCTTTTTTTTCTGCTGTCTTCTTACCCACATTGCTTATTACCATGCGTCTTAGTGTTTTCTGACCAATCCAAAATTCCCAATCCAATGCAGGAAGCTTCTGCACAGACTGGCAGCTACAATTGTCATTATCTGTAATACTACGATGAACACACTTGCAAGTGCAAATGTCAAACAAGGCAGAAAATGATTCTACTTTTTCTTGATAACTTTTCGATAACTGTTTACTTTTTTGCTATTTATTCAAATCATTAACTTTCTGAACAAGTCTTTTCACTTTTACTACTACACTATCAAACTCTATGCATGGAATGCTTGCTTTACTGTAAATGTAACTTCTTCTGCAACGATCTTTGCTAATTCATTAACAACGGTACATTTCTTGTTCATCTGATGAAAACAGTAAGCTCTGAAAACATCCACAATTATAGATAACACATCTGCACGCAGTGGCTTTGGATGACCAAAGATAGCATGCTTATCTTCACGTCTTGTTCAATATGTCATGATTTCTGACTGAAAACACAGGGGCAGACACTTTGTAGAACATGACTTAGATTCAAGACTGTAAAAAGAGGCAACAGGAGAAGCATTAGAATAAATTTCACACCTAATTAAACAGGAAATAGTGATCTTAAATTAACAATAAACTGCGATAAGACAGCTTCTGTAACAAGAGAAAAACAAAAGTTGGACCTACTACACATTCCACAATTGCAAAATTGTTTTATGTTTCACAATTGTGAATGTCCAGAGCACCTTTCTCTATATGTTCCATCACTCAATAAAAATTCAACCCAACACAAGTATATGGTATATTCAATATATTGGGTTCTAATTATTTGAATACTACTGTAGTAGGATGCTAAAACAGTAATGAGACAATTATGTACTTGGCAAGCCTCGTAAGTACATGACAGACTGAATGAAATTAATAACGAGTTTACTTAAGGTGTATTACATTTTAAATGTGTGTAGATTTTTGGTGTCTGGGACCTGCCCAGTCAACTTATTAGGGGCAGACCTGCTTACAGTGATACAAGCAACGATTGAGTATACAACAAATGATATCAAGATGACTAGCCCACTAACTGACCAACAGTTAACTACCATTTGTCCTTTGCTTATTGTTACAGACTCTCAGAAAAATGTATCTTTTCCTGTAACAAGATTTTGCATTGGTACAAGAGATACTGTGGGCATGACACAAGATGGATTTTGGATGACTGCCTGTCACAGGTACCGGCTAGCTCTCCCTTCTTCCCAGTGGTGGATCTTGCAAACACTTCTTCAGTGTTCCCCTAAAGAGAGTGCCCAGCTCTTATTCCTTTTCATGCATCGTGACAAGCAATATTGCTGGTGTGAGTTACCACAGGGAGCAGCCAACTCCCAGGGGCAATACTCTGAGGTCCTGCAAACAGATTTGAAAACTGGATCCTAAAGTATCTCAGCAACTCCATGCTATAATATGTTGATGATTTACTTCTGTGTTGCGACAGTAGTTAACAGTTTTTTGGAGGAGACTATCAACCTGCCAGACTTCCTTACTGAGAATGACTGCAAGACATCAAAGTCTAAATTTCAGTTTTGCCAAACAACAGTCATGTTCCTAAGCCATTGCATTTCCCAGGCCACTAGGCACATTACTATTAAAATCCAGGCAATTCAGACTATCCCATTCCCCCAAACCCCCCAGGTACTGAGCAGTTTTCTGAGCTGTTTGGGATATTGCAGAGAATGGATACCCCAAGCCTCCAGCCTTTTGCAGCCCATCTATGACTGCCTGTACCTCCCAAAATAGCACCCTTCCGCATCAGAATTAAAAGTTGTATAGTTCTGAATAAAGTATCATTGCTTCCACTGAATTCAGAGGTGGGGGAGGGAAACATGTAACATCAAATGCATGATTGTTAGAGTTAATGGAAAAAAAGACAAGGGGTCTTGAAAATGTTGTTGAAACTCCCATTGCTAACGCAGATTTTGAGTTTTTCGTAGATGGCTTCAAGTACCATGAAAATATGCAAGCAAAAACCAACAATGAGGTAACTGGACAGAAACCACATTTCCCCTAGAAAATCTTTGTCCTGGACTGCCAACGGGACTCTGGGATCAAAAGGTACTAATGCTGTCAGGACGGATGACAAGCTTGCTATACTGGTGGCTAGACTCATGGACAGACAAACAAGGCTCTAATGTACGCCTAACAATGGACTAAGGGAACAGCCCGTTTACCATGAAGAATAAAAGTCCTCCCCTCTGGCATTAGAGGGACATATCTGGGTCAGTAATGATGTGTACAAACAAGAGTCGAAAATGGGAGAGTAACGCAATTCTAATAGTATTACAACACATCATTCTTTCTGCTCCATTACAATTCACAAAGCAGCAAGTTAGCAGTAGAAAAATACTATTTATTCTTCTTACTGGCAAGTTTTCTTGTACTTATGTTTCTAGATATTTTGACATTCTTTCTTGCTTATGTACTAGACATGTTTTTTAAGGATTCGTGTTTTTTGCAATATCATAATTTGCAAAAGATTGTGCACAAGATGTAAGCACAGTATGGTTTACTATAAAATGCTTGTTGAGTTATGATTGGATGTTGATGGAGCTCGTGATCAACTCCGGACAAATGCTGGACATTTTGCTATATAAACTATGCAATATTAATGTGCTTTAGAAGAGCTTGGAGACATCACTTGGTGTTTTTCATTGTTTTCTTCTCTGATGCATTTAATAATAATTAGGCATACCTGATTAATAAGGCTAGGATACACGTTGAGTATCACCTAAATTGAACATATACTTTAACAAAAACTGTTGGGCGTATAAGCGCTCCATAGCCGTTCCAATGACTATCGCTCCTGAGCTTTCACAGAGGAGCAATAGTCAAGGTAAGAAGCACTTGGAGATTTCAGCTTTGAAGCATGTAGAATGCAGTTCTAAAGTGTAGTATAGTCTGTAATTAAAGGGGTTGTCTAACTTCTAGTTGTTTTGCTGCGGCAAGTGAATGGAACCGAACCTGCAGTACCAACTAGGGTCACAGCGCAATGTACAGAGCTGTCTGCTTCTGCAACAAAACAGCTAGAAGTGGGACAACCCCGTTAAAGGAGTTGTCCAGTTGTAAACTAGTGACAACATATCCATTAATTAGGCTATCAATAGTAGCTTGTTCGGGGTACTCTGCTCGAGGCCCCCCTTTTCAGCTGTTCACTGGGTCAGTGTGTTTGTGAACTGAGCTGATTTCTACAGGAAGCAGACAGTTCTGTTCTCACTGCAGTGGCCAGGTTTGATATTGCAGACAAAGTTCCCATTGAAGTGAATAGAAGCACTGCGTGCAATACCAAGCCTCGCCACAGCAGTGAGAATAGAGATGTTTGTTTCCTGCAGAAATCAGCTCAGTGCACAAGTGCACCAGCCTAGCAAACAGCTAGCCAGAGGGACCCTCACTGACCTACAATAGATGGCCTATCCTGCAGATAGACCATTGATAGATGACAACCTCTTCAATAATCAGTATAAGGTAAGTAATGCAAGGTAATTACGTTGCGTAGATTAATTCTATATATAAATTGCAAAGCAGACACGGTCGCCATAGGCGCGATCGCCATAAGGCAGGCACAATCGCCATCGGCACAATCACCGTAGGGAAGGCGCAATGGCCGTAAGCCCTGGAAATATGCAGTCAGCCAGACAATAAAGTGGAGGAGCGGTCACTCCTCCCCAATCTGGGCTGGGTTGAGTGGGTGACATATTAGCCTGCCAAGAACAAGCTACTCCTCCACTTTATTGTCTGGCTGACTGCATATTTCCAGGGCTTACGGCCATTGCGCCTGCCCTACGGCGATTGTGTCGATGGCGATTGTGCCTGCCTTATGGCGATCGTGCTTATGGCGACCGTGTCTGCTTTGTAGACCTTCAGGTATTGTATTTTTGGCTTTTTCTGTGAATAATGTCTTTGTTTTTTCCCTCACCTCTGTGATTTTATGTAATTTATAGTGAGTTAGCGTAGGTACTGACGGAAGCGGTGTGGCCTCGGCGCGGCCCGTCAGCCTATGCGTTTTGGCCAAAATGCAGTACCAACACCCGCATTTTATTAGTATGCATT
This sequence comes from Eleutherodactylus coqui, assembly GCF_035609145.1. Taxonomy (NCBI): domain Eukaryota; kingdom Metazoa; phylum Chordata; class Amphibia; order Anura; family Eleutherodactylidae; genus Eleutherodactylus; species Eleutherodactylus coqui. The sequence goes on from NC_089844.1 coordinate 76,210,359, forward strand.
AGTACTTTTGTATGTAGTTTGCTAGTTGGTGGGAGAGCCCAAGATGTCAGCCAGTGTGGCCCACTTTAGAGATACAGGGCAACCCGCTGTTATATCAGCCAGGGTTGATATCCTGTATGGTGGATCACCATCCATCTATGGCTGGCATCTATGGTATCGTTCACATGTGCAGGCTATTAGTATATGCAGTCACTCCTCCCCAATCTGGGCTGGGTTGAGTGGGTGACTACATATTAGTCTGCCAAGAACAAGCTGCTCCTCCACACTATATTGTCTGTCTGACTGCATATTTCCAGGGCTTACGGCCATTGCGCCTGCCCTACGGCGATTGTGCCGATGGCGATTGTGCCTGCCTTATGGCGATCGTGCCTGCTTTGCAGACCTTCAGGTATTGTATTTTTGGCTTTTTCTGTGAATAATGTCTTTGTTTTTTCCCTCACCTCTGTGATTGTATATATAAATTGCTGTTGACAGGTGGAAATACGCTTTAATAAACCGACAGAATTCTAAATTTATGACTTGACATTATTTTTACATTTTTCAAAAGGCAAATAGTAATTAACAAATGTTGTAAAATGCATCAGAAGCCGGTTACATCTCTATAGTGGGAAGGTGGCAAGTACAAGCATTCTGTGTGGTTATGTCCCAGTGCTAACTTGTTTACAACTTCTTTTATCCTAGTGGGACTATCACTTTAAGACGACGTGAAATACCCCTGCTGGTTGTTCGGTCCCCCATGGTTTATGTTATGCCAGCAGACGCAGCCCTCAATGTCATTTGCAGTTGTTATTATGTACTGAGGAGGATATCGTAACTCTCTCTTATCTTTCATGCTAATGCAATTTCACTAATGATTTACACTGAATGAAACAGACTGTGTAATCAGCTGTTCCATGCCTTCATTATGCATTAACCTGGTGTGCGAATGAATTCAGAGGCCTATATGCTCCTCCTTAATATACATCTCGGATAGCATGTTATGCTCCTTGATACTGACTAATAAGTAAATGATGAATATGTACTTGAGTGTTAAAACAGCTATCGAGTTGAGTTGCCTACCGGCGTGGATTACAACACAAATTAGAAAAAGCATCCTTTTGGAATTCATAGAAAGCAGCTTTTTAGCTTCTGAACAGCCTAATGCAATTCTAAAATGACAGCCTTGGTAGATTATGTCATAGATACAGGGGTGAACAAAAATATGGAAATGCTATACAAAATGCATGGGATTTTAATCACAAGTACTGAGCTGCCCTTTTGACCTCAGCTTGGCTGAGCTTTCCCAATAAATTTGTGTTTACTTCGCCTCTTGCCCTGCTCTGGGTGGTTTTGTGAGCCGGCTGGTAACAGCAGCTGAGGGGCTCAAACCCCTGACTAATGGAACCTTGTTGCTCAAGCAAATGTTCACTTCAGCCCGCAGCATTTGTTTCATATTGCCTGCACTTAAAAGCGGTCTCTACATGTATTCTTGAAATATAATTTATAATCCTATGTAACTTAAGGCATGCATTTCATAGGGTGTTTCCATATTTTTGTCCAACCCCTGTATGCTCTGCTCCATGTATCATTTATTTTTTGTATATAGAATATGTAATATGTGATGGTCAAATACCAATGTACATACTGTTTTATCGGTTATACTTATGAAAAATCAATTTAGATTTAAAGGGGTTGTCCCGCGAAACAAAGTGGGGGTATACACTTCTGTATGGCCATATTAATGCACTTTGTAATGTACGTTGTGCATTAATTATGAGCCATACAGAAGTTATTCACTTACCTGTTCCGTTGCTGGCGTCCTCGTCTCCATGGTGCCGTCTAATTTTCAGCATCTAATCGCCCGATTAGACGCGCTTGCGCAGTCCGGTCTTCTTCTTTTCTGAATTGGGCCGCTCGTGCCGGAGAGCGGCTCCTCGTAGCTCCGCCCCGTCACGTGCCGATTCCAGCCAATCAGGAGGCTGGAATCGGCAATGGACCGCACAGAAGACCTGCGGTCCACCGAGGGTGAAGATCCCGGCGGCCATCTTCTCAAGGTAAGTAAGAAGTCACCGGAGCGCGGGGATTCAGGTAAGCACTATCCGGTTTTTTTTTTTAACCCCTGCATCGGGTTTGTCTCGCGCCGAACGGGGGGGCTATTGAAAAAAAAAAAAACTGTTTCGGCGCGGGACAACCCCTTTAAGGTCCATTTACACGGGACGACTGTCGGGCAAACCATGCCCGAAACTCGTCGTTGTGTTTCCTTACTTCTGTGCTCCTGCACGGGAGCTAGCAGAGCTGTCTCACTCACGGAGCGGCCAGCAGGGGGGTGTGGCAGTGCAGGAGATTTCTCTCCTTCCACTCCCCGGCCCCTCTCCATTGAGATAACACAGCAGATGTTCACTAATGAACAGCTGCTATTTAAACAGAACGATGAGCGATAAGCTCATCGTTCAGTTTAAACTTGTGTTATCTCAATGGAGAGAAATCTCCTGCACTGGCCCCCTCATCCTGCTGGCCGCTGCATGTGCGAGACAGCTCTGCTAGCTCCCGCGCAGGAGCACGGAAGTGAAGAAACACAGGGACGAGTGTCGGGTATCATTTGTAAATGGACCTTTAGTCAGAATAGCATTGTAACTAATTAAATTAAAACTTCATACATATGCTATATAGCTCAGTGTTGCATGGATTTATTTATATGGTACGCACAGCTTCCTATGTTCCCATACTAAACTTCTGTATGTCTCCGATATTATACAGAGGCATACAGTAGATACACTTCATCATATGCAGTTTTATCTCTGATTCACTCCATGTTTGTAGCACATATGCCGGTAAAATATTCCATGTAGTCTAATATGCCCATGGACTTTGTAGGGTAAATGTGGGTCAAAAAGGGTGTCTTTTTGGTACAGGACTTGTGAGTATGCTTTGGCATTCAGCAACCCAGCAATCGTGTCTATGAGAAGTCTACAGAAGACTATATAGTTTGGTGTCCCATGGAATGTAAATACCTTTGGAGTATGAGTTTATCCTAACTGGATTATTCTCCATAAGGGCATAGCCTTTAGTGCAGAATAAGGCACCTCGTGGATCTATGTTGAGTGCCTATAGGCCCATAATATATGAGCTAGATGCCTTATGTGCTACTATACAGGGTGTGTGCACACAATGCCATGTGTAAGGATATTAAGAATAGACAAAAATGTCTACTGGCTAAAAAAAACCCTTTTTTTTCACCTAGCCTCTCTAGCTATTCCAGTCCTTCCATATATTAATTTAGTAGCCCTTCTTTAACCCCCTCAAGCACTGTAACATCTTTCCTGAGCACCGGTGACCAGAACTGTACACAGTATTCCATGTGAGGCCTGACAAGTGCCTTATGTAGTGGAAGAATAATGTTCTCGTCCCTCACCCCTATACCTCTTTTAATGCACCCTAAGACTTTATTTGCTTTTGCAGCAGCTGACTGGCATTGATTGCTCCAGTTAAGTCTACAGTCCACTAATGTCCCAGGTCTTTTTCCATCTCACTTTTCCCTAGCAGTACCCTATTTAGTGTGTATTGGTGACATCCGTTTCTCCTGCCCATGTACATGACCTTACATTTATCAATATTGAACTTCATTTGGCATTTATCTACCCAAGCCCCCAGTTTATCTAGGTCCATTTGTGGCCAAACATTGTCCTCCGTTTTTAATCATCCTGTATAATTTTGTGTCCTCTGCAAATATTGATATTTTACTGTACAGCCCCTCTATCAGGTCATTGATAAATATATTGAACAAAATGGGGACTAGTACTGAACCCTGTGGCACCCCACTAGCAACAGTCGCCCAATCAGAGAGCGATCCATTTATTACCACCCTCTGCTTTATATCTCCAATCCAGTTCTTTACCCAGCTACACATGTTTTCTTCCAGTGCAAGTTGTCTCATTTTATATATTAACCTATTATGCAGCACGGTGTCAAATGCTTTAGAAAAATCCAGATATACAAGATCAATAGACTCTTCCAGGTCCAGCCTAGAACTTACTTCATTTTAGAAGCTGATCAAATTGGTCAGACATGATCGACCCTTCATGAACCCATGCTGATGAAGAGTTATACCATTGTTTTCCTTGAGGTATTACAGGATGGCATCTCTTAGAAACCCCTAGAATATTTTTCCAATTATTGAAGTGAGACTTACCGGCCTGTAGTTACTAGGCTTTCTTTTAGACCCATTTTTTATTTTGGAACCACACTGGCAATACAAAAAATCCAGTGGTACAACCCTGGTCTCAATAGAGTTCCTAAATATAAGCAATAATGGTCTAGCTATCATGTCACTTAGTTCCCTCAGAACCCTTGGGTTTATTCCATCTGGGCCCGGCAATTTTATCCCCCTGCATCTCGTGTGACATTTATTTTTCCTTCATGAATACACTAGAGAAAAAACTATTTAATAGATTTGCCTTTCCCCCATCATCTTCTATGATTTCTGCTCCATTATTTGGTGAAGGGCCAGTGCTTTCAGTGCAAATCCTTTTACTGTTTATATAATTGAAAAATAGTTTAGGGTTATTTTTGCTCTCTTTGGCAAGAAGTCTCTCTGCCTACTGTTTTGCAGTTTTTATCTTTTCCTTACATAATTTGCTCTTTTCCTTGTATGATTTTAGCACTTCTTCGTTGGCTTCTTGTTTTAATAATTTAAACGCTTTTCTTTTTTTTCGCTTATTGCTTCCCTTACAGTCTTGTCGAGCCACATTGGTTTCCTCCTACTTGTAGTTCTTTTATTTTTAAAAGGTACAAACTGCTCACATGAGGTAATTAGAATGTTTTTAAACTTCTCCCATTTGTCGCCTGTACTAATATTTTTGAGGACGCTGTCCCAATTAATGTTGCAGATAGTAGTTCTGAGCTGATCAAATTTTGCTTTACTAAAGTGTAGTTCATTTATATATACTGGGGGATATCTACATAGTGAATACATTAAAAAAAAATGTCCCTTTAAAGGGTTTTCCAGGAAGAATACTATTGATGACCTATCCTCACAATAGGTCCTCAATAGTTGGGGTCAGTTGCTTGGGATCTCGACTGATCAGCTGATTGTGCGTCTGCTAACAGTGCCACAAATACACATGGTTCAGAGCGGAAGTCTCTGCTCTAACCTCTGTGTACTGACCGGCGCTTGTAACAGCAGGCACGGCTAGCGTTGATTTAATTGAGAGCTGCACTTGCAGTTACAAGCGCCGGCAACTTCAGAGAGTTTAGAGCAGAGACTCTTCTGCTGCCTCTGCTCCGACCTCTGTGAAATTGCGGTGCTGTCAGCGGGCGCACAATCAGCTGATCGGTCGGAGTCCCGAGCGACTGACCCCAGCCGATCAACTATTGATGACCTATGCTGAGGATAGGTCATTAGTAGTATTCTCCCTGGAAACCCCCGTTTAAGTTAAAAAAGCAGCCCCCAAAGGTGATCATAGCCTTTAATGGGGTTGTCTCATTTAGAAAACGTATTTTCAAATATTCTGTAAGGGATTTCTGAGCTAATAGCATGGAGTCTATTCAGAACCCTCATTTAATAGCTGGAGTGGAGAGCAGCTACAATGAGCATCTCTTACTACGCAGAACAAAGTGTGACTATTCTTTACACAGAGAGCCCATTGACTTTAAGAGGCACTGTGTAATGTTCTGTTTGTTTTGCAGCGGCATCGGAGGGGAACTAATCACTTTGTTTTGGATTCCCCTACAGATTATAGCTGATTGTTGGGGGTCCTAGTAACAGCACAGAAGAGAGCATCACTGGGACATAGTATGTATCTTTATGATTTTGACTGAAATTCTCAATTCCACGTTCTTTAACCCCTTAACGCCACAGAACGTGGTACTTTATGCAACAGGCTGTAGCCTTTAGTCATGCGAATGGTGCAGGTTCAGAAGTGAGCCAGCGCCATGCAGAAGCAGAAGCCAGCTGTTACTGTTAACCGACCTCCAGCTGCAACAGGGCATGAGGACAGCGACCCCTGCTGTTAACCCCTTTTGTGCCGCGATCTATGTAGAGCACGGCATGTAAAAGTTTCACAGAGGGGAGTGCTTCCTCTGCGACGTCATCGGACCCCTGCAATGTAATCGCGGAGGGCTGACGGGTTGCCATGGCAACGGGATGCCAGATACTGGTGCCCCAGCATGCCATTGTCTAGGATCGCTATTACAAGCAAGAAGGCATTGCCTTACAGAAGTCCTGCAATGCTTTATCATAGCGATTGTAGGTGTCATGGTTCAGGTTCCCTACAAGGACATAGAGAGTGTAATAAAACAAAAAAAAATTGTGTAGAAAAAAAAAAAACCTTAACCATCTTTGCTCATTTTCCCCTATTCATATAAAAGAAATAAAAAAATTAAAGAAAAAACCCACGTTTGGTATCATTGTGTCCATATTGAAGTGTATTTTAATTTGAGCATACTATTAATCCTGTGCAGCAAAAAAATTAAAAAAACAGAGGCAAAATGCTTATTTTGTTTGTTTTACCTCCCAAAAAGGGCAATAAAAGTGATCAAAAAACCAAAATGTACACCAAAATGATACAAATAAAATCTACAGCTTGTGACGCAAAGAAACAAGCCCTCACAGAACTCCAACCATGGAAAAATAAAAAAAATAATGGGACTTTGAATGCAGCGATGTCAAAATAATTATAATTTCCAAAGAAAGGGGTTTTATTGTGGAAAAACTTTCCCCCTGCCAGCCAGCCAAACAATGTGCCCTTGACGTGCGCTGCGTCGCAGCAGGGAGGGGCAAAAACTTACACGTCACAGTGGGGAGGAGCCAAAAACTGGGGCGGGGTCAAACACGGCGTGATGCTCGCTCGAGTAGCGAGCACCATTAAAGGGGTTGTCCCGCGAAAGCAAGTGGGTCTATACACTTCTGTATGGCCATATTAATGCACTTTGTAATGTACATTGTGCATTAATTATGAGCCATACAGAAGTTATTAGAAGTTATTCACTTACCTGTTCCGTTGCTAGCGTCCTCGTCTCCATGGTGCCGTCTAATTTTCAGCGTCTAATCGCTAGATTAGACGCGCTTGCGCAGTCCAGGTCTTCTTTTCTGAATGGGGCCGCTCGTGCCGGAGAGCGGCTCCGTGTAGCTCCGCCCCGCCACGTGCCGATTCCAGCCAATCAGGAGGCTGGAATCAGCAATGGACCGCACAGAAGAGCTGCGGTCCACCGAGGGAGAAGATCTTGGCGGCCATCTTCAACCGGTAAGTAAGAAGTCACCGGAGCGCGGGGATTCAGGTAAGTGCTGTGCGGATTTTTTTTTAGGTCCCTGCATCGGGTTTGTCTTGCGCCGAACGGGGGGGCTGTTGAAAAAAAACAAAAACGTTTCGGCGCGGGACAACCCCTTTAAGTATGCTAATACTCGAACGAGCATCAAGCTCGGAAGAGTACGTTCGCTCAACTCTAGTCGTTTATGCTGTATGATTGACACTGTAAAAATAAACAATGACAACATTAATGTGTTTTCTTTCCCTGCTTTCAAAAAAATAAATAAATAAAAGTTTTACAATACATTATATACACCCAAAAATGATACCAATAAAAACTACAGTTCGCAATGCAAAAAACAAGCCCTTATACAGCCATATCGACAGAAATAGAAAAGTTATGGATTTCGAAAACTGGAGATGAAAATCCCCCAAAAATCGTTGCATCCTAAACGCCAAAATAGGCCATGCACTAAAGTGTTAAATTAACCACTATATTATTTGTAGCATAGTTCTATCCGCAGACAGCTATGGTATAAGGAAAATGTGTAAAATTGCAATTTTGATAAATCAAAGTATCATGAAACTAGGTAAATTATAGGTAGGCCCCCTGCACATGGGCGGAAATTCCGCAGCGGGATTTCCCGCAGAATTTCCGTCCAAGGAAGCTGCCATAGGATTGCATTAGAAAACGCAATCCTAGGCAGATGGCCGCGATTTGTCTGCGTGAAATTACACGTGGAAAACAAATCGCGGCATGCTCTGTTTCGAGACCCGCACAGAAATGTCACTCCGGGGCCGCCGGCTTCGCTCTGCGCATGTAACAGTTGGACGCCAGCCGGTACATGAGAGCCAGAGCCGCGGGAGCAGGTGACAGCTGCGTCTGTGCCGTAGATCCGGAAGGCTTCCATTGGCTTCAATGGAAGCAGTGGGAGCCGTCTATAAGGGAGAACCACACAAAAATGGAGGATGCTGCAGTTGTTTCCCCACGCGTGCAATCAGCATGACGGGGAAAAATGACATCCTTAAGGAATTTAATTACCTGCGGGTGCCCAAAGATTCTCTATGGGCATGGAGACCCGTGTGGATTTAACAAGTCTATTTTCTCGTGATATTGGGCTTTAGGCCAGCTTCACATGATCAGATGTTTATTGCAGAGGATCCGCTGCAAATAGCATACATTGAAAGGTATACAAATCAGCTTTTTCCTTCACTCTCGCAGAAACTAATTGCGTATTCCGCGAGTGGAGGAAAAATTGCAGCATGCTCTATTTTGCAGCAGTCCGTGTGGACGGCCTCCATTGAAGTCAATGGAAGACGGACAACCTGGAGCGAATCCGCAATTGACATTGCAGATAGGCTGTGGGTACACGCTTCCTCACCTAGTGACGGAACGGGCAAAAGTAGGTATGCGGGGTTGCTGGCCGCGGTCAGAGCCAATGCCGCATGCGGAATCCAGCTTTGCCGTGTGCAGCCGGCCTTATTCTGTGTTTCCCTAAGGTGTATGTATGGTCACGCATTTAGATGGGACATGAGCAGCTCCACAGAAGTAAACAGAAACCTGTAGGAACCAAAGTGATGGAGCTGAAGCGGCAGGGACTAAACGGTTGAGTATAGGTTAGTTTATTACAATAATGCATTCCTTGCATTTAGAAAACTTTATTTATTGGACAACCCCATTAACCCCTTAATGACATGGCCTATTTTGGCATTGAGGACCAAACGATGTTTGGTATTTTTTCATCTCCATTTTTCAACAGCCATAACTTTTTTATTTTTCTGTCGACACGGCCGTATAAGGGCTTGTTTTTTGCGTGGCGAGCTGTAGTTTTTATTGGTACCATTTGTGGGTACAATAGACTATATTGTAAAACTTTTATTATTTTTTTTATGATCTTAGGGAGAGAAAACGCATCAATTCTGCCATAGATTTTTGCGGGTTTTTTTAGAACGTTAATTATGCAGCATAAATGACACATTACATTTTTTTCTGCGGGTCGGTACGGTTACAACGATACCAAAATTGTTATATTTATTTTAGGTTTTTCCACTTTTCCACAATAAAAGCCCTTTTTTGGAAATTATTTTTTTTTCTAAACTCATTGCATTCAAAGTCCTGTAACTTTTTTATTTTTCCATGGACGACGCTCTGTGAGGGCTTATTTTTTGCGAAACGAGCTGTAGTTGGTACCATTTTTGGGTGCATATGTTTTTTTTATCACTTTTATTGCGTTTTTTGGGGATTTAAAATGCAAAGAATTAGCATTTTGCCTCAGTTTTTTAGCGTTTTTTTTTTTACGCTTTTTGCCATGCAGGATAAAAAGCATGTTCAATGTATTGTACGTGGCGTTACGGACGCGTCGATACCAAATATGTGGGAATTTTATTTTTTTATGCTAATATAAGAAAAAGCATAAAAAAGGGTTTTTTTAAACTTTTTTTTTACATTTTTATTTTTTGATCTTTATTTTTCTTTTTTTCACAACATCTGTGTCCCTCTGAGGGACTTTCACCACTGCACTCCAGATCGCTGCGATAAGGCATGGCAGGGCTACAGTCACATAAATTATTTTAAAAAACACAGCCTGCAAAAATTCTAGCAAATTATGTCATTTTCTGATGATACATTCCCTTTAAGTTCACATAAAAGAAATATTCACCGTACATTCTAGTAATTTCCATATATATTAAATAGAAATATTCTTCTCTACCTCAGGTTGTGTTAAAAGAGAATTGTTCACTATTTCTCCCCTCATTTAAATAAACATAAGGGAGTATAAAGATCATCTAAGTAACCCGAATAGAAAAAGGTGAGTCAGGAAGGGTATTGTTTCTTCTTAGGGAGAGCACCTAGAAGGTGTGAGGAGATTTAGAAGGCTATCCATGATCCTCTGGGGGATATGCAAATGCAAAGATGGAACAATGCCTCTACAGTGCCACCTACTGGAAGGCAGCATTCCTGTAAATCAATGTCAGATTTTATAACAAGCCTTGCAGCAATGACTGGGAAGGAAAAGAAGGAAAAGATAACAGAAGGACAGACTGTTTTGGGGTGATTGTGCCTCATCCGTGGGCAGTAGGGTTCTGTCTCCTCACACATTCTAGGTGCTCTCTAAGGAGAAACAACACCCTTCCTGACTCTCATCTATAGGCTTCTCACTAGTCAAGCCAGAAAGACAGTAAGAAAAGTATTAAATGCTGTATTTCTAAGGGACCCCATAGACCACATGTGTCAAACACAAGGACCGCGGGCCAAATCCGTCCCACTGCCTCGTGTTATGTGGCCCGCAGCGTGCCGACGTCGCTCACCACTGCAGCGATTACCAGCTGGGGTGCCGCAGCTCCTCGCTGGTAATCGCGCTGTTACCACTGATTCCGACGCACACTGACATCAGCGTACAGCCAGGATCCTCCTCCCCGAGTCTCCTGCTCATTAGTTCCGCAGGAGAGGACTCGGGGAGGAAGCTTGCCGGGCTACACACTGCCTATTACTGGGGGAGGGGCTGCTTATTAATGGGGGGGGGGCTGCTTATTACTGGGGGGGGCTGCTTATTACTGGGGCGGGGGCTGCTTATTATTATTACTGATGTGGGGGCTTATTACTAAAGGGGCTTATTACTGGGGGGGGGAGCTTATAATTATAACGTTGCTATGGGGGTTAATATTACTAATTGGGCCACTGTGGGGTTGTTATTTTTACTGGGGCCACTATCAGGGTCACTATTAGGGCTCATTCACATGGGTGTAATTGTATTTCGGTCGCACAAATACGCTGCGCATTTGCGCAATCGAAAATCGCTTATGCCTGTATATTTGCATACGTAAAAAGGAACGCAGATGGGCCCATTAAAATGGTGCGCAAATATGCAGTGAATACAGAGGTTTCCTGCGCATTCACCATGTATTTGCGCGGCCCATTCACTTCAATGGCCTATCGGGGTGCGCAGTACGCAACAAAATAGGTCATGCTGTGTGAAAATATATATTATGTGAATGACTCATTGAAATCAATGGCTTCTATTCACTGCATATTATGTACGCAAATACGCTTGTGTGAACAAGCCCTTACTATACCGTCTTAGGCCCCTGCACACAGGCAGAAATTCCGCGGCGGAATTTCCCGCAGAATTTCCGCCCATGGAAGCATTAGAAAACGCAATCCTATGCAGACGGCTGCAATTTGTCTCGCACGGAAAATAAATCGCGGCATGCTCTATTTCTGTGTGGGGCAGCTGGCACATCACAGAGCCGGAGCCGCGGGAGCAGGTGAGTGCCACGCTGGTTCCTGCAGGGGCTCGGGTCGGGTCCCGCTGCGAGAATTCTCAAGCAGGATCCGACCCGGCCGTCTGCAGGCGGCCTTACAATCGGCCCTTTGAAGGTCACCATAAGCCTGATGTGGCCCTTGGTAAAAATAAGTTTGACACCCCTGCCATAGACAGTAGTGTTGAGTCGTCTGAAGCTGCCAATTACATTGAGGCCGGATGTGCGTCCGTGGTTGACTCTCTAATGTGTATGGTGGTGACTCAACTTTCCCTAACAGATGATGTCCTGGAAAGAAGAATTGCAGTTGCTGCATTTAGGTGCCCGGTTCTTTTCTTCCCTGGGAGATAAGCCACTGCCAGAGCTATCTGGCTGCAGATTAACTCCCTAAACAGATACTCCCTAAACCAAAATACTGTTTTAAGCCCCATTTCCATTCAACGATTCTCACTCAAAATTCGCATAAACTTTGTCTTTTGAGTGATAATCGTTGCGTGTAAATGCTACCACCAATTGCTTTTTGTCTGAATGATGATTTTAGTTGAGTTTAAAATCCATTGTTCGGCCCGAGAGCTGATAGCAGGGACCGCAGCTGTGATCCTCCACGGGAGCCTTGATAATATTGTAGTCAGCTGCAGTCCAGCAGCAGAACAAAGGAGCTGTATGCAGATAACAGACCACCTGCTGTTCTCTGCATACTGCTCAGGGAGGCTAATTTACATGCAAATGAAGGAAATAAGCTACTAATGGGCATTTGGTAAAATGCTGTGCGCATAATGCAGCGTTTTACCACTGTGTGAGCTGGTGGTGAGCAGGCATATTGCTGCGTATGGCAGCGATCTTGCAATCTGTAATGGCCCAAAGTTGTGGTGTGGATGTATGTGCATGACTGTTGTGAATGTGCCCTGTGTGTGTCCCTTTAACTGCAAAAGTTGGCAGACTCAGGTAGTTGAGGGGCAGAGTTTAGAGAGAGGGAGTTCAGAAAATGTAGTCGGAGGTGGTGAACGTTCCTGCACTTAGCTAGGTCTAGAGTAACGGGTCTCCTGCCACTACAAGAGGAAAGGAAGCCTGAGAACCAAATAGAAAACCTGAGTGAATGCTGTTAATGAGACGGGAGTGCACACCCTACATATCAGATAACTGAGACTGAAGCTGTCGAAAGTTCAGGGGGAAGAGTGTCTCCTAGAAAGCCTGTAATATTGAAGGTGTGGAAGAGAAGTGAATATCTGTAAAGATTGTTATTGCAACACCCCAGAGGGATGAACCCGCACACTTGACTACTGTGTAGAGCTGGGAGGGTTAAGTGCTGGCTTGTCACGGTGGCACTTACCAGGCTCTGGTCCCAGAGGGATGAACACATAGCCAAGGCCAGAGAAGGATTGCAGGCCAGCTTCGACACCCCTAGGATAGGGAATGCCAACAAACGGGTTGATGGGGGCAGTAGTAGTTATCACTCGCGATGCCACTGTTCCCACACACCGGTATGCTACGCGGCAGAGAAATAACAGAGACTTGTGTATAGTACCTCGGGTCCCCAGGAATGGTTAGGGCCCAATATAACTTTACTTAATGAATAAAACTTTTACAGACAAGTATTCAAGGCAATGCAGGTACAATTCTCTTTAAGTGCTAAAAGGCTATAGCTCAGAGGTAGGGAGGAAACATAGGATGAAAATGGTCAACAGTCCACGTTCTCTGTACAGCTCCTGGACTGGGAGCACTCCAGAGGAGGAAGGGAGTAGGGGTCACTCCACAGACTCTCTGGCAGACAATTATTTAAATGAAGGCTTAAACAATAACACCCTGCACAGTAGGCACGTGGGTGTGACTCAGTAGCATACCTCTGTGTGGTGATCCTGACTCTGGACAGCCACACAGAAAAAGCCTATAGTGTGAATTGATACCTTTACGGTGGGTTCCATTATATGGAATTATTTGAAGTGCGCTCTCTCTCTGTCTCTCTCTCTCTGATGGGGGTCTTACTCCATTCACATCCAGACTTCATTCGCTACGGGATATCTCTTCTCTTCCTCCATCTTCACCTACATGGAAGGTAAACGTGCTTCCATGTGGCTGTGTGATAGTACTCACTCTGAAGATGGAGACTCCCCTTTCCTGCTCTCAAGCACTCCTATTTACACCTTCACTTGTACAATATGACATGATAAACTGATACATTCATAGGCAGACTATGATTTTATTAGAGTTAACCTCTCAAGCGTCACAGCTGTACAGCATACACACTGGTTAGGACAGGACAAACTTTGCACAGTGCATCTACATAGGACAAACATGTATGACATTTATGGAGGGGACCAGGATGGTGTTCTGGATCACTACATCATGTCTGCACAATGTACTACTTTTTCAAGAATCCAAGTTGAAAGGTAGTGCATAAAGTACAACCGTGCACCTCCAGTTGATTTCCTACAAAACTTATCATTGGACTGTGAACACTTTATTTTGCGCCATGTTAATAGCGGCCTAAGGGCGCCCACCCACTGGCGTTTTTTTTCCCTGCGAAATTCGCAGCATTTTTTTCTCTGCAGGGGTCTATGGGACTTGTAATGTTAAAATCGCGATCGCGCAAAATCGCGATTTCGCGGTAAATTGCGATTTTGCTCGATCGCGATTTTAACATTACAAGTCCCATAGACCCCTGCAAAGAAAAAAATGCTGCGAATTTCGCAGGGAAAAAAAACGCCAGTGGGTGGGCGCCCTAAAAGAGGTGCTGGCGTCACGTGACATTCATATTCCTTAATACTACATTTATTTACTGCGAGCGACTGGGCTAGGACAAGCTGGTGTCGCTGATGGGAGAGCGCAGAGCCACCCGTGACATTCCATCTTGTTTCCCCATGGTCGCCCCTGTCTTGGCGGGCTTCCCGCTCTGGTCGCCGCACACTGCGCATGATAGCGTATCTCACACACAGTGTCATGCGCAGTCTTCCTAGTTGCATTTTTTTTTAAAATTCCTGCAATGCCACTTATCGATGTAATGGCGTATGTACAGTGTTTATTACACACCCAAAGAGAACAATAGTGATGTATCGTGCATAATATGCGGTAAAATAGAATATGCTGCGTTCTTTTTTACACTCGTATTATATGCAATGTATATAGACAAGTGTGAATGGATCAGTGAAAATCAATGTACTTTCATTGACTCCATTCACCGCGTATTAAGTGCATGTAATATTCAACGCAATTAAGCTTGTGTGAGCCTGCCCTTACACACTTTTTGTATCGCATACAAAAAAAGGAATAATACGTCTTTATTTGTATAGCGCCAAAGTAGCCCAAATGCAACATTATGTGCTAAAAAAGTGCCTATATTTAAGCACTAAAATAGGCGAAAACTGGGCCAACTAATTGGAAGTATCAAATTAAACAAAGGTGCCTAATTATGTCCAGAAATATCATTCAGCCTGAGCCTGAGGTTTAGGAGGTAACTACTCCTCCTGCTTCCAATTACACAGTCAGAGCATTTGCCAAGAAGGGAGTTATCTGCAAACAGATTTACACCCCTCCCATTCATTTCAATACTAGATGTGTGCAGTTAGCTCCTCCTAGTGGAGGTTGCATACAGCAGAATTTTAGCATTTGCTCTATGGTAGTTTTAAAAGGGTTGTTCCATGAAAAATGTTGATTATTTCCAGCCCGCGTTTATTTTGTACCGCGTTTCACCAAAAGTAAGACACTGTCTTATATTAATTTTTGCCTTATAAGAAGCACAGTGTCTTATTTTCAGGGTTTGTCTAATAATACTCACCTACCATCGGCGTTCTGGTCCTTGCACTGGCCTCTGTTGCTGCTGCAGGCTGCCGCGTCCTCCTTCAAGTCGATAGAGCAGTTCTTTCTGGAAACGTGGCTTGAATACCCCGCCTCCAGGAAGATAATGCTCTGATTGGTTAATTGAGCGCCGCGTCAGCAAATGAGAGCTGGCGCTCAATAAACCAATCACAGCCATTTAATGACCTCATTGAATGGCTGTGATTGCTTAATCCAGCGCCTGCTGTCTCTGGTTAATCCAGTTCCACGTCAGCCAATCAGAGCATTAGCTTCTTGGAGGCAGGGTATTCAAGCCCAGCTTCCAGGAAGAACAGCTCTGTCAGCTTGAAGGAGGACGCGGCAGCCTGCAGCAATTATAGACACCAGCGCGAGGACCGTAACGCCGGTGGTAGGTTGAGTATTGTATTGTTTTTTTAACATGTAGCCTTGCTAGGGCTTATTTTCAGGAAAGGGTTTATATTTCAAGCTTCCCCTGAAAATCGGGGTAGGTCTTACTATCGGAAAAGCACAGTAGTTACAATTATTAAAAACATGTTTCTATTCTGGATATTCCAAGACTAATGTTAGAATTGCACCACCCACTGTCTATTCTGTTTCCTCCTTAGTAATTGCTCCACCTGCTCAGTCTTACCTCTCTTCCTGTTGCACTGGGTATGTGGAGGGATCGCTGGTGTGGTGAGGGGCAACTTCGGAAGGTGCTGCATCTTCTCTGATGTTGTGGGATGCTGAGCGAGTGAGAGCATCACTGCAGAGAAGCAAGACTGAGCATGTGTGCCCACCTTGAAACAATTACTGAAGTGGACGCAAAGGAGAAAACAGGCAGTGCTGTTCTAACATTAGTCCTGGAATGCCTGAGGAGAAACACATTTTTTTAAAATAAGTGGTTATCAGTGTTACCTTGCAGTGCTGAGGTCCTGGGTTCAAATCCCACCAAGGACAACATCTGCATGGAGCTTGTATGTTCTCCTTATGCTTGCATCAGCCTCCTCTGGGTACCCTGGTTCCCTACCCCACATCAAAAATACACAGATTATAGATTGGGAGCCCCAACAAGGACAGAACCTGATGTGAAGTGCTGTGTAACATGCATGCACTATTTAAATAAAGGCGATAATTATTATTAAGTGTAAATACAAAAAGTGTTTATAACTATGCGTTAAGCACTATTTTTCTTGGTACAGCCCATTTAAGGGGAGCAGGTATTTGCTTCTTTGATAGCGGTACTTTAAGCAACATGGGGTTAAAAGAAAACTTTACCATAGTTGAAAAATATATAATTTTGCGGCTACAGTCATCCATAAACCCACAACCCACTTCCTCTTCTTTTTGTTTGTTATTTCAGGCTGAAATTTGCTTGGCCCCATGCAGGGGATCTGGAATGATCACCAGTTTTGGAGTCAGTGGTGTATCATCTCTCAAATAGCTTTTTGGAATATATTTATTATCCTATAGTTCCCAATTTGTTCTTATGTATAGAGCCTCTGGGATTGTGTCCCATACACCCTGAATAGTTCACAAATCTATATTGTTAGGAACAGTTACACTAATAATGCTAATCACCAACATGGCTGCCATCTGTCTATAAATTCCCGGACAGTCCATTAAAATAAGACACTTTTTTCCTGTGTCCGTGAAAAAATATTGATGCGTCTGATTTCTTTTAATCAGTATTCTGGGCTGCAGACTGGTATCACTTTAAGGCCGGGCTCACAAGAACGATCTGGATTCTGCATGTGGGTTCCCACAGTGGAATCCGTCCGGTGATCCTGCATACCTGCTTTTTCTGTATTGTGGATGAGCACAGACGCTCGCCGTTGGTCATGCACAGTACAGATTTTTTTTGTCTAAACATTTGTATTGCCTGCGCCATCAATTGTGGATGAGCTGCAGGTTGGACAGCTTCCATTGAGTTTAATGGAGGCCGTCCATGTGGAGTCCGCAGTAAAATAGAAGATGCTGCGAGTTTTTTCCTTCGCTCATGGGTGTGAAGGAAGAAGTGATTTTTTCCCCATATCTTTCAATGCATGCCATTTGCTGTGGATCCTCCATGCGGACGCCGACCACAGATTCCGGAATAGGAATCTGTTCGTATGAGACCGGCCTTATTCATTATGATGGATCACAGGTTTCCAATTTATCCATAATATAATGTTAACTCTGTGTGATTTTTTTTTGGTAAGTTGTCCAGGGGAATAAAATCATCAGGTTGGCAACCTTGATCTCCACTGTAGTTTTTTCCAGTGGAGTACCTACCTTACCACTGTCATGGAGTCTCTGGTGAGATGGGTGAGCCAATAAAGGGCTCTCTCTTGTTGCTTTCACAGTTACCATTAAGCCAGTTTCACACGAGCATATTTCAATTTATCCATAATACAGATCCATAAGACGGACGTGTAAAAGCCCATTTACACATAACGATTATCGCTCAAAATTCACTCAAAAGCCGTCTTTTGGGCGATAATCTTTGTGTCTAAATGTGCCCATCTTTCATTTTACTGCCAAAAGACGGTTTTCAGTTCTGCTTGAAAACCTGGTTCAGCAGAACCGCTGATAATCGGGACCGCAAGCTATATTCTGCCCGTGGAGAGCTGATTGCAGCTGATTAGCAGGATCGCACACTGTGTCTGCTGTCCATTATGCTGAATTCTCGAAGGGGATCCCTTGGCTGAACAATACAGCTAATTTCACTGCGCTCAGACCTCCTGCTGAGTCTGTAACAGCTCCCAGAAGCTCGTTTGCATACAAATGAAACTCATAAGTATAATGGCAATTAGTGCCTATAGGTACTTTTATGCAAAACGATCGCTGATCTTTCAATCTTTTAAAAGATATCTCTGTGTGTGTAAATGGACCTTAACCCTGAGTTCGCACTAGAGTTCCTGTTTTACAAATAATGGAAATATACAAAATGGAAGTGAAATAAAAATGAACAGAAAATATTCTTTTCTCTTTTTTTGGCGGATCCATCAAATGGTTGCTTAAAAAAAAAAAAAGCGGAAAGTAAACTTTTTATTCATTTTTGATTTACTTCTGTTTTTCAGCATTTTTTTGATCTGCATTAACCCCAGTAGAAAATAATATCAATGAATGCAAATATGGAGGCAAATACAGATCAAATACTGAAAAGACACCGATGCATTCGAATTCTATTTACTTCCCATAGACTATAATGAAGTGATGTGTGCTTCATTTTAAAAATATGGCGATGAAAACTACGCCCATGTAAATAGATAAGGTATTATGGTCTGCAAACGCAAACCAAACGTGGATTAAAAATATGCGCCTTAAGACTGCTTTCAGATGAGCGGAATACGTCCACAAAACGCACTGACAGACGCGGTAAATTCCACACCAAAATCTGCATGCAGACATAGTATTGGAGTGGAAATCTGCAGCTGTTGATTAAGCTGCGTCTTTCAGTACGACTTATTGAAACATTCTGCTTGTCTGAAAACCACCCCTAGGCCTTCTTCAGACGACCTTATTTGCGCGTGTTTTTGCGTGCCAAAAATATACGCTCGCAATGTGCAGAGAATACAACTCATTGATGTCAATGGGTCCGATCGCATTTTGCACGCAGAAAAAAAATAGGACCTGCTTTATTTTCTTGCCTATTTGCGCACCAAGCACCCTATAGAAATCTATGGGAGGTGCGCAAATACGCATTCAATATGCACACAAATGCACAATATGCTGCGCAATTCCATGAAAAAAAAAACGAACACATCAGGACCTCATTAGGCTAAATAGCCTTTTAAATCACGGAAGGGATGTATTGCATGCATGTGAACTGGCCCTGTGTACAGTACTATGTGCTGATACACGCACAAATTTACCATATCAATCCTTGTTCACTGCGCAGAATCATTGCGCTGAAGCATCGGCAAGCGCGCATACCGTTGTCTGAAGCCACCCTCAGGGGGAGCTCAGTGTTAACAGATATATACAGCTCCCGATAGCACACGAGCAAATGCGTATTTGCACACATTTTTGCTAAGCGAAAGCTACGCATTTGCACACGCAACAGTTTTTCTAACTGTACCTTTTGTGCGTGCAAAAAAGTATGCACTGATGTTCCCAGCCACTAAAATGGGCAAATTCTTTAACGAGTGCCAAATGTGTTCCTACAATGTGCAAATGCGTAAGGTTTTTTTTTGCGATGCCATTGCACTCGCAAAATACGTGCTTGTGAACGAACCTATTGAAATCAATGGGTTCTATTTTCTGCGTATAGTATGCACAAAAATGTCATGCGCAAATTGGCCTCTGTGAATCCGGGCAGGCTAGAACTGTACAGCAACCTTGGCTGCAACATAAGGCACATGGCCAATGATGGCCGTATAGTCCTGAGAGACTGCACACTAATGGAAATGAATGAGGACGTTTTATGGTTTGCGAGTTGCAACAATCGCAACTTGGCGATTGCAAGAAATCCAGCAGTTCTGGGATTGTCAAGTCATGGCAACTTGCAAGACCCAACACGACTGCATCCACTTCTGTTATTGTCCAATGTCACAGGGCTATTCTGCCATCTTTAGCCTCACGATCTATGAGGCAGCCAAGGTTGCCACGTAACCTTAATCTAAATCTATATGAGCGAGCACCCAGTTGCCACATATGGGCGGCTTCACACGAGTATGTTTGTGCGTGAATAATCTGCGCATGCAATATGCAGAGAATAGAACCCACTGATTTCAATGAGTTCTTTCTCAGTACTCTTTCTTTCACGCCTGGAAAAAAAACGCAGCATGCTCTATTTTTATGCGCATTTGCGCACAAAGGCCCCATAGGAGTCTATGAGCCATGTGCAAATATGAAAGGAGATGCATGAAACACTGCGCAAAACTGCTGGGAAAATAACATCTCATTCAGTTAATAGCCTTTTAGACCACGGAAGTAGTGTGTTGTGTGTGACCTGGCTCTGCGTGCTCTTAAAGTACAGAAGTACAGTACTATGCGCCGATGTGTGCTGCGGTGAGCATTTGAAGAGGCCCTAACCTTAGTAAAAATGTAAATCTATGTGAATGAGTCCCATGGGAGTGCTCATGTGTATATGTGTGTGTGTGTGTGTATATATATATATATATATATATATATATATATATATATATATATATATATATATATATATATATATATATATATATATACACACACAGGGGCGTAACTATAGAGGATGCAGGGGATGCGGCTACACCTGGGCCCAGGAGCCTTAGGGGGCCCATAAGGCCTCTCTTCTCCATATAGGGAGGCCAGTACTATGAATAAAGCATTATAGTTGGGGGCCCTGTTACAGGTTTTGCATTGGGGCCCAGAAGCTTCAAGTTATGTCTCTGTGCAGCATGGTTTAGGTATGGGTACGGGTACAGATACAGATAAATGGGGGCCCCAGCTCAAGTTTTGCATCAGAGCCCCCGAGCCTTTAGTTGTGCCCCTGTGTGTGTGTGTGTGTGTGTGTGTATATATATATATATATATATATAATATATATATGCTACCTACAATAGGCAAGCGTGATATCCGGACAAGAAACTTGCATGATATTGCTCTTGTTCACGTGCGATTTACCCACAGATGCAAGGTGATTTTTAGGAAAAGACGCCTTGCATTGCATCTGTGAAATTTCGATCCTCACACGTGAGTTGCATGTGCGATAGAAGATTGAAAGTGTACCCCCATTGATTTCAATGGGTGAGCTCACATCACATGCATGTGAGAGTCATGCGATGAATTAAAGTTCCCATTGAAATCAATGGATGATGCGTTCTGAGGAACGCGAAGAGATGGGACATGCAATGTGTATATGACTCCTTTCAAAAGAATGGGGGTCTATATTCGCGCAAGATTCTTGGCCGTGTGAAAGTAGACTTAGATTTACATTTTTGCTATGTTTACGGGGCGACTTTGGCTGCATCATAGATCATGAGGCTAGAGATGGCAGAATAGCCCTGCTACAGTGGACAATAACAGAAGTGGATGCAGTTGTGGTGGAGCTTGCAAGTTGCCATGACTTGATAAAACTAGAAAATCCAAACCTGCTGCATTTCTTATGACCGTCAGGTTGTGCTTGTGGCAACTTACAAACCATAACATGAGCGCATTCATTTGCCGACATTTTGAGCTGCAAATTTAAAGAAAGCAAGAAAGCGAAAACATACAGAGGGCGGACAAAAATATGGAAACACCAAAGCTGTAGTATGCTTCTTTTTTTATCACAACTCTACGCAATGATTTTCTGTTATTAGACACACATTTCCATCCGCGCTGATGTTTGTCAGATGCGGTTTTGCCAGTCTTACTGTCTGCGGTTGTAATCTTGGATACTGTGCCTTATCATATAGCAAACACCTCTGCAACCTTTGTTACAAAGGCACCCACCCTACGGGTCCAAACAATTCGACCGCGTTGGAATTCCATGAGCTTGGCCGTGATTTCCTCACAACTTTGCAGAACTTTGTCTAGAAGACAAATGACACTTACCACGTGTTGGCGCCGTTATACAGATCATTGCATCACCTAACTACAGCACCGCCTACTAACTCTGCTGTAGTACATATATACAGATCCCGGACCGTTAGGAGTGATCCGCATGGGATTTTAATCATTAAGGCCAGTCTCACACGGACAGGTCGGATTCCGCATACGGAAGCCCGCAACGGAATCCGGACCTGTCCCCAGCCATCATCTGTGTGTACCTTTCATTTCCTGTATTGTGGATGATCTCGACGATCCGCCGTCGGACATGCGCAGTACAGAATTTTAAAAAAATCTTTTTTTCTGCACCGTCGCCAGGCGATGACACGGGTACCTGCAACCTATCCACAATGTTAATTGTGGATGGGCCACAGTTCGGACAGCTTCCATTGACTTCAACGAAATCCGTCCATACAGAATCCGCACAAGAATAGAACATGCTGCCATTTTATTTCCGCAAGCAGAAATCACAATCACTGTTCGCTCACATGAACGGACATGCGGATATTCTATTTTTGTAATGGATTCGGAATGTCGCAGGTGACGATCACTGCAATTTAAATTCGTCCGTGTGACACCGACCCAACACTGAGCCGCCCTTTTGATCTAGTTAAAATTTACTGATAACATTGTAAATCTGATTTATAACCCCATGTAATTTAATGCATGCATTTCGTACGGTGTTTCCATATTTTTGTCTACAACCCTTTCTATAAAAATCATATACAAACAACGAGAGCGAGTAGCTATGGGGCGCTGTGATTTTCGTGTACGCGGCTGGATTGTTAATGGTATTCAGTTCGGCGTAGATATTAGATTGATTTCATCTGTGTTGTAGCGATTTTGGAGTACGGAGAGTTTAATTGGACAGGTGATTCCGTTCCATAGAAACTCTCCACCTGATTCACATCCTTCCAGCTTCTCTTTTTATGCTTTAAAAAAAAAAAAAAAAAATCATAAAAACCACCTTGCAATAATAACTAAAAAAAGGTAATCTATAAGTAATGCTATCCATAGCAGAGAAACTAAACTTACTGTGGCAGGTTTCACTTTAAATTTTCCTTTCCTTTGTGAAATGCAAAAACCCAGAAGCCTAGAACAAGAGAGTGTTGATATGTATAATGTAGCCCATCTTATGTCACCCACAGACTGAGATTTTCAAGGAAATCAGACAGTGGATTAAGCATTCCCTGGCTGCCTGTTCACAAACATAGAGCTCCCTACGGCTGTCACCTCCCAACGGATCTGCAGAAAAAAATGCTTTGTATCCTCTGGCTTCAGAGAAGGTATGTTGGAATATATTTCTATAGATTCCTGTGGTATTATTAAACTAAGTCTCACGTGAATACGGCAGGAAATTACTCAGCAAAAGAAGCTGAAGAAAAAATAGATTTTATTTCCCCTAAATTTCAACCAAATTTTAAACCTAATTTATGGCTTTTGGAAATGTTTCCAATTATTTTTGGCGCAAGTAGCCTGATTCTAGAAATCTTACTGCTTTTTCTAGTATTCCGGGTCTCTATGTCTTAAATGGTCTTTTTACATTGTAGATCGTCAGCTGTAACATTATATTCGCCTGCTTCGCACAGGATCCCAGCTTGTCCCTGATTTCACCGCATCACAATGTAAACTCATGAATATGTATGACCATACCCAGAATCCTTTGCACACTTTTTTTCATTCTGCACAATGCTATTACTTTGTTGAAAATATTGTTCTGCCCTCGTCTTTTTTTTTTCTTCCTTCCTCCCTACTCTTCTTGGTATTATTTGCTATGGCACCAAGAACTGAATGGGTTTTGCGTGAAGGAAGAGTATAGAGATATATATATATATATATATTTTATTCTTAAAGGAACCTTTCGTAATTCTTCATGGTATAGTTGATAATGTCTTTAGTTTTAAAATTTATGTATCTATTATTTCTATTTTTTTTTCTCCAAAAAGCGTGAATCAGATTTACAGCACAGTCATTGTCAGTTTTGCTTACGAGGAGGTAGTGACGGTGGTGTGAAGCCAGAGGTTGTTACACTCTTGAAACTAAAGAGTTAAAGGTGGAGTGCTGCGAAAACTCATCTTGCAGGGTCTGCACTGAGGATCCTCTGTAACCTTGCAGAATGCATTGTTCCTTCCTGCAGACTTTCCTTTAACCCTTTTAGTTCATTTTATTCAAGAGCGACGCGTGGTGGAATACTACAGTACCGTTTGTTAACATTTCAGTTCTTTTTTAAATCACTACCCTAGCCAGCGAGCTTCCATTTGACGCCGAATGTAGTTTGGGGAGTTAAAACAAAACTGAAAAAAATATACCATTTTATTTCATTTTCTGCCCTTGGACCAGCTGGGTGCATGATCTCGACAATGTGCGACAAATCAAAAAATCAATGCAAAAATTCACTGGCTGTACCACACAAATAAGAAGCACTCTCAGCACTTTTTGTTAAGAGAAATGATTAAATTATTCATGCCATTGCTAAATCATCAGTGTATATGTGTGTATGTATATATATATATATATATGTGTGTGTGTGTGTGTGTATATATATATATATATATATATATATATATATATATATATATATATATATATATATATATATATATATATATATATATATATATATACTTTTTCTTTCATATATATATATATATACTTTTTCTTTCATATATATTTATATATATATATATATATATATATATATATATACTTTTTCTTTCATATATATATATATACACACACACACACAGTACATATACATATTTGAAACGCGTTTGAAAGTCTTCCGAACCTATCACTTTTTTACGTTTTGCTATATTGTGGCCTTTTGCAAATTCTAAAATATTTATGTATAATAACTAAGTAGAATATAAATATTTGTACATTTAAAAAAAGAGAAAACTAACATTTTGCGTGGACATTCTAGACCTTGATTGGAGTTCACCTTCAGTGAATTCAGTTGATTCGACATTATTTTAATAGACACACGCCTGTCTATATAAGATCTCACATTGCTTATCAGAGCCAAAACCAAGCCATAAGGAGGAAAGAACTGCCTCTAGCACAATCAGAGACAGGATTGTGTGGAGGCACAGATCCGGAGAAGGCTACAAAAAATTCCTGCTACACTGAAAGTTCCCAAGAGCACAGCGGCCTTCATAATTCTTAGATGGAAAAAGTTTGGAAGAACCTGGTCAACCTGAACTCTTCCTAGAGCTAGTTGACCCGCCAAACTAAGTAATTGGGGGAGAAGGGCCTTGGTAAGAGAAGTGACCAAGAACTCAATGGTCACTTTGGCTGAGCTTCAAAGATCCTGTGTGCAGATGGGAGAAACCTCTCATAGGTCAACCATCACTGCAGCACTCTATCAATCTGCCTGGAATTTGCCAAAAGGCACTTAAAAGGACTGTCGGACTGTGAGAAACAAGTTTCTCTGGTCTGATGAAACCAAAATGACCTCTTTGGCCTCAATTCTAAGCACTATGTCTGAAAGAAACCAAGCACTGCTTATAACCTGCCCAATACCATCCCTACAGTGAAACATGGTGGTGACAGTATCGTGCTGTGAGGAAGGTGTGTGTTGGGATGGATAGAATGGTTTGAGTTGATGGAAAGCTGAATGGAGCAAAGTACAGAGATAATGAAAACCTGATCCAGGGTGCAAGGGACCTCAGACTTGGCAGAAGGTTTACCTTCCAACAAAACAATGGCCCTAAGCACACAGCCAAGACGACACAGGAGGGACTTAGGGACAGCTCTGTGAGTGTCCTTGAGTGGCCCAGCCAGAACCCTGACTTGAACCCAATCGAACGTCTCTGGAGAGACCTGAAAATGGCTGTCCACAGACTGTCCCCATCCATTGCAAAATGTTAGTTTTTCATTTTTAAAAGATTTACAAAGATTTTCAAACATTCTACTTTTGCGTTGTCATTATGGGGTATTGATTGCAGAATGATGGGGAAGAACTGATTTAATTTTAATTTGCACAAATGTGTAAAAAAAGTGAAAGACTGAAGACTTTCCAAATGCATTATATTATTGTATATATAAAATGGAAGTGTACATTTCTGCTGGTCATATATATTGGCGCATTGGTAAGTAGGTTCTGTTCACACTGAGGCTGTGTTCTACTCCATTGGTGTTCTGGTGCTTTCTATGTCAAGTACTTTGTAATCCTTAGCATTACTCATGCTATTAAAAGCACCACAGGGATGTAAACCATGACAGTGCTGAAAACCGGCCCATAAACATTCACGGTTTTAGTTATTCGGCTATGTGAGTATTAACCCCTTAAGGACATGGCCTATTTTGGCATTGAGGATGCAACAATTTGGGGGGAATTTCATCTCCACATTTCAAAAGCCATAACTTTTAAATTTTTCCATCGACATGGCGATATGGGGCTTGTTTTTTGCGTGGAGAACTGTAGTTTTTATTGGTACCATTTTTGGGTGCATATAATTTATTGTAAAACTTTTATTAATGTTTTTTATAATAGCAGGGAGAGAAAAGAAATAAATTCTGCCATTGATTTTGCGGAGTTTCTTTTACAGTGTTAGGGCTTATTTACACGAGCGTATATCAGCCGCCGTTTTCACGGCCGGACGATATACGCTTACATCTGAGCAGTCCCCCCCTTTCCTCCCCTCAGTGGCTCTCTGCTTCTCTCCCCTCTGAGCTGTTTGCAATGGGAGTGGGCGGGACGGGCGCTCCCGCCCCTTGTCCGTAGCCAGCAATGGGAGTGGGTGGGACAGAGCGGAGCTTAGCTCTGCACCCCATCCCGCCTACTCCCATTGCAAATGCCGGTGGGGGGGTGAAGGGGGGAGCTGCTTAGACGAAAGCGTATATCGGCCGGCCGTGAAAACGCAGTCTGATATACGCTCGTGTAAATAAGCCCTAAATCAGGCAGCATAAATGACACAATACATTATTTCTGCAGATTGGTACGATTACAACGATACCGAAATTCTTATTTATTTTTTTTTTAGGTTTTTCCACTTTTACGCAATAAAAACCCTTTTTTGGAAATTATTTCTTTTTATACATCGCTGCATTCAAAGTCCAATAACTTTTTTATTTTTCCATGCATGGAGTTCTGTGAGGTCTTGTGTTTTGCGTAACAAGCTGTAGTTTTATGGGTCCCATTGTGGGTTACATACGGCTTTTTTGATTACTTTTCTTGCTTTTTTTGTGGTGGCAAAATGGAAAAAAATAAGCATTTTGCCTCATTTTTTAGTTTTTTTTAAATGCTTGCTGTGCAGGATAAAAAGTGTGTTCAACTTGTTGTGCGAGTCGTAACGGATACGCCAATACCAAATATGTGGGATTTTAAATTAAAAAAATATATATATACACTGATAGGGGAAAAAGCACAAAAACGTTTTTTTTTTTGTGGAAGCACCACAGCTTCATTAATTTCAATAAGAGTGCTGGAGATTGTCAGACACTTTGCTTCCTGCTGAGCAGTCTCAGGTGCTCTCATTGAAATTAATGGGGCAGCGGTGCACCTGCAACCTCCCACCATTCTTGGGATGGGTGGGGGTCCCACCAGTTGGAACCCCACTATTCTATTAGCTTACACCAGTGTTTCCCAACCTTTTTAGCCTTAGGGCACCCCTTTCAAAAAATGTTACCGCAGGGCACAACTACGTAAAAGGGGGTGTGGTCATGGGGCATGCCTTATCTCAATGTATGATTTTACCTCTGATATTCCAGGCACCCAGTGACCTTTAGCGAGCGCAGCACCGCTAACCACTTCTGCATCACCTGACCAGCAGTACTGTGCTCACTAAAAGCCACGAGGTGCCCGTTGAAGGAGGCCGCAAGAGCGTGAAGACTTCAGAGGTGAAAGGGAACAAGGTATCTTCTGAAATCAGAAGCTGATTTTGAGTCAAAATCCATACCAATGAGTCTCTTGTGGAAATTCTGTGGAAAATCCACAGTATTTCAGCTATGTGTAAACATATCATAAGGCTGGGTCCACACGTAGCTGATTTTCTGAAGTAGATCAGCCGCGGAAAATCTGCCTCGAAACGCACGCTATTTGCTGTGGGTTTTAATGCAAGCTTTATCGTGTATTTTTGTGCGGAATTCACCCCCTCATTGAAAAAAGGTGAATTTCAGGGCGGAAGTGGTGATAAAACTGGCATGCTGCAGAATTAAATTCTGCACCACATGTCAATTTCCGCACTGGTTTTGTACAGATTTTTTCTGTAGTTTGTGGTTTTATGTTACACTTCGGTTTCTCCTCTCCTTTTTTTCCTGGCTTTCTCCTTCACCTGTCCTCTTGGCCTCTTGTAATAGGACCTGGCAGCAGGCTACCTTACTGGCTCAGCATTTACTTTCTGATAACATAGCTGGTGTGACCTTTTGTACTTAAATGTTAAGGGCTTCAATCTCCCAGAAAAATGGTCAAATTAAGAATAGGGTCATGGTAGCCACATCTCAAGAAACTCCTTTTAAGGCAACAAAGGTGTCTCTGTGTGTCTCTAAATGCTATATCGCTTGGTTCCATAGCCTTCACCCTGATAAGAAAGTCTGTATGGTTTCCATAGTGGTACATAGATCCCTCCTATATGCTTCAATATCCTCTAAAGTAGACAGTGAGCGGAGATTTTCCTCTCTAAAATTATCTAGTCTGGGTTTGATAATAACTTTTGCTAACCTATATTTCCCTATCCAGGCTCAGGGCCTGTTCGGTAGATTGATCATATGTGAGTTAGTAATCTTCGCTGAAGGTTCGAACATTATCCTGAGTAGTGACTTTAACCTGACATTGGACCCTTCTTTGGACATTGCCTCCGGTAGGTCCCCTGTCTCCCCAGCAGCTGTGCGGGTATTGAAAAGAGATCTTAGGGCATTGCACCTGCTCAGCCTGTAGCAGATCCTTCATCCCGGTGTCAAGGATTTCAGTTACCATTCTTTGCTTCACAACAGCTATAGCAACCTAGATTATCTTTTTGTTTCACAGGTTTTTTTAAACATGCATTCCCCTCGGCTTCATGGACTTTTTCCTTTGGTCCAGTTATGAACTAGTATATGATGAGCTCCTGAGCTTCGGTAGAAAGCCAAGAGTCAATAGCTAGTGACTAAATGACAATCTCTTAAATGATTCCTTATACACGACAGAGATAAGGGCAGGTATATCTGAATTTGCTAATCTTCATAGTACTGACCATACTCGCGCCCCTATACAATGGAAAGCCCTAATATGTATGCTTAGGGGTATCTTCATCTCCAATGGGTCCAGAGCCAAGAGCAAGTAGCTGGTGGCTGAATGACAATCTCTTAAATGATTCCTTATGCTTGACCTAGATCAGGGTGACTATATCTAATTTTGCAAGTCTTCATAGTACTAACCATACTAGTGCCTCTATATAATAGGATGCCCTAAAATGCATACTTCATTTCCCATGGGTCCAGACTTGAAGATGAACACACTGCCAAACTGGGGGTCTCCTCTCCACCTTATTATTTAGGGCAACCACTAATAAAAATTGCTCCTCTGACATGCTAAAGGCAAAGATATCTACAATTCGCCAGTAAATTCTCTCAATCCTGGACCAGGTCAAATGGGGATAGTTTAAATATGGCTGGCATAAACTATCCATTCAAGGCTGCCATAGGTGTATGTGTCAGGGATTCAATCCAGTGCAGGGGGAAGATTCTTTAGAGCACAGTATGACAAATTCTATATTATAAATGGGGACGGGTTGGATGGCTTTCCTTCTGTTCAGAATGAGATTGGGAAATATTTAGACCAATTTGCCTTGGCTTCCCAGGACTTGGATTCAGAATTCTCTGAACCCGAAATACTGGCGACAATTCTGGCAACACAATTCTGGGATGTATTAAGAAAAGCATAGAGTCTAGATCACGTGAAGTAATTATTCCCCTCTACTCTTCCTTGGTCAGACCTCATCTGGAATACTGTGTCCAGTTCTGGGCACCCCAGTTTAAAAAAGAGATGGATAAACAGGAGCATGTTCAGAGAAAAGTTGCCAAGATGGTCAGCGGTCTGCAAATCATGTCCTATGAGGAACGGTTACAGGATCTGGGAATGTTTAGCTTGTAAAAAAGAAGACTGAGAGGAGACTCAATAGCTGTCTACAAGTATCTGAAGGGCTGCCACAGTGCAGAGGGATCAGCCCTATTCTCTTTTGCACAAGGAAAGACTAGAAGCAATGGGATGAAACTGAAAGGGAGGAGACACAGATTAGATATTAGACAGTGAGGGTGATCAATGAGTGGAACAGGCTGCCACAGGAGGTAGTGAGTTCTCCTTCAATGGAAGTCTTCAAACAGAAGCTGGACAGACCTCTGTCTGGGATGATTTAGTGATCCTGCATTGAGCAGGGGGTTGGAGCCGATGACCCTGGAGGTCCCTTCCAACTCTACCATTCTATGATTCAATTAAAAATTTAAATGTAGTCAAGAGTCCAGGACAAGACGGTTTTCCCTTAGGTTTTTTTTAAGCTCTGTGGGAAAGCAGTTGCGCCCTTCCTTTTTAGATCTTTCAACACGATTATAAGTGATATCTGACACTGTTATTCTAACATCAGTTTGGTGTCTGACACTCTTTCCCCTTGGTGTGTGGATACTTGAACTAGATCCTGTTTTATCTATGCAAGCAAGAAGTTCTGAGTGGGGTTTCCTTCTGTCTGTGAGGTGAGCAGACTCTTGGTGTGAACAATGACTTGTTCAGTGTATATCTGAAGGTGTGGACTACACTAGGCTTGAACAATTTCTTGGTTCTGTGTGGTGTTCCTTTTTGTTGCAGTCACTTGGTGGAACAGGGTTATGTTCTGTGTATATCTGTAAGTGTTGACTACACTTGGTGTGGACTGTCCTGTTTCAGTGTGTAT
The DNA here is from genome assembly GCF_035609145.1 of Eleutherodactylus coqui. Classification (NCBI taxonomy): domain Eukaryota; kingdom Metazoa; phylum Chordata; class Amphibia; order Anura; family Eleutherodactylidae; genus Eleutherodactylus; species Eleutherodactylus coqui. The sequence continues at coordinate 76,240,969 of NC_089844.1, forward strand.
GTTGTATTTTCCTTGTCCGATACTACTGCCGGTTACTGTATAGGACAAGCCAGGACCCTAGACTCCAGCATGGTCCTATTGGGACGATCACCCCGCTTTTAGGCAGATTTATCCTTTTATAGTTTTAGTTATCTTGTTAGAGTAGGGCCTCAAAAACAACGAGGACCCTTGACATGGGGTTGTGAGCTTATGTATTCTGGCCAAAATACAAACCAATACCGCATACATGCTTATGAGCAATTCCATCTACCTATGTGTATTTGTTCATTGGTAAGTATTTGGCCTAGTGCATACCTGGTGTTGGCATGCACGTTTCGGTTTATGTTTGATGTTGGTGTCCTAGTGCATATTCTTCCCTCCAGTCATAAAATTAGTGGCATTTATGCAGGTTGCTGTTCACATGACATGCACAGACATAACAACAATCTACCGGGGGTGCCCATTCCCCTCCCAGCCCCTTCAGGCACATATTGTGGTAATACTGAAACCAGGTAAAGACACACTGGCATGCAGTGATTCCCGGCCCATTTTTCTTATTAAGACACTTTTCTAACATCATTGCCACCTACGTTTTAGGTCTAATCCATAAAAGATCAGATTGGGTTTGTCCCTAGAAGGGAGGCCAGGGACAATACTATTAAAACCATGTCCCTGATAGCGGGAGCTTGCCATTCTGGGGACCTCACGTGTTTCCTAGCAGTTAATGCTGAAAAAGTTTTTGACAGGGCGTGCTGGGGCTTCCAGGAGGTGACTGTCTGGAAAATTGGCTGTGGTTCATGGATGAGGGATTGGATAATGGCTCTGTACATGGATTCAACTGCTCGACTGTGGGTGAAAGGTTCTCTGTCTGAGCCATTCCACATTCATATTGGGAAGAGACAAGGATGTCCTCTGTCTCTGTTCCTGTATATCCTGGTAATGGAGTCCTTGGCCAATGCCATTAAACTGAACGATTCAATTAGGGGTGTTTCAGTTGGCCCACTCGAGCATAAGATGTCTCTATTTGTGGATGACTAACTGTGATATGTTTTATGCCCTGTGTGGGCCTGCTGGTCATACTCTGAAAATTTGACCACTTTTGCAGAGTGAGCAACTGTGAAGTCAATACCCAGAAATCTGAGAACTTAAATGTTAATTTAATACAAGCTGAAGACACCTTGCAAGCTTTTTTCCATTTCGTTGGTGAGACTACTCCATTAAATGGGTTGTCCATGTATCAGACAGCCCAGCTTCAATAGGGGTTGAATCAATAAACTGAAACATACTAACCCTTCCACAGCCACAGGATCCAGCTTTGTAACACCGCTGTGGTACCGATGGTCTTTGTGATCACTGGCATCACAGGAACTCAAGTGACCACTGCAGTCAATGAGAGGCTGCAGTGCCATGTTCCAGAATTCCTGGCATCATGGCGCTCAGCATGTGAACTGATGCCAGGAGAACGAGCCATGATACTGTAACCTCTCATTGGCTGCAGCGGTTACCTGAGTTCCTGTGATGTCAGTGATCACAACCCTCGGGACCGCATTTGATTTCTCCACTGGTCTGCTCACCTTGTTGATGAGTAACCCCTGCTTTTTAGTTAGTTACTTTCTATTTTCTCTCCCAGATAACCCCATTCCCCGTCTGACAGATGTAATGTATCAGTCGGGACTAAAACCCTTATCAGTTATACTAGGAGATAATAGCATTTCCACAAGGTTCTGGCTACCATACTTGCAATTAAAAAGTTTTGTAGCTTCCTTGACACCTTTGATAGGCTCTTCTCCCCCAACTTAAGCTGTCTGCACATGGGCAGGTTGGATTCCACATGTTATTACGGAAGGGCCGTGCATCAGACGGCTTCCATTAACTTGAATGGAAGACGTCTGCGCGGAATTTGCGCAAAAAAAAAATCGCAATTGATTTCCGCTCGTGTAGCAGAAAAAGTGTTTTTCAATAGCATGTTATGGACAGTATTTGCTGCGGAATCCGGAGGCGGACGCCCGCCCCAGATTCCGCAGCAAATGCTGTCCATGATTAATGATCTCTCTTTTATACATGTTGCTGCTTTCGGAGGAGATTGGGGCTTCCAGACCCGGGTTAGTTAGGACCTGAGAGAGGGAGCTGGGACGTAATCTCCCAGATAACAAATGGAATAAATCCTTTATTTTGATTCACAAACTAGCTGTTTCCTGTAGATTGCAAGAACTTAATTTTTAGATTTTGACCTAGTGGTATAGAACACCAGTGAAATTGCACAAAATGTACGATCTTGTTTCACCATTATGCTGGCAATGCTTTGTTGAGCCAGACACTGACACATCTGGTGGAGCTGCCCCCTCATTGTGGGACGGTGACGAGACAGCACAGCCCTCTATATGTAGGTCTGCTATTGTTCTGACCTTAGAGATGAACTTACTGTCCATGTTCCCAGGCTCTATAGCCCATAATAAAAAGGGCCTCCTGTGCTTCTTTATATTGTCAGCTTGTCAGATCATCACTAGGCTATGGAAATCCAATGTTGTTAGATTAATGTGGGTCGAAGCACTTAACACTCGAATGCACTTTGAGGAGATAAGAACACCTGAGGATAACTCCTTTGAGGTTTTCTATGTCACATGCCAGCCATGGATCTTCTCTAGGTAGACCCAGGGATTCCAGAATTGGATTTCTCAGGGTTTGCTCACTTCTCTGACTAGTGAAGTTTGTAAGATAGCGATCTGATTACCAAAATTCGCCCAGGCCAACTTCCCCCTCCCCTCTCCCCTTAAAATATATAGCTCTAGATGTTGCTGCACACTATACCCTGAGCTCAGGACCCAGTGCAGCAATGGCTGGAGCTTAACAAGAGCCAGGAGCAAGAATGGTAACTATACAAGACATTATATTGGATCAATCCAAGAAATAATGACATTTTTCTATTTTTTTTAAATGTGGAGGGGGCTCGTACTGTATTCCTTCACATTTTGTGACTGGGGCAAATGCTCGGTAACCCTCCTGACTATGCCCCCAAAGAAACGGTTATGGAAAGATGCTTAAAATATTATAGTACTTTGCAAGGAAAACGATTACAGGTAAATGATGGTCATAACCACAAACACCCCTAATGGGAAAGAATAGGCCAATTAAACAAATGAAATGTTACAGTAGGAGTGGATGCAGTATTGTTGTTCTAAGACTGGTTTCACTTCTGCGTTAGAACCTTCGTCCGGAAGTTCCATCACAGATCCGGCTTAAAATACATCATAGATGCGGCTTAAAATACTGAAAGAAAAAGCGCTTTTTCTTCTGTCCTAAAGCCGGGCAGCTGGGTGGAAAGTCTACAGACCCCATTATAGCCAATGGGTCCGCCCAGTGCTGTTTAGTGCCATCCAGAGACGGAGCCATTTAGCAGCAGGGATTTCCCTTTCTTGCTCCCTGAACGGAGAAGGGAAGCGGAACCTCGAGTGCAGATGTGAAACCACCCTAAGTGATATTCGGACGAATATAGAAACCATAGATATATAATTTTCCACTGTAAGATGATGTTATTTTTAATAGATGGGCGTCATGTGAAAGCGTGGATACTAAAACAATGCCACATTTGATAGAAAACACAAAATAAATTGTGCAAAGTTGGAATGTATTTGGTTATGTGAGATTTAAAAACAGGTTGAACCATAGGGCATGTGCTCCCAAATGATGATCTATGATGATAGACACTACTGGGTTGTACGACACAATATAACTGCATATTTTACTAATATTAAGCCACATTCTGGCTTTGTACTGCCCATCCTAAGTAATTGATATTTGAAGGACTGTAATAATAATCCAACACCTTGAAGAAGTCGATTAACTTATTATTTCCTAATACACATCTTGCATGACTTTCATTGCTGTAATAACCTGATCTTTCACATCGCCCCACGCAATGAATGACTGTGTTGATTTCAATTTCATAACAGACAGATGAACTGTAGCAATGATAGGGGGATTGCTCAGAGGAGTGCCATGGAAACAGGTCTGACTAACACACTTGGCCTATATTTTAGACATAAAAATACATAATAATGCACTTTTAGACTTACTGCAGATCTTATGGTAAAAAGAGTCAGTACAAAAATATCTCTATTTTTCTCCTTTGCAGAAATTACACTTAATGGGTTCTTCGTCTTTTAATAAACATTGCGATTTTAGCATTTTAAAAATCCCCATACACATTGAAAAAAATTCTCCCCCTCCCTGATGATCACTTACTAACAGGTAAACTATATAACCATCATAATTAATGAACCAGCATCTTACTTTGCAGGTTCTGAGCACTGATATCCCCAAAGAAGCAAAAAAGTTGCAACAAATGTATTATGCTTTTCTTATAGTACATTTCTGAGATATATATATTTCTGTTGATTAAGAGGACAAATAAGATCCACATTGGAAATACATCAAAAGCAGCATACGATTACGATATATTCACATCTTGCGGAAGGTGGGTGTATTTTCAGTGCAGAAAATTTCCGTACCAAAAATATCACCCATTTACTTATAAGGAATTCTTCAAAATCTCATCCTGACATTCTGGAAGTAATCACTGCATTTTAAAAAATGAAGCATGCCCCATATGTCTTAGACTATGCAGATTTCACACATTTCAACTGAATGGGAAAATTTACATCTAAATGTACATGTAAATCTATATAAAAAATATGTATATTTATAATGCGGAAAATGTGATGATATATGGAAGGATTTTTTTTCCATAGCCATCTACAGCATGTGAACATGGCTGCACCAGTATCTGTGCACTTGTACAGCTAACCCAGAGCACAGTTTAAAGTCAGGCCATATTTACTAAGGCGAGCGCGATATCGGTCTAAGTAACTCCGACTGATTGCACACTTGTAAAGCTGTGGTTTTCTCTGCAATTGTGATGCATTTTGCCATTTTTCATGCCGATGAAAATCGTATGTTATTTCAATAGTAAAAATTTTAAAAAAATCGAACTGCACTTGCATGAAAATTTTTGAATAATGGGCGATATATCCCAAAAATAGGACTTGCTGTAATTTTTTGATCTCATAGGACCAATGTGAGCAAAAAAATCACTCATGTAAATTAACTCATTGTAAATAAAGCAATTGCACAGAACTCATGTGTTTTTCTGGCTTGAGTAAATAAAGCCTCAGAAGTAAATATATGGATATCGCTCCAAACAATAGTAGATTAGTGGATTGGAAAAGGACTCCCCTGGTGTGGATTGCCCGTTGGAGGACAGGCATCCACACTGCCGGTCCAAGTTGGCTTTATATGTATTTCGTTTCTCAGAATTTTATTGTATTTTATAATCATACATAAAATAGGCTTGTAATGTTCTGAAGTCCCCTTGCAGGGTGCCATATATTGCCATAAAAATAATGTATGCCTATATTGGCTAGTGAATCACAAACAGAAAAAAAATACTAAAAATAAAGGTAGGAAAAAGAAAATTAACATGGGGTTTAAACCATTGAGCCGTCAAGAATCCACATTGTTGTTCAGAAATGTCTACATGACGTGTGTACTTGGTCACTAGAATAGTATTTAGGTAGATAATAGATTTTGGAATAGCCCTAAAATCTCTAAGCCCTCAATCCATGGTTGCCAGATTTTTGGGAGGTTTGTCATAGTGTCTGTTCTAATCGCATGGATCCTTTCAGATAACATCATTGAAGATATTCTATTAAGCACCTCTGGGAAGGAGAGAGTGGGTGATTTCTATTTAGAGGCGATATGGATTCTTGTAGTTATACATACATATTGAATCAGTTTGTGGGCTTGATATCGAAATTGCAGAGGGTGGTCCCCCAGAAGGAATACTGTAGGGGACCTAGGAACCGGACCCACAAGCAGTTGGTTGAGAAGGTTGTGAACCTGTGACCATAGCCTTTTGACCTTCGGGCATGTCCACCATGTATGAAGCATATTCCCCTTTTCTTGGCATCCCCGAAAGCACAATGGGGAAGAGGTTGGGTAGAGATGGTGAAATCTCTGTGGAACAAAGTATGTTCTATGAAAAATTTTAATTAACGTTTCCATAAGGGAAACTTGGTGGCTGCCTTTCGTTATTGTGGAGCAACAATGCTGCAATCCGTCAGTGGTTACCCCAAGCTGTACCTCCGCTTCCCATCTCCTCATAAACATAAGCTTTTCCCCAGACAGCGGTTGTTTAAGCGTATTGTATATATAAGAGAGCATTCTTCTCTGAGAAGGGTGTGACTATAAGTGGCATGGAGGCGGGAGCTATGGAATGGATAAGGTGGAATATTTGATTAATTCTCAGATATTCCTGGCTAGGTGGTTGAAATGTGGCTATAAACTGCTGTAAAGTGTAAAGTTTTGTTTTATTATAAAAATGACGTAGGGCGGTTAACCGCTTACATGTCCACCATTTAAAACAAGTTAACATTGGCTTGGTAGAAATTGTGGGTTAGGTAGTATTGGCAACATGGAGGAAATATGAGAGTGGACTCATATGTTGTAGCCTTGGGGGGAGTGGCCCCACAGACCAAGTCAGATATGCTATTTTGTGTGGATAAATGCGATTTTTCTCTATTTCCATCCATAGACTGCCTTGTGGGTCTTCAGATCCCATTACCCATTGGGCTATTTGGGCCGCCTTATAATATTTGACTATATTGGGCACTGACTGACCTCCCAGTCGTTTATAATTACTGTGCATTTAATTCTCGCTCTTTTGTTGGCCCTTATAAATCTAAATATGTTGCATTCAAAGTTGCGTAAAGTAGATATGGGAATAGGAATTGGCAGACATCTGAAAAGATACAATACATGGCAAAGTGGTCATTTTTATTGCATTAATTCTACCTATCCAGGAAAGTTGGGGTTTATCCCATTTAGGCAATTCCACCGATAACCTCTTAATTAGATCTGGGTAGTTCCACTTAAAGAGGGAGTGTATTGAAGTAGTTAGATTAATGCCTAGATATGAGATATAATGAATTTTATGTTGAAACTAAAAATTAATGTTTATCAATTTTATTAAGGATTCTGGGGTGTTCACTCGAAGGCCCAAGAGCTTGGACCAGGTGTCTAGTGTGGACATTAAATTTGGCAGTGAAATTAAGGGTTGGAAAAGGATCAGTAACAGATCATCTGCAAATAGACTTATTTTATATTCACTATTTCTCATCCAAGTACCTTTTACACTAGGATTACTACGAATTGCCTTTGCCAGTGGTTCAATGGCCAGAGCAAATAGGGCTGGGGAGAGAGGGCATCCCTGTCTGGTGCCCCTACTAATTTGTATGGGGGCAGTCCTGGTGGACGGGAGTTTCAGAAATGTGGTGGGTGTTGAGTAGAGGGCTAAGAGGGCGGAGAGAAAAGGTCCCCAAATCACAATGTGCCGTAAAACTGAGAATAAATAGCTCCATGACAGTGTATTAAAGGCCTTTTCTAAGTCTAGTGCTAGGAGAGTCATTTGGGATTTTGTCGTGGAAACCGAGTCTATAATACTTAGGACCTTCCTTATGTTGTCTGGGGCTTGTCTTGCTGGAATAAAACCAACTTGATCCCTGTGGATCAGAGATGGGAGAAAGTGGTTCAGTCGGGTTGCTAGAATGGAGGTGAAAATCTTATAATCCTGGTTTGGTAGTGAGATTGGTCTATAGTTTTTTGGGGACAAGTTATCCTTGCCTTCCTTAGGAATCAATGTGAGTTGCAAGTCCCAAAACTCATGCGGAGGTATCTCCCCATTCAAGAGTCTCTGAAACAATTTCTCCAAAGGCTGCACTAGAATGTCTTTGAACTTTTTGTAATACAAAGCAGTGAATCCTTCGGGACCAGGGGCCTTTCCCAATGTAATACTTTTGCTGGTATTTAAAATTTCTTCTTCTGAAATATCAGCATTCAGGGTGTCTCTTTGGGAATCAGACAGAGAAGGGAGCTTTACTGCATCTAAAAAAGCATCTCTTAGGGGCGTTGCAGTACTATCCTGGGCTTTATATAAAGTGGAATAGTAATCGTGAAAGATATTATGGATCTGGTCAGAATTGGACTACAGGCTACTCTGGAGTTTGGAAGAGTTCATCAGTGGACTCCTCTACGAAGTAAGCCCACCTCATTTTTCATTGATTAACCATTTCTTTCTGTTATGTAAATATGGCCTCAGTCATCTAAAGTTTGTATTGTTTTCAGAAAGTTATGTTTAAAGCGGTTGTCTCATGAAGTCAACCACCAGCCATATGCCCTGTTAGGCAAAGTGGAGAGCCAATAACAAACAGTTGGCAGTCCAGCAGACCCTACCTTTCCATACGTTACATGATGGCCATTCATTTGAAAGGTTGCGATAAAATATTACGTTGCTCTATCTTCTTAAAACAGCCTCTTCAAATAAGTCTCATTTCAATTAAAAAGATCTTGTAGGGAGCACAAAGGACACTTTCAGGCAGCTACAGTAGCTTTATATTTTGTGCCAAAAACGGGATCACATCCTCTCAGAACAAAGATTTTGTTAACAAAATTTTTGCCTATTTTTTTTTGGTGGGATTTGATCCCACTCTTCTCCAAAATATATAGTTCCTATATGGAGCCATATTATGGCTATCTGATAGCGATATAAGGTTGATTTCACACAGATGTAATATTACCCCATTTTAGGGTCACAAACTCAGACACAAACCTAGCCCCCAAAGGAACTGAACTTAAGGTGTTCATTAGAGATGAGCGAGCACCAAAATGCTCGGGTGCTCGTTACTCGGGACGAAATTATCGCGATGCTTGAGGGTTCGTTTCGAGTAACGAACCCCATTGAAGTCAATGGGCGACTCGAGCATTTTTGTATATCTCTGATGCTCGCTAAGGTTTCCATTTGTGAAAATCGGGGCAATTCAAGAAAGTGATGGGAACGACACAGCAACGGATAGGGCAGGCGAGGGGCTACATGTTGGGCTGCATCTCAAGTTCCCAGGTCCCACTATTAAGCCACAATAGCGGCAAGAGTGCCCCTCCCAACAATTTTTACTTCTGAAAAGCCCTCATTAGCAATGCATACCTTAGCTAACCACCACACTACCTCCAACAAAGCACAATCACTGCCTGCATGGCACTCCGCTGCCACTTCTCCTGGGTTACATGCTGCCCAACCCCCCCCCCCCCCCCGCGCGCGCGCACGACACAGTGTCCACAGCGCACACCAAAGTGTCCCTGCGCAGCCTTCAGCTGCACTCATGCCACACCACCCTCATGTCTATTCATTCTGTCAAGGTGTCTGCATGCCCCAGTCAGACCGCGGTCTTTTATAAATAGTCACAGGCAGGTACAACTCCGCAATGGGAATTCTGTGTGCACCCACAGCATGGGTGGCTCCCTAGAACCCACCGGTGGTACATAAATATATCCCATTGCAGTGCCCAGCACAGCTGATGTAACGTCAGCTTTAATGCAGGTGGGCAAAAAATTAATTGGATTACACTGTAGGCGAGGGCCCCAAAAAATTGGTGTACCAACAGAACTAATGTACGTCAGAAAAATTGCCCATGCCCAACCAAGAGGGCAGGTGAAACCCATTAATCGCTTTGGTTAATGTGGCTTAATTTGTAACTAGGCCTGGAGGCAGCCCAGTTAAAATAAAAATTGGTTCAGGTGAAAGTTTCAACGCTTTAATGAGCATTGAAACGTATAAAAATTGTTTACAAAAATTATATGACTGAGCCTTGTGGGCCTAAGAAAAATTGCCCGTTCGGCGTGATTACGTCAGGTTTCAGGAGGAGGAGCAGGAGGAGGAGGATGAATATTATACACAGATTGATGAAGCTAAAAGGTCCACGTTTTTGATGGTGATAGAGAACAATGCTTCCATCCGCGGGTGCAGCCTATGTATTGTTTAGGTATCGCTGCTGTCCACTGGTGGAGAAGAGAAGTCTGGGGAAATCCAGGCTTTGTTCATCTTGATGAGTGTAAGCCTGTCGGCACTGTTGGTTGGCAGTCAGGTACGCTTATCTGTGATGATTCTCCCAGCCGCACTAAACACCCTCTCTGACAAGACGCTAGCCGCAGGACAAGCAAGCACCTCCAGGGCATACAGCGCGAGTTCAGGCCACATGTTCAGCTTTGACACCCAGTAGTTGTAGGGGGCAGAGGCGTCACGGAGGACGGTCGTGCGATTGGCTACGTACTCCCTCACCATCCTTTTACAGTGCTCCCGCTGACTCAGCCTTGACTGGGGAGCGGTGACACAGTCTTGCTGGGGAGCCAGAAAGCTGTCAAAGGCCTTAGAGAGTGTTCCACTGCCTGTGCTGTACATGCTGCCTGATCTCTGCGCCTCCCCTGCTACCTGGCCCTCGGAACTGCGCCTTCGGCCACTAGCGCTGTCGGATGGGAATTTTACCATCAGTTTGTCCGCCAGGGTCCTGTGGTATAGCATCACTCTCGAACCCCTTTCCTCTTCAGGTATGAGAGTGGAAAGGTTCTCCTTATACCGTGGGTCGAGCAGTGTGTACACCCAGTAATCCGTAGTGGCCAGAATGCGTGTAACGCGAGGGTCATGAGAAAGGCATCCTAACATGAAGTCAGCCATGTGTGCCAGGGTACCTGTATGCAACACATGGCTGTCCTCACTAGGAAGATCACTTTCAGGATCCTCCTCCTCCTCCTCAGGTAATACACGCTGAAAGGATGACAGGCAAGCAGCATGGGTACCCTCAGCAGTGGGCCAAGCTATCTCTTCCCCCTCCTCCTCATGCTCCTCCTCCTCCTCCTCAACGCGCTGAGATGTAGACAGGAGGGTGCTCTGACTATCCAGCGACATACTGTCTTCCCCCGCCTCTGTTTCCGAGCGCAAAGCGTCTGCCTTTATGCTTTGCATGGAACCTCTCAAGAGGCATAGCAGAGGAATGGTAACGCTAATGATTGCAGCATCGCCGCTCACCATCTGGGTAGACTCCTCAAAGTTTCCAAGGACCTGGCAGATGTCTGCCAACCAGGCCCACTCTTCTGTAAAGAATTGAGGAGGCCGACTCCCACTGCGCCGCCCATGTTGGAGTTGGTATTCCACTATAGCTCTACGCTGCTCATAGAGCCTGGCCAACATGTGGAGCGTAGAGTTCCACCGTGTGGGCACGTCGCACAGCAGTCGGTGCACTGGCAGATGAAACCGATGTTGCAGGGTGCGCAGGGTGGCAGCGTCCGTGTGGGACTTGCGGAAATGTGCGCAGAGCCGGCGCACCTTTCCGAGCAGGTCTGACAAGCGTGGGTAGCTTTTCAGAAAGCGCTGAACCACCAAATTAAAGACGTGGGACAGGCATGGCACGTGCGTGAGGTTGCCGAGCAGCAGAGCCGCCACCAGGTTACGGCCGTTGTCACACACGACCATGCCCGGTTGGAGGCTCAGCGGCGCAAGCCAGCGGTCGGTCTGCTCTGTCAGACCCTGCAGCAGTTCGTGGGCCGTGTGCCTCTTCTCTCCTAAGCTGAGTAGTTTCAGCACGGCCTGCTGACGCTTGCCCACCGCTGTGCTGCCGTGCCGCGCGACACCGACTGCTGGCGACGTGCTGCTGCTGACACATCTTGATTGCGAGACAGAGGTTGCGTAGGAGGAGGAGGAGGAGGAGGATGGTTTAGTGGAGGAAGCATACACCGCCGCAGATACCACCACCGAGCTGGGGCCTGCAATTCTGGGGGTGGGTGGGATGTGAGCGGTCCCAGGCTCTGACTCTGTCCCAGCCTCCACTAAATTCACCCAATGTGCCGTCAGGGAGATATAGTGGCCCTGCCCGCCTGTGCTTGTCCACGTGTCCGTTGTTAAGTGGACCTTGGCAGTAACCGCGTTGGTGAGGGCGCGTACAATGTTGCGGGAGACGTGGTCGTGCACGGCTGGGACGGCACATCGGGAAAAGTAGTGGCGACTGGGAACTGAGTAGCACGGGGCCGCTGCCGCCATCATACCTTTGAAAGCCTCCGTTTCCACAACCCTATACGGCAGCATCTCCAGGCTGATAAATTTGGCTATGTGCACGTTTAACGCTTGAGCGTGCGGGTGCATGGCGGCGTACTTGCGCTTGCGCTCCAACACTTGCGCTAGCGATGGCTGGACGGTGCGCTGAGAGACATTGGTGGATGGGGCCGAGCACAGCGGAGGTGAGGGTGTGGGTGCAGGCCAGGAGACGGTAGTGCCTGTGTCCTGAGAGGGGGGTTGGATCTCAGTGGCAGGTTGGGGCACAGGGGGAGAGGCAGCGGTGCAAACCGGAGGTGGTGAACGGCCTTCGTCCCACCTTGTGGGGTGCTTGGCCATCATATGTCTGCGCATGCTGGTGGTGGTAAGGCTGGTGGTGGTGGCTCCCCGGCTGATCTTGGCGCGACAAAGGTTGCACACCACTGTTCGTCGGTCGTCTGCACTCTCAGTGAAAAACTGCCAGACCTTTGAGCACCTAGGCCTCTGCAGGGTGGCATGGCATGAGGGGGCGCTTTGGGAAACAGTTGGTGGATTATTCGGTCTGGCCCTGCCTCTACCCCTGGCCACCGCACTGCCTCTTCCAACCTGCCCTGCTGCTGCACTTGCCTCCCCCTCTGAAGACCTGTCCTCAGTAGGCGTAGCAAACCAGGTGGGGTCAGTCACCTCATCGTCCTGCTGCTCTTCCTCCGAATCCTCTGTGCGCTCCTCCCTCGTACTTACTCCAATTACTACTACCTGAGTGATAGACAACTGTGTCTCATCGTCATCGTCCTCCTCACCCACTGAAAGCTCTTGAGACAGTTGCCGGAAGTCCCCAGCCTCATTCCCCGGACCCCGGGAACTTTCCAAAGGTTGGGCATCGGTCGCGACAAACTCCTCCAGTGGGAGAGGATTCTGAACAATTGCTGCCCATTCTGGGCAGGGGCCCGAGAACAGTTCCTGGGAGTCTGCCTGCTCCTCAGAATGTGTCATTGTAATGGAGTGAGGAGGCTGGGAGGAAGGATTAGCAGCAGCCAGAGGATTCAGAGTTGCAGCAGTGGACGGCGCAGAATTCTGGGTGGTCGATAGATTGCTGGATGCACTTTCTGCCATCCACGACAGGACCTGCTCACACTGCTCATTTTCTAATAAAGGTCTACCGCGTGGACCCATTAATTGTGAGATGAATGTGGGGACGCCAGAAACGTGCCTCTCTCCTAATCCCACAGCAGTCGGCTGCGATACACCTGGATCAGGAGCTTGGCCTGTGCCCACACCCTGACTTGGGCCTCCGCGTCCTCGCCCGCGTCCATGTCCTCTAGGCCTACCCCTACCCCTCAGCATGCTGTATTACCAGTAGCGCAGAAACAGAACGCTGTAATTAAATGTGCCGCTTATTGGCCTGTGGTTGGAGGCTGACTTCCCTTACGGAACGCACAGCAGAGCTAGGAAACAATTTTGCGCACGCCTGTAGTGAGACGTAGGTGCGTATGACTGAGCTAGTGGAATTCACAGCGCAGAAGCAGTCAAGTGGCCAAAGGCCAGTAGTAGGCCTTAAGTATTTTGCTTCTATTTTTTTTAAATGCTGAGCTGATACAGCAGACAGATACTGTAGGCAGCGTATAATATTATGTATACTGTTTCCCTCTGGCGCGATGACAGCGCTGATGTAACAGAGACAGCAGATCCAGGAAACAATTTTGCGCAAGCCTGCTGCAACGCTTAGCTGCGTATTAATTAGGACTACTACCCCCAGCAGATAGATACTATAGGCAGCGTATAATATTATGTATACTGTTTCCCTCTGGCGGGATGACGGCTATCATGTAACAGAGACAGCAGATCCAGGAAACAATTTTGCGCAAGCCTGCTGTAACGCTTAGCTGCGTATTAATTACAACTACTACCCCCAGCAGATAGATACTGTAGGCAGCGTATAATATTATGTATACTGTTTCCCTCTGTCGGGATGATGGCGATCATGTAACAGAGACAGCAGATCCAGGAAACAATTTTGCGCAAGCCTGCTGTAACGCTTAGCTGCATATTAATTAGGACTACTACCCCCAGCAGATAGATACTGTAGGCAGCGTATAATATTGTGTATACTCTTTCCCTCTGGCGGGATGACAGCGCTGATGTAACAGAGACAGCAGATCCAGGAAACAATTTTGCGCAAGCCTGCTGTAACGCTTGGCTGCGTATTAATTAGGACTACTACCCCCAGCAGACACGCAGTAAACTGAAGACGGTCACAGGCAGCCCAAATATAGTATTTTTCCCCAATTTTTTGGAAAAAGCCCACTGCCTATAAAGCCTGAATATCTCTTTCCCTGCCTCACCAGTACTGGCCTTATACTCTGTACAATGACTGCAGACTGCGAACGCAATGCTCTGCACGGCCGATATACAAAAAAAAAATTGTGCAACACTGCTAAAAGCAGCCTCAACAGTACTGCACACGGTCAGATGTGGCCCTAAGAAGGACCGTTGGGGTTCTTGAAGCCTAAAATAACTCCCAACGCTCTCCCTATAGCAGCTCCGGCACCAGCAGCACTTTCCCTGATCTCTGTCAGAATGTATCTGTGGCGAGCCGCGGGAGGGGCCGATTTATATACTCAGGTGACACCTGATCTCGCCAGCCACTCACTGTAGGGGGGTGGTATAGGGCTTGAACGTTGCAGGGGGAGGTTGTAATGCCTTCCCTGTCTTTCTATTGGCCAGAAAAGCGCGCTAACGTCTCAGAGATGAAAGTGAAAGTAACTCGAACATCGCGTGGTGCTCGTCACGAGTAACGAGCATCTCGAACACGCTAATACTCGAACGAGTATCAAGCTCGGACGAGTACGTTCGCTCATCTCTAGTGTTCATACACATTTCACTATGTTCAGAGGAACATAAAATTGAAGCAGGATCAGCATATCATCTAATGTGTATTTAGATGTTCAGCCAAGTTTAGTTCATCAGATGTAGGTGGAAAAAAAGGGTCAGGCATGTTGAATTTGACACACCTGAACCTTTTGTATTAAAGGGAGATAAACCACCACCATAGGTGTTTGGCAGTTGGTTACTCCCTTCTCTATATTGGGAACACATGCACACTTGGCTTAAAGGGGTTGTCCCGCGCCGAAACGGGTTTTTTTTTTTTTCAACAGCCGCCCCGTTCGGCGCGAGACAAACCCGATGCAGGGACCTAAAAAAAAATCCGCACAGCGCTTACCTGAATCCCCGCGCTCCGGTGACTTCTTACTTACCGGTTGAAGATGGCCGCCGGGATCTTCTCCCTCGGTGGACCGCAGCTCTTCTGTGCGGTCCATTGCCGATTCCAGCCTCCTGATTGGCTGGAATCGGCACGTGACGGGGCGGAGCTACACGGAGCCGCTCTCCGGCACGAGCGGCCCCATTCAGAAAAGAAGAAGACCCGGACTGCGCAAGCGCGTCTAATCGGGCGATTAGACGCTGAAAATTAGACGGCACCATGGAGACGAGGACGCTAGCAACGGAGCAGGTAAGTGAATAACTTCTGATAACTTCTGTATGGCTCATAATTAATGCACAATGTACATTACAAAGTGCATTATTATGGCCATACAGAAGTGTATAGACCCACTTGCTTTCGCGGGACAACCCCTTTAACTGATGTGCATATGTATGGGGAGATTGAGAAGAGCAGTTGTCAGTTGTCAGTTAACATGCATTCAGCTAGGTGTTTGGCCAACTTTAGATCGGTGTTTCTCAACTCCTGTCCTCAAATTCCCCAACAGGTCATCATTTGAAAAAATACTATATAGGGAACAATTTCTGAGGCTGCTGCATGAGAAGTGAGTGGTTCCAAACAGGTTTCCCAGCTGAGAACCACTCATTTCTGGGGCTGCAGTTTTCACATGGCCGTGAAAATTGCACAAGATGCACAATTCTCACACAAATATGAACCCCACTCTTTTGAATGAGATCATATACATGAACACTTTTGTCCTGCATCGCATCGCGGTGTGGGAAGAAATCGCAGCATGTCCTATCTTTGGGTATTCCTTAGGAAAATATCACCCATTGTTTCCAATGGGGCAGGAAAACACATATCACAGGGTGCCATGTGAGGTTTCCCATTGAAAACAATGGGAAACACTTGCCAATCCTCTGACGTGGCTGAAAGTAATGGGAGGCTTTTTTGACACAAAAATGCCTTGCATCCATGGGGACATTGTATGTTGGTGAGTGCGATATCAGACCGAGTTTCATGGACTGATACCGTACTCGCCCATGTGTAGGAAGTCTTAAAGGAGCAGTTTAGATTGCATTTAATTAAAAAAAAACTATTGTAGAACTTGTCAGGGGAAGGCAGAGGTCGGTACGTAGGTAGTATCAAGTGTAATACAGAGGAGCAGGCAGATAGCATAGTCAGGGGAAGCCAGAGGTCAGTGAACAGATAGTATGAAGTGCAGTACATAGGAGCTGGCAGATAGCTTAGTCAGGGAAAGCCATAGTTCAGTACACAAATAGTATCAAGTGCAGTACAGAGAAGCAGGCAGATAGCATAGTCAGGAGAATCCAGAGGTCAGTAAACAGGTAGTATCAAGTGCAGTACATAGGAATAGGCAGATATCTTAGGGGAAGCCAGAATTCAGTACACAAGTAGTATCTAGTGCAGTACAGAGGAGCAGGCAGATAGCTTAGTCAGGAGAAGCCAGAGGTTGGTGCACAGGTAGTATCAGATGCAGTACAGAGGAGCAGGCAGATAGCATAGTCAGGGGAAGCCAGAGGTCGGTACATGGGTAGTATCAGGTACAGTACAGAGGAGGAGGCAAATAGCTTAATCAGGGGAAGCCAGAGGTCAGTACACAGGTAGTATCTGTTGAAATATAGAAGAGCAGGCAGGTAGCGTAGTCAGTGGAAGCCAGAGGTCGGTACATGGGTAGTATCAGGTGCAGTACAAAGGAGCAGGCGGGAAGCGTAGTCAGGGGAAGCCAGAGGTTGGTACACAGGTAGTATTTGTAGCAGTACAGAGGAGCAGGCAGATTGTGTAGTCAGGGGAAGCCAGAGGTCGGGACACAGGTAGTATTAAGTGCGGTACACAGGAGCAGACTAGTAGCATAGTCAGAGGAAGCCAGAGGTTTGTTCACAAGTAGTATTTGTAGCAGTATAGAGGAGCAGGCAGGAAGCGTAGTCAGGGGAAGCCAGAGGTTGGTACATGAATAGTAGCAGTTCAGTTCAGAGGAGCAGGTAGGTGATGGAGCATGACAATAGTCTTGGAGCACAAATAATCATGCAATAAGGAAGTGGAAGGGCCAGGCTTTTATAGAAGGTCCAATCTGGGAGAACAGGTTGGAGACAAACAAGAAACTGGATAACCCCAATTCAGTAGGGCTGCCTGGGGTAAAATAATAGATATACTCACCCCTCCATGGCTGCCGTAATCCAGCACTGCAGCCCCACTGTAGTCCTGGTGATTGTTGTGACATATAATGTTACAGGCATTCAGGTGACCACTGCAGCCAATGAGAGGCTGCAGCATCACATTCCTGAATTCCTGGCATCATGGTACTCAGGAGAACGCGCGGTGATTGCTGCAGCTTCCCATTGGCTGCAGCGGTAACCTGACTTCCTGTGATGGCTACTGTCACAACAAATTCCAGGCCCACAGCAGGGCTACAGCGCTAGACGGTGATTTAACTATATTTCAGTTCACTATTTTACCTCAGGCAGCCCTATGGAAGCGGGGTTGCCTGGTAACCGGACAACACCTTTAAAATCAGAGGCGTAACCTGAAGCTCCTGGTCCCAATGCAAAATCTGTAACAGGGCCCCAACTATAATGTTTAATTCCTATTACTGGTCTCCTCATAAGCAAAAAAAGATTTTATTGGCCCACTAAGGCCTTCCTCACACAGAAGCTTTTTTCTGCGATTAACGCAGCGTTTTCAGAGCTGCGCTAATAGCACTATAATGCTCCCATTGTTTTCAATGGAGCCTGTCAGACAGCTGCTTGATAGCGGCGCTGGAATTTTCGAACAGGATCTGTTCTAGTTTTCGGAGTTTGGCGCACCTCATATATTGAATTAATGAATATGCTAAACCCAACTGGGAGCTGCAACTGAAAGCGAAAGTAAAATCGCGGCGCTTTGCCGAACACCTGTGTAAGGGAGGTCTAAGGCTCCAGGCCCCAAGAGCACAGTGCTATCCGAACCCACTATAGTCATGCTCCTGTTTAGAATAGAAGAACCACGGTACAGGAAGGCCCCAATGACATATTACAGCTCCATAAAAGGAGGTTTTGTGGAGCCCGAACACAACCTTGGCATGTGCATCAGGCCATAAATGAACCTTGAGGGACATTCTCGTAATAGCCCCAATGCTATATTTATACAGGCTTGTTGATTGCATCCCTGTGCAAATATATTTCAGCTGGAAATTTGGTTTACACTCAGATGGATAAGGCAGATAATATTAATCATGGAAGAAATGAAACAGTAATATTTACAAAGGTGGAGAAAAAGACAAAGGTCAGTTAAGTTCAGCCAGCTATTAATTGTAGACTTGTTATGCTGGATCAGAGGAAGACAAAACAAAACCCCAGTGAGTCATTTGGTCAATTATGGGGGAAAATTCCTTCCTGACTTCCCACCTGGATATCCGACTAATAGTCATTCCATTGTCATCTGAATTTTACGTTAATTCATACAATCTTGGTTCCACTTTGACTATTTTAATTGATGCAATGAAGCTTGAGACATCAGCATACCGTTCAACCATGACTTTATGTGTCCCACATATCGCATATGTGACTTTTCAGCTCCTATATCAAGAGGCTATATTGAGTTTAAGAGCTAAACATCAGGGTTGTGATACTGGGGACAATTAAAGGGTTTTTTGCAGCTCTAAAAAGTTGATGACTTATGCTGACCTATTCGTACCTTATCCAGGCTGAAGGTGGCCAGGTTTTACGGAAACTGCCTTGTGGACTGATATACAATGTTTCTGTAACTCCCATATAAGTGAATGGAAGCTACACTGTTTCCATAACCTCTGAGATACAGAAACAGTGTAGAGCAGTCTAGCTGTTTCCACAAAACCCAGACATCTTAGTCAGTGTAGAGCAGGCAAAAGTGAGACGGTGTGGAGTCAGAGGGGCCAGTTTTTGAGAGAAGTACAAATCCTAGAGTTGGAACCTGCATCTATCAAACATTTATGACATATCCTGTAAATACTGTATGCTATAAATGTCTGCGATAGGTATACCCTTTTAGCCCTTTCCAATCCACTGTCTGACATCCTCCAACATTCTGATTGAAGCCTATACAGCTTCGATGTCGGAAGACGTCCTGCAGGGTCTGTATATTACTGGCCGCCTTGTTTTTGGGGGCCTCTCCGTCATGTCACATACTGCAGTACTGGCTCATTGTAAAATGACAGAGAAAAAAAACCCTAGGAAACCCTGAATCCAAAATTGGATTGCAAAGGGTTAAAGCTTTAGAATAGAGACTCTTCAAATCCAATAGCAACCCTTTGGTTCATTATAACTAAATACTAGTTCAGTGGAATATGAAGTGGGCCCACATAGGGAGCAATTTCATTAATCAGAAAATATAAAAGAGTTGCTTTTAAGTACGGATGAGCAATTACTGCAATACTTGATTCTCGTGAAATCAGCCCGATATCAACACGAACCATCGTGAACTAGGATGGCCGATTCCAACTCCCATAAAAGTTAATGGGAGTAAAAATCAGTTTCACAGTTTTGTCCTCCAGAATATCCCCGATGCAGTTAAAGCCCCCCAAATTACATGGGAATACAGCGACCAATCTGGGGAACACTCTGCTCCTCCCAAAAACTGATAAAAATAGCATACAGTGATATAAGGTTCACACATAGCACGGGGTGTCAGTGAAAACAAGAGACCCACATAAGGTCTGCTAGATCAAAAATTGTACCAAGAAAGATAGTAGGCATGCTCTTTGCTTTAAAAGCAATGTCATACATTTTTTATAAAGAAAAATTCAGGTGAAGACAACACTCAAACACGGACTTTCTCCAAGGAGTAATGTAGAGCTACTCAAGACAGCAGATGTGGTGCTTATGTAAAAAGCAATGTCATTAATTTTACAAGGAGAAATTCTACCAGGTGGACAGAACAGCCAAGCATGAGCCTTCTGCAGAGAAAAGCAGTAGAGTTACAGTTGTTTCCTGTACTTTAGAAAATGTTTGTTGTTTAGGGAGGAGGAAACAAGGAAACAGGAGAAGAAGAGTAGCAGCACCTTGAGGGCAGAGTGTAGTCTTTGATATAAAACTATGGTCAATCATATGTCAGTAGAAATTGTCAGCGTGCTAATTAATCAGTGGAATTTGCCATGGTGGTTCAATCCCTGGAAGGCACAATATGTGAGAACAGAAGGCCATAGAGTACGCTCTCTCAATATACAGACCATTTGTATAGGCATATAAATGTGATGCAGCTTCTTTCTCTGCTCCCTCCTATAGAACCCTGTTTAAGTTCTCTGCTAGTCTACAAGCTTTCACACCAGCCGTAATAGATCCTCTGTAGAATATTTGTACCTAACAACGGACCATTTGTTACATAGACATAGAAATGTGATGCAGCTTCTTTCTCTGTTCCCTCCAATATAACCCCAGTATACACACCAGTAGCAATATATCCTCTGTAGAATATCTGTCCATATTAACAACATACCACGTGTTATATAGGCCTGTAAACATGATGCAGTTTCTTTGTCCTGTGCTCAAATGTAAAATAGCTACTGATTACACTGTGCCTATGTTATATATGGCCAGGTCATGTGATGCCAATGAGACAGCTGCCCATATGCAAGACACATTTGGTGACCTCATCAAAGTGCCACGACTACTAATTGGCTGCACGCTGACCTTAGCAGTAGGGATTATTTTAAATTAAATTTTCTTGCATTTTTTGACAAAAATTGGTTCAGATTTACCCAATTTGATTTAGCTAAAATTGGGGCAATTTTATCGCCCGACCAATCAAAACGACCAATTCTACTATTCATGCAATTCCCTAATATGTAAATAGCTATCAATGAAAGGTAAATTATATAGATTCATAAACCACCTTTGTAAATTCAATATTTAGAAAAGGTTTGGAACAACAATACAATACCAATAAAGTAAATGTTTACATATACTTATGGGAAGACTTACTCAGGCTGGCATTTCATACACCAGTCTTAAACTAATGTGTGGTGAAATAGGATGCGCCAAATTTATTAAGAGACGTACATCTCTTAGTATACTTGATGCATCTTTGGCCCTGCACCCTCCCATCTAACTTTGTCTACTTTTCTGGACACATTTCAAAAGCGACTTGAGAAGTAAAAGTTGTAAATTTTGGCACAAAAATGGTGTGATGCAAAATGTGTTATTTTCTACACCGAAAAATTGGCAGAGATCATGTCATTGAATAAATTTGCCCCTATAACTTTCCATACATTTTGAATAATAAAAGAATGCAAATTTTTTTTTTAAACTCGTTTTATTGACAGGTTAACAGCATGTCAAATACAGAAAAAGAAACATTGTGCAGTACATAGTCTTACATGTAATAGAAGCCAGTCAGGCTTGTACATTACGGTTTACATCTTTTCTGGTACGTTTTGCTGGTCCGGAGTGGAGGGGGAATATGGTAGGTGTGAATTAAAGTACAATGTCGTAGGAGGGATAGGTAGGTGGGAAGAAGTAGAAGTAATGAGAGGTTCATGGCGAACAGGATACCAGTGTTGGGACACATTTTAGAACATATATCAGTTGTATCGGTTATCTTAAGCAGACTTGTATGGGTTTGCATCAGAATGTGGTTATCAACCGGGTATGTCGCAGTACGGAGTCGGGGCCATCAAGGTGTTTTATTTTGCGGGGGAGGAAGGAAGCGTGTGGTTGTACTCCGGGTGGTTGACAGAGCGCGGGGCCGAGTCCCCCCATCCCGCCATGGTTCCCCGGGGGTTTTACTGTCGTCTTTGTAACACTGATATGGCTAATGAGAGCGGTTGCGGAGGAAACCAGGTCAGTGAAGAGTCACACCATTGGCCCCACACCTTTTGGAATTTATCCGGGCAGTTGCGGGCTTTGTATACTATGTTGTTGTAGGGTATAGTTGAATTTGTGATTTTTTTTCCACATTGACACGGTCGGGCCTCTCTGGTCCATCCATCTCATCGCAATGACCTTTCTGGCCATGAACAGGACCTCCCTTAGAAATATTCTGTGATAGTGTTGCCACTGCTGCTCATCGAGGATGCCAAAGAGGCAGATTTCTGGGGTGGCAGGAACCGGGATTTCGAGGACCGCGGAAAGCAGATCTATGACTTCATTCCAATATGATCGGATCCGCGGTCAGTCCCAGATCATATGCCAGAAATCAGCGTATGTGCAGGTGCATCTGATACAGTGCGTGGCTGGGATCCTACCCATCTTGTGTAATCTCGCCGGGGTGAGATAACATTGATGGACAATGTATAGTTGGGTCATTTTATTATTTGCTGAGGGAGAGACGGATAGCGGCGATTCTAATACCTCTTGAAAGGTCTCTTCCGTCAGTGTTGGAATCAGAGACTTCCATTTAATCAGAGCGGGAGGAATTTCCCTTGTGGCTTTTGAAGTTGTAAGATGGGAATATAATGTCGAGATGAGTCCCCGGGGCCCTTGTGATCTTAATATTCCGATTAATGGGTAGTAGGATATAATGCTACTCATAGGCGGAAATTGCGTCTGGAGCGCATGTCGGATCTGTGGATATTTCTATAAGTGGGATCGAGGTATTTGGTACTGGGCCTGGAGTTGCTCAAAGGATAGCAGGATATTCGAGTTATATAGGTCTCCTAGATGAGCTATCCCATGCTGTTCCCACACCTCCAGGTCGGTTAGTGACCGCAGCTCCCCCAGCCCAGGGTTCCTCCACAGCGGCATGTCTGCAGCTATATCAGAGAACCCGCTCACCTCCCTAGCCTGACGCCAGACCCGCATAGCCAGTCTATGGATAGGTAGTATTTTGCCCTTTACAGTGGCGGGGAGCTCTAGCAACGGCCAGAGGCTGGGGGTGTTTAGAGTCTGGGCCAGATGGGCCTCTGAATTGGGCAGTGGGCTGTCTTTCAGCCAGCATTTTAAATGTATCAATTGGCCGGCTAGGTAGTATAGAAATAGATCTGGGAGTGCCGACCCGGCTTCGTCTTTAGGTCTCTGTAGCGTGGAGAGCTTAAGTTTTGGGCTAGAATTGCCCCATATGAATGAGGTCATGAGGGAGTTCATAGTTCGAAAGAATCTCATCGGGACTGGTACGGAGATGTGCTGCAAGGTGTATAGGCACTTCGGTAGGACTATCATTTTGATCAGGTTGATGCGACGTGCGACAGATAGGGGTAATGATCCCCATACTTTAAATTTAGATCTATATAGATCTATTAGTGGATAAACGTTCAGATCTAGGGTTCGAGCAATTGTATTGGTGATCTGGACTCCCAGGTATTTAAATTCTGTAGAGACTCGTAGGCCGCACAGGGAGTCCGTAAATCGTAGGGGGCTCTGTGTAGAAACTAACATTAGAGCGGATTTTGACCAGTTTATCTGTAGGCCTGAGAAGGTTCCAAATGTATTAATGGTGTCTATGGCGTGGGGCAGAGTGGTTGTTGGTTCTGACATGAAAAGCATGAGGTCGTCAGCATATAGCGCCACACGATCCTCCCGATTTCCTATTTTAATCCCATGGTATAAAGGGCATGCTCGGAGCATAATGGCCAGCGGTTCCATGGCCAGGGCGAAGAGAAGCGGGGAGAGAGGGCACCCCTGTCTAGTACCTCTGCGCAGGGGAATGTAGGTAGAGCAGGTGCCATTCACGGAGATTGCTGCCAGTGGTGTTTTGTTAATTATGGAGATCCATTGGCTAAAGCGGTCTCTGAACCCGAATCTCTTCAGCACCTGGAGCAGAAAGGGCCACTCTATAGAATCAAAGGCTTTGGCTGCATCTAGTGAGGCCAGGGCCCAGTCCGTTTTATCTGCCGATCCAATTTGCGTTATTACCTGTACCCTTCGTAAATTTTCCCTTGTGGATTTGCCCGGCATGAATCCGGTTTGGTCTGCATGTATCAGGTCTAGAATGACGCTATTAAGGCGTCGGACCAGCATTTTTGTCAGGAGTTTATAGTCCAAATTGAGGAGGGATATGGGTCTATATGAGCCACATTCTAAGGCGTCTTTTCCCGGTTTTAGGATAAGTACGATTGTGGCCTCGTAGAAGGATGGGGGTAGCGTCTTGTTGTTGTAGGCAGCGTTATAGGTTTCCAGTAATGTGGGCAGGAGTATTTCTTGGTATTTTGCGAATACCTCTACTGGTAGGCCATCTGGGCCTGGGGCTTTACCATTGGACATCTCCTGGAGAGCCTCCGAGAGTTCAGTTAGAGTGAATGGGGCATCTACTAGGGTCTGTTCGTCCTGGGAGAGTGTGGGGAAATTAAGGTTAGATAGGAAGTTTGTTAGTTCTTGTTGTGTGGCATGGAATCCAGTGGCATAGAGGTCCCTGTAGAAGCGTTGGAATCTTGCTCCTATCAAGTTCGTTTCGTGGAGGATTTCTCCCGTTTCCGAAGCGATACGGAGTATTGACGGCGATGCCGAATTTTGATGTACCAGAGTGGCCAATAGGCTACTGGATTGATTGCCAAGTTTGTAGAACCGCTGTTTTACAAAGAAGGAGGCTCTACGGGCCTTCTCTTGTAGGTGAGTTAAGTATTGCCTGCCCTGTCTTAGCCACTGCTCTCTATGCTCGTCGGTTGGTTCTGAGATGTAGTCTGCCTCTAGGCGTTCGTATTGAGACGCCATCTCAGGTTCCAGCCTAGAGGATTTCCTTTTGATATACGAGATAGATGATTTTAGGGCGCCTCGTAAGAAGGCCTTTAATGTCTCCCATAACACTACCGGGTCGGCATCTGGCTGGTTAAGTTCAAGAAAAACCGAGAGTTGGTCGGGCACTCTATCATTTGTACCGAATAGATTTAGCCAGAATGGGTGTACACGCCAGTTATGCCTATGGCCATGTGTGTCTGGCGTGGAGACCTCTACAAGTATAGGCGAGTGGTCCGATATGCTTCTAGGAAGGTATTTAATGTGAGTTATTGCAGTGCATAGTCTGGCGTTTCCAAGACAATAGTCTATTCGGGATAGAGTGTTCCTGCCGGCGGAGTGGCACGAGTATTCGCGGGTCGCCGGTCGCCTAACTCTCCAAACGTCACGCCAACCAACCTCTTGTAAGAATTGCGTCAGGGGTGAAGGGCTTGCCTGGGCTGGGTGAGCTGCGGGGGCACCAAATCTGTCCATCTGGGGGTCCAGTATCAAATTTAAGTCGCCCATGCATATTATAGAGGCATTGGGGTACTGGGTGGCGAATTGGGCCGCCTGGTGTAGAATTGCTATGTTGGCCGGTGGGGGGAGGTATAGCCCGATTATTACGTAGGGTAGGGACTCTATCCACGCCTGAATGAACAGAAATCTGCCCTCCGGGTCTCTGACTGTGCGTCCCGGTTCCCATCGCAGTCGCTTGTGAATTAATATTGATACTCCTCTGGCATACGAAGAGTAGGTTGAGTGAATAGCCCATTGGACCCATGGTTTCTGTAGTTGCCCTGTTTTCTCGGAGATCAAGTGCGTCTCCTGGAGGCATACTATGTGGGGGTTGTAGTTTCAAATATATGAGAAAATCATGGAACGTTTTCTAGGAGCTCCCATTCCCCTCACATTCCAGGAAAGTATGTTTATGTTGGCCATTTAACTCGGGTGGTTCTATGATTATGCGGGAGAGAGTGCCCCTCTGAGTCAGATCGAGCCCGCGCCCGATCAACCACCAGGCCCCCCCGAACAAGGGTTGAGGGGTGTGTCCCCATGCTCCGGCCGCAGCAAATTCCATGTGTTGCACTGCACAAACTTATCCAAAACTTTACGATTGTAATTACATCAACAGCAAGTTGCCAGGTTATTACAAACATCATAACATTTAACGTAACTTGAACGTGCGTGTGATAACGGGGAAGACTGTGCACCCAAAATACGATGGTAAAGCTGGGCACAGTCAGACAGATTAACTCTGCTTAGAACTCTAGGCCCCCAATATCACAGGTACATTTACTTCTCTGCCCGACTAAAGTTTCTTATGCATATTTAAACCAGTAAGAATTTTTATATAGTATATAGTAGGTTCTTTCTGTAATTTCCCCTATTGCGCTAGATCGTGCCGCTGTAGAGCGGTATGTAGGGGAGTGGAAGGGTAGTAGTGGGTAAAGAGGGGGGAGAACAGCAAGGGCAGATGGGGGATAGACGCAGGTGTGTGTCCATATTTTCTTGGGGGTCATAGGGGGGGGTGTTAAACTGACCATAGTCTAGTATCCCAGTCCCTCGGCTCCCCCTCCTCTCTTGGCTGGACCTATTAGGAGGTTGTTAGCACCCCAGTACTCGAAGGGGCAAAGGGATTATAATAGTGGAGGGGGGGAGAAGAGGGTCAGACAGGAGCCAGATGCAGGTGTATGCGTGTGCATTCTTGAAGATCATGGGAAATATTGAACTGACCGTGTTTGAGTGTCCAAGTCCATCATCCCCCCTCCCCCCCCCCCCCCCCCCCCCCCGGAATAGACCTGTCAGAAGATCATTGGCGTCTGGGCGATCTTGGCATACGGTTGAGCCAGTCCTCGGCTTCCTCTGGAGTGGAGAAGAAAGTAGCTCGTTCATTGTGGACCACGCGCAGGCGAGCTGGGTACATCATGGAGTACGGTATGGCGGCCTCTCTCAAACGGCGCTTGACCGCTACGAAGGATGCTCTGGTTTTTTGCAGGGCGGCCGAAAAATCTGGGAAAAGAGAAATGTTAGCGTTCTGGTACTGGAGGTTCTGCGCCCGCCTTGCAGCCTGGAGGGCTATATCTCGATCCTTGCTGCTCAGGAGTCTTGCCAGCATCGGTCTCGGGGGTGCTCCTGGAGGTAGGGGGCGACCCGGGACCCTATGGGCCCGCTCAATGGCGAAGGCCGCTGTGAATTTGGCCTCTGGCAAAAGTTCTTTCAGCCAGGTTTCCATAAATGAGCAGGGATCTTGACCCTCGGCGCGTTCCGGTAGTCTTATTATCCGGAGATTGTTTCTGCGTAGTCTGTTTTCCAGATCATCTGCTCGTTGGAACCAGGAGTTTGCTGCTTTGTCAAGTTCTGTAAGTTTATCTGGTATTGGAGCCATGGTGTCTTCGAGTTGCGATATACGTGTCTCGGCCTCCCCTACTCTGCTTCTGAGATTTTGCATGTCTTGCCGTAACAAACCTACATCTATTTTGACCTCCTCAATTTTCCCGGTTAAGGAGGTAGTGCTGGTCTGTATGGCCTCTAGAAGCTGCGCTATGACTTGTCTGAGCGTTGGTTCCTTTTCTGTCTCTGGGGATGTTGCCGAGCCTGAGGCCCCACTCGCGTCTTCGTCTAGTCTGAGTGGTCGACGTGGGGTGTCTGTTGTTGGATCGAGTGCGTAAGCCTTGAGGCGCTCTGTTATCAGTGGGGGAGTATTTCGGCTCATCTTGGACAACTTGCGGCTTTCCCGCCTACGGGAGGAGGACGGCGGTGGTATGTTTGCGGTCTTTATGCCCTGAGAGAACTGTGGAGAATTTCCTTGCTGACGGGGGTTTGAGATGTATAAATACACTCCGTTGCAGTGGAGTGAGTGGCTTGGGGTATAGAAGTTGCTGACCTGCTTGGTTTGGCTAGTTATCAGTTAAGTGTATTCAATATTTGCTCTTTGTCGCAGTCGGGATTGTCGTTGAGGATCCCCCTAGGTTATAGAGGTGGCAGTTGTAGTGGTCAGAGTTCGCTTGGCGTTTGTGTGCTTTGGTGGGATGCAAATGTCTCCCTGGTCGTGTTCCGGCACCTCTTTGCAAAGGGAGACGCGTGTTGTTTGCCCGTTTCGGAGGCAGTGCGATTACAGGTAGATGTTATATGCGGCCAGTTGGTGGTTGCTCGTACCGGGCTGGAGGGTGCCTGGGCACGTGGGGTGCAGGTTGCCAGCGGTGCTGGTTGTGGGTTAATCACCCGCTTTAGGGTTGTTGTCACTGTGGGGTGGCTGGCAGTCCCCTTGTATGGTCTAGTGATAATCGCCCGTTCCGGGCTGCAGCAATGTCCAAGTGGAGGGGGGTTCCACCGTGCACCTTATGTTAGACAGGTGCAGGTTGCCAGCGGATCCCTGTTGTGGGGTGCCTACCCGTTTCAGGAGTGCTCCCTTTATGGGGTGCTTGGCAGACCTTTAATGTGCCTCTCATGCAGGACTGCTTTTGGAGCTGGGGGGGAGGGGGTGTATCCCTCTCGCTCTCTGGTGTCCAGGGGGAGCAACCCGGTGGCCTCTATGGTGGTTCCTCTCTCCCCTCTAGGTGCCCCGCTGCCTCTCACCAGGGTTTCCTGTGCCGGGCTGTCGGGTCTGGGACTCAATGCTGGCCGGTCGGCGTCTGTCGCTCTCCTTCTCTGCACTACGGGAGGCTTCCGGATCCTCAGGGCCGTGATGCCGCGGCCCTCTGCTGGCTCCCGCAGCTCTCTTTAGCCTCCCGGACTTTGTCGCTCACCGCTCCACGGGCCTCGACCCTCCCGCCAAGTCCTTCTAGTGTGGCGGAGCTGCGGGATGCGCGCCGTTTCTCGCGGCCGGAAGTGTCGGCGCTGGATCTCTAGTAGCAGGCCCAAGGCCGGTATCTGCCAGTCTTCACCGCCGGGTACCCGCTGGAGCTCCCTCGGTCCCGCTGGAGGTGTTCACTTGCGTCTGGGTGAGTTGTTCTGGCGGTTAGTGGAGTCGGGCAGTCAGGATGGGTTCAGGATGGTGGGGATTGCCACGGAGCTCAAGTTCCGTGCGTCCTCACAGCATGGCTGCTGGACACGCCCCCCCAAGAATGCAATTTTAATGGCAGACAGTAACTATTTTTTTCTTTTATTGATGCACAATAGACATGATGGCTGCTGGCAGTGGCTGACAATTCCTCTCACCTCCTTGTAATGTTGATCACTGGTTGCTGTATATTCAGTGTCAACACTATGGTAGACACTGCATGATCCTCCTTGCTGTCAATGCCACCCATAGGGCGCACATGCAATCTGGATGGCTTTCTGGCAATATAAGACACCCTCCCACTATGGAGGGTTTCTGAGCAATAGGTTCCAGTAGGTTCTGCAAAGATGCAAATTTATTGTGATTCTCTTTTGGTTTGACCTGTACCTGATTCCCCCAACTTTAATGTTTCTTCCTGTCCTGAACTCGGCTTGTACTTTCGCCATGATATATCTGTTTGCTGCCTGCCCTGACCCTCTGTCTGTCTCACCATTACACAAGAACGATGACTGTCCTGACCTTGGCCTGCATATTGACTACATCTCTACCTGTACTGCTGGTACTGTGCTACAGTACTTTTGACCTGTCCATGTCAGCTACCACTGAATCAATACTACTCTTGGGGTAATGGCCTTGGGCAAAGGCGTAACTTGAAGTTTCTGGGCCCCCAACTATAAGGCTTTATTCATAGTACTGGGCTCCCTACATGGAAGAAGTGAGCTTATGGGCCCCTTAAGGCTCCTGGGCCCGGGTGCAACTGCATCTCCTATAGTTACGCCCCTGGCTTTGGGGTTCCTGCAGCTGAAAAACAATTGCCAATTTGAGGAGTTAAAAGGTGAAAACCAGGTGCTGCCTTCATGAGTAGCCCAAACCTAAATCAGACAGTGATAATGTGGGTCCGCACATGTTGCGAGACAAGGCATTTGAGACTGCCATATAGGTGGGCTAAATCGATATGTTCACAGTGGCATCAGCTGAAGAAACAAATGATCTACAGCTAGATGCGTTGGGGAGATTTATCAAAACTTGTGCAAAGGAAAAGTGAAGTAGTTGCATGCTTCCTTTGCATACACATTGATAAATCTTTCCCATTTTTCTTTGTCCATGGCTTGGTGTACACGCACCGTACATCCTCAAGTCTATCTGCTTCAAATCTACCCATTATCTTAGTGTAAGAATGCTTAGACTGAAAGTTAGACAAAATATTTCTCATTTATATGAAACAATCATTTTTTTAAGAAGACAAGTTAAAAGCTGCAGAAAATACCGCATAATCACAGAGACGGGGCAGGTCATGTCTCCAATTGTTGGTGTCACTACTAATAGATTCATAATGCTATTTGACAAGGTTAATCTCGGCTTGAATGTAGCATTTAGCCCTCTGGTACTCGTCGCAAGATGCTACACAACCCCTTTAAATTGGAGATTAAGAAATGCAGAAAATGATGGCCCGCTCAAGGGTTTGTTATCCTTCTATTGGCAATTATTCCTTATTGTTTTTACTATTGCACATTATTAATGGTTGTGTCTGAGATAAAACAAAAGGGTTTTTCCATCTACATTTACTTACCAGATATTTTTTGCATTATTAATAATTATTGTATAGAAGAGCTTTTCAACTGTTAAGGCCAATTAGACGTGACAGTTTTTCTAAACTAACATAGAATGAACCTGATGCACAAAGTCTTTAGAACCCTATAGAACCATGAGCAGAAGTGTACTAGAGGTCTGTACACAATCCGAGTTATACAACCATTTTCATATGGAGCTTTTCTTTTACTGTCTGATTTGATATGATTGCATGGTTTGTAGGGGAGCTAAACTCCTGTTATATAAAGCTGTATGGAGCATCATATGGCAGCACATAGAGTACAAAGGACTCAGTGCGCCTCCTTACAGGTTCTACACACAGCCAGAGGTGTAACTTGAAGCTCCCGGGGCCCAATGCAAAACCTGTAACGGGGCCCCCAACTATAATGCTTTATTCATAGTACTGGGCTCCTTATATACAGAAGAGAGACCTCATGGGCCCCCTAAGGCTCCTGGGCCTGGGTGCAACCGCATCCCCTGCATCCTCTATAGTTATGCCCCTGCACACAGCAGAGGCCTAAGGTGACCAGTTACATCCTTAGAATTATTGGCATTTACTGTAAAGCTCTTTTTTTGGACATTGAACCTATCCTAGTCATTGACAGGCTGGCAATATCAGATTGGTGGAGATCTAACTCCAAGCACCTTCGCCGATCAGCTTACTGAAGGAGCAGGGGTGCACCACCTCCCCTTCATTGTGTACCATGCACAGAGCCATACATAGTGGCTGTGCCTGGTATTGCAGCACAATCCCATTCACTTGAGCTGCAGAACCAGTATATTTCCTTATTGAATTTGTGGCCACTAGGGGGCATGTCGTCACCATGACGGACTTGGCAGCTAGCATCTTTATTTTAAAACTGCTATGCAGTAATGGATTTATGTATGCTCTCTTAACAGAAGTTCTTCATGCTGGGAGTGGGTTACACTATGCTGTGTGAAGAAGCTCTGGGCTATTCTGTAGTTAGTATTCAGGTGAGCCACTACGTTACATATCCCTGTTCATAAGAGCTTTCTGCGGGTAGTGTAGTTAGCACACTGACAGAGCGTGTTGGGAATTCCTTTCTAGCAGGCACAGCAAGCCAAATGTAAAAGAACAAGTGGCAACATGTATAATAGTTAGAGATGAACGAGCACACTCATCCAAGCTTGATGCTCGTTCGAGTATTAGGGTACTCGAGATGCTCGTTACTCGAGACGAACACCATGCGGTACTCGAGTCAATTGCATTTCCTTCCCCGCATGTTTAGCACCATTTTCTATCCAATAGACATGCGGGGAAGGCATTACCACTTCCTGCTGTGACGTGCCAGCCCCCCCCCCCCCCCCCCCCCCACAGTAGTGAGTGGCTGGGCCGACCAGGTGACCGCCGAGTACTTAGAGTGGTCCCGCCCGCGGTTCGCCTCAGACGCATGCTGGCAAAGGTTAGGGATAGTGCTGCTGCTGATATAGTGACAGTGTTAGAGTAGGATCCTGTCGTCAAGAACCCCAACGGTCCTTCTTAGGGCTACTCCTCATAGTGTGCATTACTGTTGTGGCTGGCTGGGAGCAGTAGTGCACCAATTTTTTATTTTTTTTTTAGCATCTCGGGCTGTGCAGGCCATTTCAACTACAGTGTTCTCAGTCTGCAGTGCATAACGTAGAGTTTAGGGACAGAGCTGCTTCTATAGGGAAAGATATACAGTTCTGATCCTCCGTACAAGAACCCCAACGGTCCTTCTTAGGGCTACATCTGACTGTGTGCTTTACAGTTGTGGCTGGCTAGGAGTAGTAGTGCACCAACTTTTGTATTACGCATCTAGGCCTGTTCCCAGCCTTTTAGTAATAGCGTTCTCAGCCTGCAGTGCCGTACAACCAGCTCTCACCGTGAAACTGCACTCTAACTTTTCCTAGCCTACTGCAAACTAGTTCAGTTATACCGTTCTGTGTCTGCAGTGCATTAGACAGAGGTCTCAACGTGAAACAGTACTGTAATATTTCCTGGGCCACTGCAAAGTATTTCAGCTCTGCCGCTGTGTAGAGCGTCTCACAATACCCTTTCCTTGGTGGGGTTGAGATAGCCGTGGTTACCAGCACTATCCAATGGCTTTAGAGTCTTCTCCCACTCCATACAGCCTCTCTTATCTACAAGTCTCTGCGAGCAGTGAATTACCCCTAGGTATCAGCGCAAGACAGCGGGTTAATTTTTTCAAATTACAGCATAGAGCCTCCGCTATCTACAAGTCTCTGTTTGCGGTAAATTAAGCCACAATTGTCAGTGCTGTACAGTGGGGTAATTTATTTGGGCCCTGCTCTATTCTTAATCCGCCATGATGAGCAGTAGGGGTAAGGGTCGAGGACGCGGACGCGGGCGTTCAAGTGAGGGTATGGTCACAGGCCGAGTTCCTGGGCGTGATGAATCACAGCTGGCTGCTGCGGGATTAGGAGAGAGGCAAGTTTCTGGGCTCCCCAGCTTCATATCACAATTTACGGGTCCACGTGGTAGACCTTTATTACAAACAGAGCAGTGCGAGCAGGTCCTGTCGTGGATGGCAGAAAACGTGTCCAGCAATGTATCGACCACCCAGTCTTTTACGCAGTCCACTACTCCTGGCCTAGGGACTGCAACTCTCAATCCTCTGGCTGCTCCTCCTTCCTCCCAGCCTCCTCACTCCATGAAAATGACATATTCTGAGCAGACAGACTCCCAGGAACTGTTCTTAGGTCCCTGCCATGAGTGGGAAAAAACTGTTCCTCTCTCACCTGAGGAGTTTTTCGTGACCAATGTCCAACCTTTTGGGAAGTTCCCGGAGTCCGGGTGATGAGGCTGGGGACTTCCGGCAACTCTCTTAAGAGCTTTTTGTGGATGAGGATGATGATGAGACATAGTTGTCTGTCAGTGAGGTAGTAGTAAGGGCAGTAAGTCCGAGGGAGGAGCGCTCAGAGGATTCGAAGGAAGAGCACCTGGACGATGAGGTGACTGACCCCACCTGGTTTGCTAAGCCTACTGAGGACAGGGCTTCAGAAGGGAAGGCAAGTGCAGCAGCAGGACAGGTTGGAGGAGGCAGTGGAGTGGCCAGGGGTAGAGGCAGGGCCAGAGCGAAGAATCCCCCAACTGTTTCCCAAAGCACCCCATTGCAGCAAGCCTCCGTGCAGAGGGCTAGGTGTTCAAAGGTGTGGATGTTTTTTAGTGAGAGCGTGGATGACTGACGAACAGTGGTGTGCAACCTGTGTCGCACCAAGATCAGCCGGGGAGCCACAACTACCAGCCTCACCACCACCAGCATGCGCAGGCATATGATGGTCAAGCACCCCACAAGGTGGGATGAAGGCCATTCACCGCCTCCAGGTCACACCACTGCCTCTTTCCCAGTTCCCCAACCTGCCACACAGATCCAATCCTCCTTCCAGGACACAGGCACGAGCGCTTCCCGGCCTGCACCCACACTCTCACCTCCACTGTCCTCCACTTCATCCAGCAATGTCTCTCAGCGCAGTGTTCAGCTGTCGCTAACACAAGCATTGGAGCGAAAGCACAATTACGCCACCACCCACCCGCATGCACAAGTTTTAAATGTACACATTGCCAAATTAATCAGCCTGGAGATGCTGCTGTACAGGCTTGTGGAAACAGAGGCTTTCAAAAACATCATGGCGGCGGTGGTCCCGCGCTACTCGGTCCCCAGTCGCCACTATTTTTCCCAGCGTGCCGTCCAAGCCCTACACCAGCACGTCTCCCGCAACATAAATCATGCCCTCACCAACGTGGTTACTGGGAAGGTCCACTTAACAACGGACACGTGGACAAATACTGGCAGGCAGGGCCACTAAATCTCCCTGACAGCACATTAGGTAAACTTGGCGGAGGCTGGGACCGAGTCAGAGCCTGGGACCGCTCACGTCCTACCCACACCCAGAATAGCGGGTCCTACCTCGGTGCTGGTATCTGCGGCATTTTATGCCACCTCCTCCAAACCCTCCCCCCCTCCTCCTCCTCCGCCATGTCTACCTCTGAATTAAGAAGTGTGAGCACATCGCCAGCAGTCGGTAGCGCGCGGCGCAGCAGCACGGCGGTGGGCAAGTGTCAGCAAGCCATGCTGAAACTAATCAGCTTAGGTGACAAGAGGTACATGGCCCCCGAGCTGCTGCAGGGTCTGACAGAGCGGACCGACCTCTGGTTTCACTGCTGAGCCTCCAACCGGGCATGGTCGTGTGTGACAACGGCCGTAACCTGGTGGCAGCTCTGCAGCTCGGCAGCTTCACACTCGTGCCATGCCTGGCCCACGTCTTCAATCTGGTGGTTCAGCGGTTTCTGAAAAACTACCCCCACTTGTCTGACCTGCTCGGCAAGGTGTGCCACGTCTGCGCACATTTTGGCAAGTCCACCACGGACGCTGCCACCCTAAGGACCCTGCAACATTGGTTTCAGCTGCCAGAGCACCCACTGCTGCACGACGTGCCCACACGCTGGAATTCTACGCTGCACATGTTGGCCAGGCTGTACGAGTAGCGTAGAGCAATAGTGGAATACCAGCTGCAACATGGGTGGCGGAGTGATAGTCAGCCTCTGCAATTCTTTACTGAGGAGTGGGCATGGATGGTAGATATCTGCCAGGTCCTTGGAAACTTTGAGGAGTCTACACAGATGGTGAGCGGCGATGCAGCAATCATTAGCGTTACCATCCCGCTGCTTTGCCTGCTGAGAAGTTCTCTGCTAAGCATAAAAGCTGACGCTTTGTGGTTGGAACAGGAGACGGGGGCTGACAGTATGTTGCTTGATAGCCAGATCACCCTCATGTCTATATCTCAGCGCGTTTTGGAGGAGGAGGGGGGGGGAGGGGGAGGAGGAGGAGGAGGGAATCAGGCAGCATGTCCAGCGCAGGCAGGGGAACACTCTCCAAGGCCTTTGCCAGCTTTGTGGCTCCCCAGCAAGACTGTGTCACCACTCCTCAGTCAAGGCTGAGTTAGAGGGAGCACTGTAAAAAGATGGTGAGGGAGTACGTAGCTGATCGTACCACCATCCTCCGTGATGCCTCCGCTCCATACAACTATTGGGTGCCAAAGCTGGACACGTGGCACGAACTTGCGCTGTACGCCCTGGAAGTGCTGGCCTGCCCTGCCGCTAGCGTCTTGTCAGAGAGGGTGTTTAGTGAAGCTGGGGGAATCATCACGGATAAGCGTATCCGCCTGTCAACTGACAGTGCTGACATGCTTACACTCATAAAGATGAACAAAGGCAGACTTCTCTTCTACACTGGCGGAAAGAAGCGGAATCTAATGATTCTTTTCGCTGCAACAGGAGAAAAATGCATCCTCTATCACCACAAAAAAGGGGGAATTTGTCAAGCAGACTCGGATATAATTACTCCTCCTCCTAAAACAGCATGTCATCACGCTCAACTGCCAATTTTTCTGCAACCCAAAAGGCTAAAAAGTTTTTTACAATTTTTCAAAGTTTCAAAAGAATTGATACTTTAACAGAAACCAATTTTTTCACAGGGCTGCCTCCAGGCTCTGTGACAAATTAAGCAACAGCGAGCTGTATCTTTAAAAAATGTTTATGGGTTTCACATGACATCGCGGTTGAGCAATTTTTCAGGGGTGCACTTGTACTCTTGGTGCACCAATTTTTCTGGCCCTCGCCTATACTGTTATCTAACTAAATTTTCTGGCCTTCGCCTACACTCTTGGTAACAACATTTTTTCAGGTGTTCGCCTAAACTCTTGGTACGGGGGACTGCCTATACCTTTTCTACTGAATGATTTGAGGGATTCGCCTATACTCTTGCTACGGAAATGTTACAGGGGTCTGCCTATATCTTTTTTACTGAATGGTTTGAGGGGTTTGCCTATACTTTTGCTACAGAAATGTTACTGGGGTCCACCTATACTCTTGCTACAGAAATGTTACTGGGGTCTGCCTATACTTTGGCTACAGAAATGTTACTAAGATCCGCCTATACTCTTGCTATAGAAATGTTACTGGGGTCTGCCTATATTTTGCTACAGAAATGTTACTGGGGTCCACCTATGCAGTTTCTACTGAATGGTTTGAGGGGTTCACCTATACTCTTGCTACGGAAATGTTACAGGGGTTTGCCTATACTCTTTCTATAGAAATGTTACTGGGGTCCGCCTAGGCAGTTTCTACTGAATGGTTTGAGGGGTTCGCCTATACTTTTGCTACAGAAGTGTTACTGGGGTCCGCCTATACTCTTGCTACATAAATGTTACTGGGGTCCACCTATACTCTTGCTACATAAATGTTACTGGGGTCCGCCTAGGCAGTTTCTACTGAATGGTTTGGGGGGTTCGCCTATACTTTTGCTACAGAAGTGTTATTGGGGTCCGCCTATACTCTTGCTACATAAATGTTACTGGGGTCCACTTATACTCTTGCTATAGAAATGTTACTGGGGTCCGCCTAGGCAGTTTCTACTGAATGGTTTGAGGGGTTCGCCTATACTTTTGCTACAGAAGTGTTACTGAGGTCCGCCTATACTCTTGCTACATAAATGTTACTGGGGTCCGCCTATACTCTTGCTACATAAATGTTACTGGGGTCCACCTATACTCTTGCTACAGAAATGTTACTGGGGTCTGCCTATACTTTTGCTACAGAAATGCTACTGCGGTCTGCCTAAACTTTTACTACAGAAATGTTACTGGGGTCTGCCTATACTTTGGCTACAGAAATGTTACTGGTGTCCGCCTATACTTTGGCTACAGAAATGTTACTGGTGTCCGCCTATACTCCTGCTACAGAAATGTTACTGGTGTATGCCTATGTTGTGGGTGCACAAAGACTTCCCATCGCGGTGTTTTACCTATCTGGCACAAATACACTGACTGACTAGGGTAGAAATGTGGGCCGAGGCCGAGGTCCTTGGCGGGGTGAAACTCTGCCATGTTTGGGCACTCTGATTTCTTCCTGTGTAATACCATCTTTGTGCACCCACAGCATAGGCAAGCCCAAGGAACTCAAAGACTTCCCATTGCGGTGTTGAGCTATCTGACACATACACAGAATGAAGTGTGTGGGGACACATGGATTTCTCATGGCTCTTTAACTCATGGCACCTTGGGTCACACAAGGTGGAGGCTGGGACCGAGCCTGACCCAGGGCCCGCTCACGTACTTCCCACACAGAGTATTGCGGGTCCTACCTCGGTCATGCTTTCTCGGCCTTATTATGCCACCTCCTCCTGTTGCTTGAGGTCTGGGGATCAGCGCTGGGCAACATGTATTTTCTCTCGTGTTGCCACAGTTATCTGAGACAGTGGTTTGGGCCAAACAAAAGGAGCGTTACTGCATTAATGAGACGTTCACAGCTGCACTAGCATCCGAGTCCACTTTATGCCCACGATTAATGAGGGTGTGAGCCGAGGCCGAGGTCCTTGGCAGGGTGAAATTGCCATGTTTTGGGTGCTCTGATTTCTTCATGTGTAATACTTTCCTTGGGTTCCAGGGGCTCGTCTATGCTGTGGGTGCATAAAGACTTCCAATTGTGGTGTTTTACCTGTCTGGCACAAATACACTGACTGACTAGGGTAAAAATGTGGGCCGAGGTCCTTGGCGGGTTGAAACTCTGCCATGTTTGGGCACTCTGTTTTCCTCATTTGCAATACCATCTTTAAGTTCCTTGGGCTTGCCTATGCTGTGGGTGCACAAAGATTTCCCATTGCGGTGTTTTACGTGTCTGGCACAAATACACTGACTGACTAGAGCAGAAATGTGGGCCGAGGCCGAGGCTCTTGGCGGGGTGAAACTCTGCCATGTTTGGGCACTCTGATTTCTTTATGTGTAATACTTTCCTTGGGTTCCACGGGCTCGCCTATGCTGTGGGTGCACAAAGACTTCCCATTGCGGTGTTTTACCTATCTGGCACAAATACACTGACTGACTAGGGTAGAAATGTGGGCCGAGGTCCTTGGCGGGATGAAACTCTGCCATGTTTGGGCTCTCTGATTTCTTCCTGTGTAATACCATCTTTGTGCACCAACAGCATACATAGTAACATAGTATGTAAGGCCGAATGAAGACAATGTCCATCTAGTCCAGCCTGTCTATCCTACTGTGTTGATCCAGAGGAAGGCAAAAAACCCCAAGGCCAGAAGCCAATTAGCCCTTTTGGGGGAAAAATTCCTTCCCGACTCCCTAATGGCAATCAGACTGTTCCCTGGATCAACCGCTAATAGTTCCTACCTGCCTGTAAACCAGGATTGACACTTAACCTAATATTTATATCCTGTAATATCCTTCTTCTCCAGAAAGACATCAAGTCCCCTTTTAAACTCCTCTATGGATTTTGCCATCACCACTTCCTCCGGTAGAGAGTTCCACAGTCTAACTGCTCTTACAGTAAAGAATCCCCTTCTATGTTGGTGATGAAACCTACTTTCCTCTAATCGTAGCGGATGTCCTCTTGATACCGTTGTGGTCCTGGGTGTAAACAGATCGCGGGAGAGATCCATGTGTTGTCCCCTCATGTACTTATACATGGTTATTTGGTCGCCTCTTAACCTTCTTTTTTCTAGAGTAAATAGTCCCAATTTGGATAGCCTCTCTGGGTATTCCAGTCCCGTCATTCCATGTATTAGTTTAGTTGCCCTTCTTTGAACCCCCTCAAGCACTGTGACATCTTTCCTGAGCACCGGTGTCCAGAATTGTACGCAGTATTCCATGTGAGGCCTGACAAGTGCCTTATATAATGGAAGGATAATGTTCTCGTCCTTCGCCCCTATACCTCTTTTAATGCACCCCAAGACTTTATTTGCCTTTGCAGCAGCTGACTGGCATTGGTTACTCCAGTTTAGTCTATTATCCACTAATACCCCCAGATCCTTTTCCATATCACTTTTCCCTAGTGGTACCCCATTAAGTGAGTATTGGTGACATCCGTTTCTCCTGCCCATGTGCATAGTCTTACATTTTTCAACATTGAACTTCATTTGCCATTTTACTCCCCAAGCCCCCAGCTTATCCAGGTCCGTTTGTAGCCGCACATTGTCCTCCGTTGCATTAATTATATTGTATAATTTTGTGTCATCTTCAAGTATTGATATTTTGCTGTGCAGCCCCTCTATCAGGTCATTGATAAATATGTTGAACAGAGTTGGGCCTAATACTGAACCCTGTGGCACCCCGCTAGCGACTGTGGTCCAATCAGAGTACGAACCATTTATTACCACCCTCTGCTTTCTATCATTGAGCCAATTTTTTACCCACTTACACACGTTTTCGCCCAGTCCGAGCTGCCTCATTTTGTATATTAGCCTATTATGTGGCACGGTGTCAAAGGCTTTAGAGAAGTCCAGATATACAAGATCAATAGATTCTACCTGGTCCAGCTTAGAGCTTACTTCATCGTAGAAACTGATCAGATTTGTCTGACATGAGCGACCCTTCATGAATCCATGCTGGTGAGGAGTTATTCCCTTAATCTCTTTGAGGTACTCATCGATGGCGTCTCTCAGAATCCCCTCAAAAATTTTTCCCGTTACTGAAGTGAGACTTACTGGCCTGTAGTTACCAGGCTCACTTTTGCTCCCTTTTTTGTAAATTGGAACCACGTTGGCAATGCGCCAATCCAATGGTACTACACCGGTCTTGATAGTGTCTAGAAATATTAGGAATAGCGGCCTAGCTATCTTGTCACTTAGTTCCCTTAGTATCCTTGGGTGTAATCCATCTGGGCCCGGCGATTTATCAATTTTAGTTTTCTTTAGACGCTTCTGCTCCTCCTCCTGCGTTAGGTATGAGATATTTTGTGAGGGGTTCGTTTTATTCCCCTGCATCTCGTGTGGCATTTCCTTTTCTTTGGTGAATACACTTGAGAAGAAACTGTTTAGTAGATTTGCTTTCCCTTCGTCATCATCAATGATTTCTCCTGCATTGTTTTTTAAAGGGCCAGCGCTCTCCCTGCATATCCTTTTGCTGTTAATGTAGTTGAAAAATAGCTTCGGGTTGTTTTTGCTCTCTTTGGCGATCCATCTTTCTGCTTCCTCCTTGGCAGTTTTGATCGTATCTTTGCATATTTTGTTTTTTTCCCTGTATGATTTTAGCGCTTCTTCGCTGCCTTGTTGCTTTAGTAGTTTGAACGCTTTCTTTTTTTCGTTTATTGCCCCTCTTACCGTCTTGTCGAGCCACATTGGTTTCCTTTTAGCTGAGTTTCTTTTATTTTAAAAGGGAATGAACTGCTCACATAAGGCGATTAGGATCCTTTTGAACTTTTCCCATTTGTCCTCCATACTGATATTTTTGAGGATGTTGTCCCAATTAATGTTACCGATAGTAGTTCTAAGCTCATCAAATTTTGCTTTACTAAAGTTTAGTTTCTTTGTCACTCCCTGATAAGGCTTCCTATAGATTGACAGCTGGAAGTTGATTATATTGTGGTCACTGTTCCCCAAGTGCCCCTCAACCTGCACCCCCTTTATACGTTCCGGTTTGTTGGTTAGTACTAGGTCCAGAATGGCCCTCCCTCTTGTTGGTTCCTGCACAAGTTGGTTCAGGTAATTGTCTTTAATTACTCTCAAGAATTTGTCACTCCTGTGAGATTTGCAGGTTTCCTTCTCCCATGTTATATCTGGGTAATTAAAGTCCCCCATGATAATTACTTCGTTTCGCTTTGACACCTCTTCTATCTGCCTTAGTAGTACGATTTCAGTTTCTTCTGTTGCTTTTGGTGGTCGATAGAAGACCCCTATCAGGATTTTGTTATTTTTTCCTCCCTGTATTTCTACCCACAGAGATTCCACCTGTTCGTCTCCTACCCCTATATCCTCCCGTAGCCTCGGCTTTAAGTTCAATTTGACGTATAGACATACCCCTCCCCCTTTCTGGTTCCTTCGGTCTCCTTTGAAGAGATTGTACCCCTGCAAATTCACCGCCCAATCGCACTTATCATCAAGCCATGTTTCCGTAATTCCGACTATATCATGGTTTTCATCAGTCATTCTCGCTTCAAGCTCACCCACTTTACCAATCAGACTTCTTGCATTCGTGGTCATACAATTTATATCGTTGTTTTTGTTTTTTAAATTTGTTTTGTTGCTATTCGTATTAATGGCTGATCTATCAGTTCTAACTGTACTAACCCCACCCCCTGCTCGACCCCCATTCCCTTTGCTTGGACCCGGATCGCTAGTTACACTGGCTACCCCATTTTTTCTCATTTTACCCCCCCCAGTCCCTAGTTTAAACACTCCTCCAGCCTTCTAGCCATCTTTTCCCCCAGCACAACTGCACCCTCCCCATTAATATGCAGCCCGTCCCTACGGTAGAGCCTGTAGCCGACAGCAAAGTCAGCCCAGTTCTCCAGGAACCCAAATCCCTCCTTCTTACACCAACTCCGGAGCCACTTGTTTACCTCCCTAAGATCCTGCTGCCTTTCTAGTGTGGCTTTAGGTACAGGTAGTATTTCCGAGAAAACTACCCTGGAGGTCCTCGCCCTAAGCTTGGACCCTACGTCCCTGAAATCATTTTTGAGGGCCCTCCATTGACCTCTAACTTGTTCATTGGTGCCAACGTGCACCATGACCGCTGGATCCTCACCAGCCCCTCCCAGTAATCTGTCAATCCGATCCGCGATGTGTCGAACTCGAGCGCCAGGAAGACAACACACCGTTCGACGATCCCGGTCTTTATGGCAGATTGCCCTCTCTGTCCCCCTAATAATTGAGTCCCCCACCACTAGAACCTGTCTAGCCTGCCCTGCACTCCCCGTCCCCGTCTCACTGGAGCAGTCATCCCCCTGGCTTTCAGAGGGCATGTCGTGCTGCAGCGGTGCTGGCTCTGTAATGGCATCGCCCTCATCTGCCAACGTTGCAGACATGTTGGGTTGTGCCAGTTCAGGACCAGCCTCCCTGGATCTATTCCCTCCTTCTATCTGTCACCCAGCTTCTTGCCTGCTCCCCCTGCACTTCCGTACTACCATCCGCCCCCGCCTCTTCCCCAGCGAGTGTCTGCTCAGTGAGCACCAAACTCCTTTCCATGATGTCAATAGGTGAGCCCAAGGAACTCCAAGACTTCCCATTGCCGTGCTGAGCTATCTGACACCTACACAGAATGAATTGTGTGAGGACACATGGATTTCCCATTGCTATGTAACTCGCGGCACCTTGGGTAACACAAGGTGGAGGCTGGGACCGAACCTGACCCTGGGCCCGCTCACGTGCTTTCCACACAGAGTATTGCAGCATTGTGGAGATGTGTAAAAGTGCTGGCACCTGAGTCCCCTTTATGCCCACATTTGCGGCTCCTGACAATTTTGTGACGGAGGTGGCACGGGATTGGAATGATGATTGTACGTCAATTTATCATCAATTCTCAACAGCATTGTGGGCTATCACCCACACTTTCAAAGAGGGTCGCTGCCTGGCCCTGCCAACCCTCTGCAGTGTGTGCCTCCGGTTCCTCCTCATCCAGTACGCACTTATAAATAGACATGAGGGTGGTGTGGCTATGAAGCGAGCATGTGCATGAGGGCAGCTGAACACTGCGCAGGGAAACTTTTTGTGTGCGCTGTGGACGCAGGGTTGTGCGGGGTGGTTGGACAGCAATGACAGCATGTAACCCAGGAGAAGAGGCAGCGGTGTCACCCGCAGGCAGTGATTGTCCTTGGTTGCAGGTAGTGTGGTGCTTAGCTAAGATGTACCAGCACGTGTACCTTGCTAATGATGGTTTGTCCGAAGTAAATTGTTAGGGGGGTGACACCAGACTCTTGCCCCCATTTTGGCTTAATAGTGGGACCTGGGAGCCTCAGATGCAGCCATGCATGCTCCCCCTGCCCTTCTCTATCCGTTTCTGTGGTGCTTCCATGACTTTCTGATGTTTTCTGGTGTTTGACGAGTCATCACCTATGCGTAGCATCGGTTCCATATAAAAATGCTCGAGTTGCCCATTGACTTCAATGAGGTTCGTTACTCGAAATGAGCTCTCGAGCATTACAAAAAGTTCGACTCGAGCAACGAGTAACCGAGCATTTTGGTGCTCGATCATCTCTAATAATAGTATATAAGTAAAAAGACATACAAAGTCTACCGAAAAGTAGCCCATGATGGCAGGTTTTTAGGCTAAAGGCACATGGTTGCATTTTCGGTCCCTGTGTTGCCCATGTAATTCCACCGACAGCAAACAGCCCCATTATAACTTATGAGGCTATACATATGCATGATAAAACAACTCATGGCATGTTCTATTCCCATCTGTTTTCATGAATGAGAATATAACATGGAATGTGCAGCATCAGTGCATACTGGATAGCACACAAACGGGCATCCAATGCAGAGAAGGGCGAGTTGCTTGGCTGCCAGTTGCATTAGAGCAATGTGCCTTTAGCCTTATAAAAATGTTTTATAAAACCTCAGTTACAACTGTTTTAATCGGTATCACGTCTGTCACCTTAGTTAGCTCTAATCGCGGCCTTGACAGTGTTGTAAGGGGCAACTAAGCAGCTAGTTGGAGGGGACCCCCTCTGTTGTCTGAGTGACCCCCCCACTGCCACCACCACCACCACCACCACCACCATGACATGATCTGGGAGTGCCGACTGGTTAACAAGGCTGCTGAGAGTCTAGTGAAAGCTCCCAGGGCTGCCATGTATTGCGGTCTATTAAGCTCTGTCTTTGGCGGGGCTTCATAGATTAATGTTAACCCTTTAGTGACCACTAATACGCCTTTTTATGGTGGCCATTAATGGGCTTTAAACCAGCACATACATCTTTTGAAGGCAGTGGCTTAGCTGACAGGAATTAAGAAACCTCGGAT
This sequence comes from Eleutherodactylus coqui, assembly GCF_035609145.1. Classification (NCBI taxonomy): domain Eukaryota; kingdom Metazoa; phylum Chordata; class Amphibia; order Anura; family Eleutherodactylidae; genus Eleutherodactylus; species Eleutherodactylus coqui. The sequence goes on from NC_089844.1 coordinate 76,285,032, forward strand.
TCTGGCTGTTTAACCGCTTACATGCCACAATCAATAGCAACTGCAGCATGTAAGCAGATGACCGGGGGAGGGGCCTCTTTCTGTCACCCAACAGCACCCTGCAGTGTGATTGAAAGGTACTAATGGGTTCCCATGGCAGCAGGAAGCCTGACAAAAGCCACCATGTATGACATTTAGCTCAGCCTATTAGGCCCTGCCCCAACAGAATCTATTAGCATAAACTAAGTAGAATGCACTACATAAGTAATGCAGTGTATTATCCTAGCGATCCAACAAACATGTTTTCAATGCCAGAATTCCTATTTTTATTTTACTTGCCGCCCAAAAAATGTAATAAAAAGTAATTTAAAAACCTAAAAATGGAACCAATAAGAACTACAACTCTTCCCACAAAAAATAAGACCTCACATAGCTCAGAAAATAAAAATGTTATGGGTCTTAGGGCTTATTCAGACGACCGTATATCGGCTGGGTATTCTCGCCGGGTGATATACGACGTCTCTCTCTGCAGGGGGGATGGGGCTGGAAGAGCTGGGGGGGGGGGGGGGCTGGAAGAGCCGGGAGCAGCGCTCTGAGCTCCCGCCCCCTCTCCGTCTCCTATCCACCCCCTCTCCACCCCCCTGCACTATTTTCAATGAGGAGAGGTGGGACAGGGGCCAGAGCTAATTCCTGGAACTTAGCCCCGCCCCCGTCCCACCTCCTCTCATTGCAAATAGTGCAGAGAGACGGGGAGGGGGTGGAGAGGAGGCAGAGAGGGGGCGGGCGCTCAGAGCACTGCTCCCGGCTCTTCCAGCCTCCTCCTCCTGCAGAGAGAGACGCCGTATATCGGCCGGCGGGAATACCCTGCCAATATACGGTCGTCTGAATGCACCCTTAGAGTACCAAGATACAGATTCAATAATTTTTCTTTCAAAACGTACTTTTTTTGTGTTAAAGTAGTAAATAGAGATGAGCGAGCATACTTGCTAAGGCAAATTACTCGAGCAAGTATTGCCTTTTTCAAGTACATGCCCGCTCGTGCCAAAAGATTCGGGGGCCGGCGGATGAGAGTGGCGAGGAGATCTCTCTCCCCCTCCCCACCGGCTCCCCCATGCTCACTCCCACAACTCACCGCTCACCCCCGCCAGCCCCCAAATCTTTTGGCACATATTGCCATTTTCGAGTACATGCCCACTCGTGCCAAAAGATTCAGGGGCCGGCAGGGGTGAGCGGTGAGTTGCGGGAGTGAGCATGGGGGAGTGGGGAGAGAGAGAGATCTTTATTCCCCCAGCCCCTTCCCGTTCCTCCCCACTCTTCCCCGCCGTCCCCCGAATCTTTTGGGACGAGTGGGCATGTACTCGAAAATGGCAATACTCGCTCGAGTAATTTTCCTTAGCGAGTACGCTCGCTCATCTCTAGTAGTAAATAATAACAGAAATCTGTATAAACTTGATATCGCAGTAATGGTGCTGATCCATATAAGAAAATAATTATGTCATTTTTACTGAATAGTAAACATTGTAAAAACAAAAGCCAGAAACAATGTCAGAAATTTGGACATTTTTCCCATCTGCCTTGTCCCCCCCCCCCCCCCCCATAAATGTAATAAAGGTTATACAGCATTATATATGTGCCAACGCGTTATGGCTCTTGCAATGCGACAATGAAAATCGGTTGGTTCTTAAGGCACAAAATAGGCTGGTCACTGAAGTGCTGTAGTATGTAGTACAAACAATCAAATAATCCTAAGTGCAAGTCCCCTATTGGGCTAAAGAAACATAAAAATAAGTTAAGACAAATGTTAAAGTAAAAATAGTGATAAAAGCTAGGCCGGCTGCAGATGGGCATATTTGCATTGTGGAATCCAGAGTGGGCGTCTGCCTCTGGATTCCATAGCAAATACCGCCCATAACATGCTATTGAAAAACGTTTTTTTCCTGCACATGAGCGCAACTCAATTGCAATTTTTTGCTTGTGGAGGAAAAATTGCAGCATGTTCTATTTTTGCACGGATTCCGCATGGACTGCTTTCACTGAAGTCAATGAAAGCCATCCAACCCGCGGCCCTTCCACAATTGACACGGGAAATGCAGGGGTTTAAAAAAAACAAAAAAACTGTACTGTGCATGTTTGATGGCAAGCCGTGCGGACCATACGCAGTACAGGAAGGAAGAAGAAAAGACAGGTACATGTGTACGCCGGATGGGCACAGGGTCGCCTTGCAAAATACGAGCCCTCACATAGCCTCACTGATAAAAAAAAAATAATAAAGGTACGACAGTAAGAATATGGCGACAAAAACAAACTTTCTCTTAAAATTGTCTTTTTTTTTATAACTAATAAGATATCACATACTCTATAAATTTGGTATCACAGCATTTGTACTGCACTGTGAACGCTGTATAAACAAATTGCCAAAACAACGTCACTTTTCAGTTTTTTTTCCATTTCACCCCACTTAATTTTTAAAAAAAAGTTTTAATACATTAAATGGTACCATTAAAAAAAAAGTTGCGTATTTTTTGTTCTGTAATGTAAATCCAAAACGCCAGCTCACCGCACGGACACAACGACTGTTGGGTGTACGGTCAGGTGCAAGGACACCACACAGCAATAGAAAATAGAAGCTCTGGCATTCCCGTGGATACCAGAATAAAAAAACTGTATTTTATTTAGACATCATGCATTTTTCATTCTATAACACGCACTTTTTTCTCTCCTAAGTGGGGGAAAAAGTTAGTGCGTCCTATAGAGCGAACCTGCTGAAATCTGGCCTGACCGGTCGATACGTAGCTGTCTGTTTTCAATTATGGGAGAAAAAATTGAATCTCTACTTTTTGCACCGATTGATGCTGCCACTTTGCCTTTTTGGGATTTTTGTTGGGATTTGGTTCAAGTCCCTGTGGCTGCTGCATTTTGTCAAGTCCTATCCAGATTGTGATCCTATTTGTGCTGCTGGTGACTACGTGTTTCAGCTGTAGGTACATAGAGGGGTACAGTGAGGGGAGGGGGGAGTACTGCACAAATGTATACCCCCATACCTCACAATAATGATTATGCCATGCAGGGCTCCTGGAAAGCTGAGTGACAACTAATGGAAATATCATTACATTGTCACTCAGCTCTTCCAGGATCCTGAATGCCTGCTGCATTATGCAAGCATGTATAGCACATAGATTGCTATAATTACTCAAACATGGCATTCAGGGCTCCAGGAAAGCTGGGTGACAAGTAATAAAACCACCATTACATGTATACTCAGCTGTCCCTGGATCCTGAATGGCAGGATGATAAGTGGTATATGCTTCATTCTGAGGTGATACTATTGCTCTTTATTCCTCCTGTAATACCTCACTGCCTGGTATGTAGGAGTTCAAAATATTTTTTTCCTATCTTCCTCCTCTAAAACCTGGGTGCATCTTATCATCTGATGTGTCTTATAAAGCGAAAACTACGGTAACATGTTCTGCAAAAAACAAGCCATCATACAAACAACTGAAAAAAAACAACTAATAATATCCTACCATTTTGTGCCTATCATTCCTATTCATACCTGTATCTTAATACCAGAGCAGTCTGACAGGTGAGTATACAGGAGAAAAAGATGCTAGACACAGGACTGGACAAAACACACGGGTACTGATCTGAATGGAACACTCATGGAAACTCCATGACAAGCACTTCCCCAAAAAAGGTAACCCCAATGCTGCATGTGATGAGCTCTGAAGTCAGTGATGGGCAGGGGAACCGAAGAAGGGACTACAGAAAGACAGAACACAGAGGGCTGACAACTGATACACTGAGAGTCCTGACAGGGCCATAATACTAGAAGTATAACCGACACCCTCAGCAAGGGGATTGTTTATATATCATTACAAAGTTGCTGAATGGGTTGTCAATCAACCCAGCCAGCCCATCAACTAAGCAACTATTAAGATTACTTGGCTGCCAATCACCAGGCAGACTGTCAGGGCTTGAAAAGGGAAAAAACCTCCTGTACTCCAAGCAGTAGCCCTTCTTATTGGGCCATCAGCTCTTTGGACAGATTCCTTGTATACTTGTTGCCTTGTTCCCAGATTCTGTTGGCCAGGAGTCTTTCCGCTTGAAGTTCCTGGGCAGCCTAAAAATTCACCCAGTTTTCCATGTGTCCCAACTGAAGCCATTCCAGGAAAATACCATTCCGGGCAGACAGCAACCGCCTCCCCCTCCTGTGAAGGTTCAGGGGCATGATGAGAACGTTGTTGAAAGCATCTTGGACTCCCAAACATACCAAGAAAAACTGCAGTACCTGGTGCAGTGGCAGGGATACGGGCCAGAGGAAAATTCGTGTGAGCCAGAAGAACATAGGCTCACATGGGACTTCCATTGAAGGTTCCTGGGAAAGCCAGCCCCTGGGACATCCGGAGGCCGTCATGGAAGAGGGGGCTACTGGAACTGGGAACCTCCTGTAGCAGTAGCCCTTCTTATTGAGCCATCAGCTCTTTGGACAGTTCCCTTGCATACCTGTTGCCTTGTTCCCAGATCCTGTTAACCCAGCCTATATCCTAGCTCTGCCCGGTTCTTGATTAGACTTCCTTGAAAAGCCTTGCTTTGCCCCTGCAGCAGCGTGTGATTAATCTGCTTCATAGCACGGTTTAATTCAGCTCCATGCGTTGCCTGCTTCTCTGCTATTTCTGCAAGACTTCCTGATATTGACCTCTGGCTTCCTCTCTGACTACATTACCTGCCTCATCCCTTTGTATTGCAAACCAAGACCCCTCGTTGATGACTTCTTGCTGTGTTACCTGCCTCATCCATTTGTACTGCAACCAAGATTTCCCAATAACAACTCCTGGCTATCCTGACTACTGACTTGCACGAGTATTACACCCATGGCTCCTATCCAGTGCCGGTAAGATGTTACACGGTCCTTCAGCTAAACAGCAGCATGGAAATATTTAACTCTTGATGACCAGGACTGAATGAAGCATGTGTACACCGGTAGGCGTATCACATGATCCGGAGCTGACGTAATTATGTTGCCACAGACCTCGTCCCAAGACACAGAAGAAACAGGTGCCAGTGGTGCCATAGCATGGTGTGAGGCATTAGCGTTTAGGATCGGTAGCAACCTGGGCATAAGCAGTCAGAGACAGTGACACTTGCGATAAAGTCTTTAGTCCAGGCTCTGCCTGGGTTTATTTCCAAGCAAACAAAACAAAATACAGGCCTTAACATCAGGCAAACATAAAGGAAATCCTGCTCGTCTGAGCACTTACTAAACATGTAGTGTTCCTGTCTACACACTGGTACTCAAAATGGCTCCTGCACACAGCCAGTCAGGTCTCTCAGACCTGCAGAGGTCTCAGCTCCTCCTTAGGCCCTGTAGGCCCAGGCTTTAAATGGCCTGGTACAAGCCCCACCTGGTACGTGGGAGTGACCATCCCACCCTTCACTTTGGTCACTCCAGAAAAGCCGGCCCGGATTATGTGGCTTGGAGCCACTTACACACTACAACGTGTTAGTGGCTTAATGCCACTAACACTATACTGCCGGCTTCCTCCACCGAGCCCAGGCTGCTCGGTGGCACATATCCGCCCAAGCGCTCCCCAACGCCTCATAGGAGAGCATCCTAGTGTTCTGGATTATGATTTTCTCCAGCAGGCTTCGGGGTATTTTGCCACTTCCGAATTGTATCGTGTGCACACATCGTCGCGCAGAATCAGACACAAATGCTGGTCTAAAACTGGGAGAGTCTCTACAATGTGTAGAGGCTCAGGCTTTTTATTATAACACATGATAACCGCCTTTAATGGGCGTGCAACAGATTACATCAGTAACATACAGGATTCTCATTTGTCGGATCTTATAGAATCTCCCGCCTCTCTGCCCACCCTTCTCCAAGTGGTGATGTGGCATGGACCCTGTGTAGCTGAAGTCATTGTTTACCTAGCTTCAGGATGGGAGGGGTGGAGAGGGCAGGGAAGACACTCAGTATTGAATGCAGGTATATATATATATAATCCTATGACCTTTAACTCTTAGAGGCTGGTTGTGTAATTCTATGTACTTAGAGCAAATACTATGATTAGATTGTGTGTGTGTCCTTTAAACTCCTCAGAGCTAAAAGTCATTACAATAGCAAAATACATTTACGTTATACAAATCGATAGACATTTTATACAAAATAATCATCATGTCTATCACAATCCCCCCTTAAAATGTCTATCCTCTAATTCTCTATCTAATTTTCACAGTTCTCTGCGCATGAGCCTATAACTGGAGCGCGTTGAAGGTTCGTTTTAGGGTCTTCAAGGGGGTGTAGGACTTGTCCACTCCTTCTGGGGATGCATCCAGCAAACTCATGGTGGGAGCGGCTTTTCCAGCATCAGTTTCACAGGTCTCTCTGACACAGGGGATAACACAGCAGACTAGAACAGAAAAGGTAACCATCAGTTCACATACAACAGCGACGCCCGTCTGTGCCAGGATCCTTTACCACCCGCTCATCCATGGCGAGTACTGGTCCCAAAAGTTAGCTCTTTTTAGTTAGCGCGGTCAGCTTCTTAATGGCAACTGCGTCTTTACCCGCGGGTCACGTGTCGTCTAGGATGTAGGTACAACAAGTCTCCCCTATCATCTTACAGACACTCCCCTTTTTAGCTAAAGTCATATCTAAGGTCATTCTATTTTTAAAAAAGTCATAGTCGAAGTAGGTCCTATTGGTCGACTAGTCCCTATAAGGCGTCTCTAGTATAATTTATAAACCACTGCTAACTATAATAAACATAATTAATCCAATCAACGTTTATTTACCATAATGACCAGGAAAATGGACTCGATTCTAGTTTTAACTTGGTCTCTAATTTTTAAAACTTGTCAGGTACCCCCCTTGGCTATCCTATGACGTCAATGTATACGTGTAGATCAAAACTACCACCAGGGGTCTCTCTTCTCGCTCTAGCATAATGTTACAATACTAGTAGTGTGCACAGGTACGCACGGCCTGGGACTCCCTAATCTTCACCCACACCAATGTCCCTCCTGGAGATAGTCCTAATGGTGAACACGTCCAGGTCGCCTCACCCTGACCCTACACTACCTAGTGACAAGACTGGAAGGAACCGCCGTACCTATGCGGAAAACAAGGATAGACCAGCATGACAGGATAACCACAAAACACAGACTGAGTTGGATCGAGATAAAGTAACTATTGGGGGTAACCTCATTATCCTCAATGTTGTCCGAAAGGGTGTGGAGGAGCATAAGGGCTTTACTAAGGCACACTCCCCTGTCCAATTACCCTCCAGGCGGGTCCTCTACCTCATGTCACTACAAAGCCAGTAAACGTCTCCTAAGGACTGAACCTGATTCTGTGTCCATTCCCCTCCTATCGTACCGTAGGAGGAGCAATACCCGTTGGTGAGTTCCCCAAAAATCTCCCTCCACCCTGCCTATTTGCCCGGCAGGTGTAGTTTCCAGGGTAGTCAGTAATACTCTCTCCGGTGCAAACACTTAAGTAGTTATAGAGTATTCCTTCTTCCACTTCTCACAAGCAGTGTAATTAGCGGAAATGTTCGTGAAGAGACTAATAAACCACTCTTCAGCATCTACAGGGAGATTTAGGGGGACCATCCCCGAGTGTAGTCGGGCACTACCGCACACGCAACAGTTAGACTTGTTGCTCCTGTTAGCATTGTACCTCATCAACTCCAACCAGAGATTCTGGTCAGAGTAGCCAGTCGCTACTGTCAAGGTGTCCTCAAAAGGTAGGGTCGGCTATGATCATCATGTTCGTCAAGGTCTTTATCTTACGGCGGAGGGGGTTAATTATGGGCACGGGACTAAGTGAAGGCTTCCATCTACCATACCCCTTATTTTAAACTTCCCTAAGGGATCTGTCCTCCCGTACCGGTATGTCCCCAGACTATAAGTCCCTCCGTCCCCCGGGCTTGGATCTCCCATGGTTAGTGTAACAACCGCATTAAAACCAAGCAGCATACTAAGTTCAGCCTTCCAATACCTGCTGTCCTTATTATTCTCAAGGAGGGTTATACGACTAATTAGGGATTTCCCGCTCTTATCTTTCTTATTTAAGGCACTTCGCGGTTTATAGGACCAGTCTATTCCTGTGTTACATCCCACTAATCCCCAATAACGGCAGTCTTCTCCCCAGACGTTATCAGTGGCGCAAACATATGGTATTCCCCGGGTATATAAGTCATATAACCAGCTGGACTGAGCTAAATCTGGCCTGCGGTGGGATCTTGCGCCTAGACACGGGACCACAGTACAATAGTCGAAGGAATATGCGGCTACTTGAGCATTGAACGAGTTATACCAGAAGGTAACCATACCCTCATATTCTTCCGACTAAGGATTCCAGTTGCCACCCTCCCCTCTCACTAGCCCTAACCAGAGTAACGTCTTTGGCACAACTAAGACTGGTCTCCCGGATCTGAAGCTTTCTTACAGTATGAAGCATGGATCCATGTAAGTCTTTCGGCTAGTTTCACAGCTGTGGCAGTAGTCAGAAGCACCTGGTAGGGGCCATCAAATCGGAGCTCAGGAGGGTGCTTCCTGAGGAACTTCTTGACGCACACCCAATTCCCAGGCTGCAAGATATGTGTCCCAGTGTCTGTCTCTGAGTCTGGAAGAGAACACCTGTGCATAGGCTTTGGTTAGTTCTTTAACAACGGAAATCACATACTTAGTCAACACATCAGATTGTAATTGTAACCACTGAGGATAGTAATGACCTAGCCTTGGGGCTAGCCCAAACAATCTCGTAGGGAGATAATGTATGATCCCCCCTGGGTTCATATCTAACACTGTATAAGGCTATTGGATGACAGTCTTTCCAAAGTGGCGTCATTTTTAAGTGTCTTACTTTTTAGCGTGCCACTACGTCTCTCCACCTTTCCACTACTCTAAAGATGGTAGAGTATGTAAAAGGCCTGGGATACACCAGAGCAGACATGACATGCTACATTCACCTGCGAAGTTTATACCTCTGTCTGACTCTGAATCACTTCTGGTACCCCATATTCACAGTTTACCTCGTTCATGAGCTTCTTTGCGGTTACCTACTTGTTTGCTTTGGTGACAGGGTCGGCCTCCAACCTGCAAAGACATCAACAACAACAAGCACGTATTCATACTTCCCAACAAGTGGGGAGCTGAACGTAGTCAATTTCCAATCCCTGAAATGGGTAGAGTGGTCCCGGCAAGTGTGATGTGGCAAATTTACTTCTGCCCTGACTCACCTATGGCATAGATCATGCTAAACCGGACAAATGATGCAGCAGCTACAGAGAACCCAGAAGTCGCCCATCGTCTTTCAAGCGTCGTCGTCATTGCTGGTTTACTAGGTGGGTCTTTCCGTCCATCAGCTGGGCCATCATGGGATACAGGAACTGTGGTGGGCAAGTGCTGTTGACTGTTCACCACACGCTGTCCTGTTTCTGCTGCTCCCATATTAGTCCATTTATTCTTTTCTTCCTTGCTGGCTTGTAACTGTAAAAGTCTTTAGCATATCAAAGTCCAAATTTTTGTCAATGTCCAAAGTTTTTTACCACTGACTCATGCTGTCAGTATCTTTCTTCTTTCTTCCACGGCTTGAGGGCCGCTGCCTTTGCTATGCTGTCAGCGAGGGTGTCGTCTCTCGCCTCTCCAGTGTAGGAATCGGTGCGAACTCTCAACTTTGTCAGGTAGAAGTAGGACCTCCATGCGACTCTGTACCGCTGCACCATTCTCAATTGGTTGTCCTGCTAAGGTAAAAAACTGTCTGGCCTTCCATATTGGGCCGTAATCATGAGCTATGCCAAATGCATACCAGGAGTCAGTGTAAAGAGTTGCCGTCTTACCTCTCGCCACTCTACACGCCTTAGTGATGGCCTTTAATTCCGCTTCTTGTACTGTGACATGCGGAGGCAGAGCTTCTGCTTCTAGGACATCTTGTTGTGTGACCACTGCATATCCGATGTGGAGTCATCAGTCCTCACCCTGGTACCATCTGCAAAAAGCTCAACATATGCATTATCAACAGAGGTTCTGATAACTGTTTGCATACCTGCAGTTTCTTACTGAATTAGTACAAATAATCGTGCTGATGTTCTATTTCACATGGCTCGGAATCTTGTAGCACAAAATCATTTATTTATTTTTTTTAAAGGCCCAATAGCTGATCTACAACACCTAGATCATCTATGACCCAGATCACCTATGCCTCCCCCCTTTTGAACCGGAATACTCAATGGAAAAAAAAAAGTAATTGCGTTCAAACTAGTAAACCAAGAGGCACAAAAACAAGCACTTTGTAGGTCAAGGTGACATTGTATACAGCGAAGTCTGAGCGAAAATATCCTTTAGATTTTTTTTTATTTTTTTTTTCAGGTCGCAGTTAGCATTTTTTAACACAAGGGGGCGCAACACAAGTAAAATTTTACGTCACCCAGTGTAATAGTATTTTAGGGTATGGCCAGCGTTTAGCTTTTACTCTCCTGTCGGAATATAATTATAGCTTCAGTGTAGACTGACACTAGAATATACAAAAGACTTAAAGAAAAACTAAAGAATACGGATGAATTAACATCCTACTCTGGGCAATTCAGTCCCTCTTTCTTCACATAAAAAGTAAAATTACTTCACCAAATTGCATGAAAAAGTTTGCTGGGTGACTATAGTGAAATTATTTCATCTGTAGGAGCCTTCCATAACATCATCTGTCTGAGTATCCATTGGAGAAGCGGGCAGTGGAAAACAGAGCCCCTGGGAACATGAGAGAGCGTCCCCTGTCATGTATTCCTGGTCTCTGCCCCCCATGCATCAACTCCAATCTTCCATGCACTATAAACCAGCTTAGTCATCTACTATGTCCCAAGCTGCATCTCCACAAAGGTTTGTTTCCCTGAACTTATCACACATCCAAAGTGGCCACATCTTGGAGTGTAACAAAAGCCGGTCAAACAAAACCTTACTTCAGACAATCATGATGTTAGCACTGGATACAGTGGCATTGGGGAATATAGGCCTCCCAAGTGCAGCAAAATGGCCACCAGAGGCAGAAAGGGGCGGAGCTACAAATCTCCCAAGTGAGGCAAAATGGCTGCCGGAAGAAGGGGCGGGGCCAGGGGCAGCAGCACTTCCAGGTGAGGCAAAATGGCCGCTGGAGGAGGAAGGGGCGGGGCCAGGTCCTGTCCCAGATGGGGAGGGACTTGAAGTAACATCACACACCCTGAAAGTGAGCACATGGGGGGAAGTGCTGCAGAGTCACACTATGTGGGGTTGTAAACATTGCAAGCGCGGCCGCCATTACAGGGAGGGGCTGTAGTCAACACAAAGGCATTACATTGTTCATAAGCAATACACATACCCCACTACATGCTTTCCCCTCTTGAATCTCTTAACTACGTTATACCAAAAAACTAGCTAAAAACGCTTTTCTTTCTGCTAGGCTTCCTGCTCATCTTCTGAAAACTTTCTACAGCCTATCTTATCTGTCCATGACCTGACATTTCTTTCTGCAACTTTTCCTGGTCGTTTCCCATTGTTCAGTAAACTCTGCTGCCTTCCCTTCAGCAACCAAATCACAAGCTCTATGGCCTTTGTCCTTGCTCACTCTGCTCAACTCTATTCTCTAAACAACCTGCGTCTATGCCTAACCTTCTCATTCTATCTTCAAATCCTTCCAATATAACCTCTCTTTCCCACTCAGATTACAATGCACATTAATTCTATAAAATACAATACAAAGGGAACGGAAGGGTTAATTGAGAAATGCTCTCAGTGGCTTAACTTCAGTCCACTCTCTTATCAGCACCCCTCCCCCCAATAATAAACACTGCACATTCTTTCTATAATACCAAACAGACGGGATTACTGGAGAATACCCACAACGGCTCAAGGTATATATCTCATCTACCTTTATATCAACCCACCGTCTAGACAGGACATTTTAGCTATACACAGAGACTGACGATTATTTTAAATGACCAAGAGTTTTCTGGAGACATCAGCCGTCACACCACGGCTATATTCACACGTATATACCTTTTCACATATGAGAACATAACACGCTCAATCATAAAAGGTAAATGTACGTATCATAAATCTTCCTAACCTCACACTAGTTTACCTAGGAGCAAGTGTCACTGGCGTGTTCCCTCAGACCTAAACAGCCGAGTCCGCCCTTCCGACACATTAACCCTCACAGAATTTATCTCTTGGTCTTGTATACACAATTTTTAACCGTCTCAGACACAACAGTCACAGCATACAAAATACCCCTAGACAGGTAACATGGTGATTTTTCGAGTGGACAGACCTGTCTTTCAGTGAAGGTCCAGTCTGGATCAGATACAGGCAGATTTAGCAGTCAGAACCCAGATCACATCGGTAGATTTACATAAAGCAATCTTACCGTGTTCTGTAGATTTTCGGGCCCCTGAGTTCTGCGTGCCATCTGCCGATCTCTGTACGTTCCAGGCTGTGACCTCACAGATCCACTCGCCCACCCAAGGACGACACTGTTCTGGATTATGATTTTCTCCAGCAGGCTTCGGGGTATTTTGCCGCTTCCGAATTGTATCGTGTGCACACATCGTCGTGCAGAATCAGACACAAATGCTGGTCTAAAACTGGGAGAGTCTCTACAATGTGTAGAGGCTCAGGCTTTTTATTATAACACATGATAACCGCCTTTAATGGGCGTGCAACAGATTACATCAGTAACATATAGGATTCTCATTTGTCGGATCTTATAGAATCTCCCGCCTCTCTGCCCACCCTTCTCCAAGTGGTGATGTGGCATGGACCCTGTGTAGCTGAAGTCATTGTTTACCTAGCTTCAGGATGGGAGGGGTGGAGAGGGCAGGGAAGACACTCAGTATTGAATGCAGGTATATATATATATAATCCTATGACCTTTAACTCTTAGAGGCTGGTTGTGTAATTCTATGTACTTAGAGCAAATACTATGATTAGATAGTGTGTGTGTCCTTTAAACTCCTCAGAGCTAAAAGTCATTACAATAGCAAAATACATTTACGTTATACAAATCGATAGACATTTTATACAAAATAATCATCATGTCTATCACACTAGGTGACACATACCTGCCCTCCAGCACCTTGCCGGTCACCGTCTCACATACCCTCCCCCTCTGTTCGAGCCTGTGGGGTCGGACACCTTTAGCCGCCATGCAATGCGTCCTTGATAAGGCATCGGCATTGCCCTGTAGCTTTCCGGCCCTGTGTTCTACCGAAAAACTGAAGTTTTGTAGTGTCAGGAACCACCTGGTGACTCTGGCGTTCCTCTCTTTTGCCTGTGACATCCAGGTTAAGGGGGAGTGGTCTGTGATCAGCCTGAAGTGCCGACCTAGCAGGTAATATTTTAGGGATTCCAGGGCCCACTTGATGGCTAGGCACTCCCGTTCAACAATACTGTAATTTTTTTCCGGCGGCGTGAGCTTCCTGCTCAGATAAATTACGGGATGTTCCTCTCCTTCTACTTCCTGGGACAGAACTGCTCCCAGTCCCACATCGGACGTGTCTGTTTGGACAATAAATTCTCGTTTAAAATTGGGTGTGACTAACACTGGACGTTTGCAGAGGGCCGTTTTAACTCTTGGAACGCCTTTTCTGCGTCAGGGTTCCACTTGACCATGACTGACTTACTGTTCTTGGTCAAGTCTGTTAGGGGCGCTGCTATGCTCGCAAAGTTTTGCACGAACCGCCTATAGTACCCTACAATGCCTAAAAAGGCTCTCACCTGCTTTTTAGTTGTGGGTTGTGGCCAGTTCTGAACAGCTTCAACTTTATTGACCTGGGGTTTTATAATACCCCTACCTATTATATACCCCAGGTATCGGGCTTCTTCAAGACCCAGGGCGCACCTCTTTGGGTTTGCTGTGAGCCCTGCTTTTCTAAGGGAGTTCAGTACTGCCTGTACCTTGGGTAGATGGCTGTCCCAGTCTTCGCTAAAGATTATGATATCATCTAAATATGCTGACGCATATTGCCGATGGGGTTTGAGTATGATATCCATCAATCTTTGGAAGGTTGCTGGGGCTCCATGCAAACCAAAGGGTAGGCAGATGTACTGAAATAACCCTTCTGGTGAGGCAAACGCAGTCTTTTCTTTCGAGCTCTCTGTAAGGGGAACCTGCCAGTAGCCTTTAGTAAGGTCGAGAGTGGAAAAGTACCTGGCATGACCCAGTCTCTCAATCAACTCGTCCACTCTCGGCATTGGGTATGCGTCAAATTTTGACACGTCGTTTAGCTTCCGGACGTCGTTACAGAAGCGCAGAGAGCCATCAGGTTTTGGTATCAGCACGATAGGGCTGGACCATTCGCTTTTCGACTCGTCAATTACTCCAAGGTCTAGCATTTTCTTGACCTCCTCTGAGATGGCTCGTCTGCGGGCTTTCGGAACCCTGTACGGTTTCAACTGAACCTTTACCCCTGGTTCAGTTATAATGTTGTGTTTTATGACACCAGTACGCCCTGGTATATCAGAGAACACATCTGAATTACGCTGTATAAATTCCCTCGACTCTTGTTGGGATTTGGACAGGGACCCTGATACGCACACCTCTGGGACCGCACCATGGGGGGTGCTCACTGCAGTCAGGGCTTCTCTGTCCTTCCATGGCTTAATTAGGTTTACATGGTACAATTGTTCTGGTTTCCGCCTACCTGGCTGGTATACCTTATAATTTACCACTCCGACTTTCTCAATTATATCATAGGGCACTTGCCATTTTGGTAGGAATTTAATTTCTAGGGTGGGCACCAACACTAGTACCCGATCCCCAGGGTTGAAGGTTCTCACCTTGGCGGACCGGTTATATTCCCGGCTTTGGGCTTCTTGAGCCTGCTGTAAATGTTCTTTAACAATGGGCATGACCGCCGCAATTCGATCTTGCATGAGGGAGATGTGTTCAATAACACTCCAGTAGGGGGTGGACTCGTGCTCCCAGGTCTCCTTAGCTACATCAAGGAGCCCTCGGGGATGTCTACCATACACTAATTCAAAGGGAGAGATCCCAGTGGAGGATTGTGGGACTTCACGGATTGAGAACATTAAATATGGCAGCAGACAGTCCCAGTCCTTCCCATCCTTATTGACTACCTTTTTTAGCATGCTTTTCAGGGTCTTATTAAATCTCTCAACCAGACCATCCGTCTGTGGGTGGTACACAGACGTCCGTAAGTGCTTAATATTCAGCAGCTTACACAATTCCTTCATGACCTTTGACATAAAGGGGGTTCCTTGGTCCGTCAGGATCTCTTTTGGTATGCCCGTGCGGGAGAACATGTGAAGTAGTTCCTTTGCAATACCCTTGGATGACGTATTGCCTAAAGGAACGGCTTCGGGGTAACGGGTGGCATAGTCTACAACCACTAATATATGTTGGTGACCCCGGGCAGACTTTACCAAGGGCCCAACTAGGTCCATAGCGACCCGCTCAAACGGCACCTCTATGATGGGCAAGGGCACTAAGGGGCTCCGGTAATGGGGCATAGGAGCTGTTATCTGACACTCCGGGCACGACTCACAGTAACGTTTTACATCACCATGTACCCTCGGCCAGAAAAAACGCTGAAGGATGCGTTCCTTAGTCTTTTCGCTCCCGAGATGACCTCCCAGCACATGCTTGTGCGCTAGGTCTAAGACCATCCTGCGATAAGACTGAGGTACCACCAGCTGTTCCACAACCTCCCCACGGACCTTGTCAACCTGATACAACAACTCTTGATTGACTGCCAGGTGTGGAAACACAGTATCAGCCCCCGGGAATTGAGGCTCCCCATTTAGTACTTTAACATTTTCCCTGGCCTTTACTAAGGTGGGGTCTCGGAGCTGCTCAGTTCCGAAATTGGCACGTGAGACCTCTAAGTCAGGCATAGCAACCACTTTGTCCTGTACCTCTGTCTCACCCGCTAGTACTGTTAAGGGAAAGTTATCCCCATCCTCTTGGGTCACCCCTACTGCTGGAACCGTACCCTCAGGGTCAAACGGTTCTGGACACACATCATGCACATTTGCCTTATCATGAACCTTATTTGCAGACGACCCTCGGTGTCGCCACAAGTCCCAAAATAGGGGAAAGTCTCTCCCGAGGATCACGGTGTGCATTAAGGATTTCACGACGCCCACCTCATGGGTGGCAAGTCCACACGGAGTATCAAGTCTTACAAGGGCAATAGGGTACTCCTTGGTGTCCCCATGCACACAAACAACCCCCATGCGACGGCTGGTGAAGGTTGTGGGATCGACCAGGCTGGAGTGCACCAGCGTAACCAAGCTCCCTGAGTCCAGTAGAGCTGTCACCGCAAAGTCATTCACCTTTAGGTGACATAATGGTCGATCAGTCTCTGACGCAGTCTCTGCAGAACACACCGGCCGTGCGAACATCGACCTCCGCCGGGCAGAGTCACAGTCCATGGGTTCCACGGTAAGTGGACAGTTGGCGGCAATATGCCCGGGCTCACGACAGCGCCAACATAGTATGGGGCCCCGGTCCCCTTGGGGTTTTACCTGGGACCGGACTGTCCAGTTGGGACTCCTCTTCTGTCCCACATGATCCCCCTCTGAGCCGCCTCCCCTTGGGACACTTTTGACACCCCTTACATATGGAACAGTCTTACCAGGGGCTCCGGCCGACTTGCTGTTCCCGGGGTTGGAACGTCGAGGGGGCACGGCTTGCAGTAAGTCCTCCGTGGCTTTATACCTCTCGACGAGGCTCACGAGTTGGTCCACGTCCTGGGGACCTCCTTGTGCCACCCAGCGCTGGATTGCAGGGGGTAGCGAGCGTATAAACTTATCCAGAACCACCTTCTGTACGATCTCTGCCGGGGACGACTCCTCCGGCTGCAGCCACTTTCTCACCAGGTGGAACAGGTCGTACATCTGGGAGCGAGCTGGTAGGTCGTCTGCTCTTGCAGCTGTTGGTTAACCCGCTGTTGCTCCTGCAAGGCTAAACGATTGGCTTCCACCAGTAGAGCATTAGTCTCGGCCTGAGCTCTCATGGCCTCCTCATGGACTTTTTGCTGGGTCGCCGTCATTAGCGTCAGCTGTTTCATCAGATCCTCCATCTTGGCTGTATCTGATGGCTGTGCCGTTGCAGCTTTCACCCAGAACATGGGGGGTTACAGCACTCTCCAGTCAATCTCTCTTGGGCGGTTGCGCTTAGCAACGGTTCTCCAGCTGCTGCAGCAAAATGTCCATTAATTGGTGTATGTCTCTTTAAGACCGCTGCCCGCATCCAAACACCATATGTGAGGGATTAGCGTTTAGGATCGGTAGCAACCTGGGCATAAGCAGTCAGAGACAGTGACACTTGCGATAAAGTCTTTAGTCCAGGCTCTGCCTGGGTTTATTTCCAAGCAAACAAAACAAAATACAGGCCTTAACATCAGGCAAACATAAAGGAAATCCTGCTCGTCTGAGCACTTACTATACATGTAGCGTCCCTGTCTACACACTGGTACTCAAAATGGCTCCTGCACACAGCCAGTCAGGTCTCTCAGACCTGCAGAGGTCTCAGCTCCTCCTTAGGCCCTGTAGACCCAGGCTTTATATGGCCTGGTACAAGCCCCACCTGGTACGTGGGAGTGACCATCCCACCCTTCACTTTGGTCACTCCAGAAAAGCCGGCCCGGATTATGTGGCTTGGAGCCACTTACACACTACAACGTGTTAGTGGCTTAATGCCACTAACACTATACTGCCGGCTTCCTCCACCGAGCCCAGGCTGCTCGGTGGCACGTATCCGCCCAAGCGCTCCCCAACGCCTCATAGGAGAGCATCCTAGGTGACACATACCTGCCCTCCAGCACCTTGCCGGTCACCGTCTCACAATGGTTATAGACAAATCATGTGTAGTTTGATCCTGAAGTTATATTTCCTTTGTTCTGTCTCATACTACCTATACTTGACTGTTTAATGAGACATAAGGCAGCATCAGGATCAGACTACAGTAGTCTGTTACTATGGAAACACAGAGGTCTGCTTGGGAGCTGTAGGTACCAAAATTTTTGAAAAGGTGCTTAATTTTGGTTATTTTAGATGCACTTGTACTTGAATAGGAAGGCATGGATGCACAACACAATAGTAGGGTGCACGGGCCCCCGGGGCCTTGGAATATGGATTTAAATTTTGTGTTGTGGCCCCTGTAAGAGATTAAAACCCAATTAGAAAGTTAAAGATTAGCATTTGAGAAGCAGAAATCCGCTTTCTGCATCTCTTTAACTCCCGTGAGCCTGCTGCTATAACTGAAGTAAGGAAAGTGTGGCCTCTGCTATAATACATGCATGGAGCCATTCGATAGTGCAGTCCATGACTGACGTTATAATTGCAGGACCGTGTTAGTGAACGGCAAAGTGGCAATTTAGTGAAGATGCAATGCAAATTACTAGTAACAGCACGACCCAATCAGTAGACAATACAAATTTTTGCGTGAACATGTGGGTTGGAATTTGGCGCGATCACCTCTTTGGACCTGTGTTCATTTGAGCGACTCTCAATGCGGATTGCTAACTGCATCTCCTGTAGACAATGATGGATGACTACCTGGATGATCTGTCACTATCATAGCAGAAGGAGGCAACTCGGAGTACGCTTTCCTTCAGTCATAGCAGCGGTTCCACGGGACTCGGAGAGAGAATGATAGCACGTTTCTACTTCTCCAATGCTACTCTTCAACTTTGCAGTTGGGTTTTGCTCTCTACCTCCTACAGGGACCACAACACAAAAATGAAATCCATGTTCCCCAAGGGTCTCTTGCACCACACCCTCGTGTAGCGTATCCATGCCTTCCTATTCCCGTTGAGATACAGCGCTGGATCAGGCTTTTTGACTACACCCCATATAGAGCTCAATGGGTCTATAAACAGCTGTCATCATCCGGATTGTAGATCTAAAATTCTCTGAAAAACATTGTGGCTGGAAACAGATTCCAAATGCAAGAACAATTTTTTTTAATGAACTCAGCAGAAGGAACTGCACACCCTACACATTTGGAGAAAACTGAATATTAAAGAGCATAAAAGAAAGTGTGGTCACATCTAATTCTCTTTTATTTGAGCTCTATTTCTGGAGAATCTCTTTGAATTTGTTATGGACAAGACCTGATCTCCGGCAACTCACAGATGCCTTAATAATAAAATCCACATATTCCTTAGAGGAGTACAGATGCATGGAATCATAATTGTATCTTTATACACTGTATAACAAGATGTCATGAAGAGCAGCTCATTACACACCCAGTGCATGCACAGCAAGAGAACACAATGAAGACCACAGGGTTACTGTAACAATCACTAATTCTGTTTATACTGTACCTATACATTCTAGATCTACTTGCATTATATGACAAGGCTTGACCGTATTAACAAAAACAGTTCTACTTTTCCGTAGAATTGGTCAGCAAAATAATGCATCAAAGGGCTTGTAAGAAAGTCAGCTACAGAATACTCCAGTGGGTTAGGGGTTAACAATTCATGAGTCTGACATTCAGCCAAAAAAAACAAAAAACACTTATAGCACTGTAAGTAAATCTCTAGCAATGGCTGCTGCTTGTCATCTCAACTTCTTTCCTGTAGCAAAAGGGGGAAACAAGAAAAAAAAAAAAAAAAGATTAAACACATAGATCAAATTGCAATAAGACTCAAGTATTGAGCTGTTTATTGTTTATAGGCACAAAATGTATTTCTCCGCAATGGTGAATCTGCTTCCTTCTGTCGGTGAATCTCCAGGTGAAATGTTTACTACAGAGGAAAATGAATCATATGGAGGACATATGAGTTAAGCTCTGGGGCGCTGTATTCCTGCAAAATGAGTCACGTGCTGTTAACGCTGCTCAGTATAAAGCAGATCGGATGAGTTGGTTAGAGACCCCTCAATGATATTTCTTTATTATTTATTGATATTTATGTAGCTACAGTTAGATCACTGGTAATGGTGCTCCGTGAAGAAGCAGTGGCAATAAAAAGGTTATCTTGTAGCTATAAAAAAAGCAGCAGGGAAATGCTGATGAGCTCGGCCATGTTTGAAAAAGGAAAATCCAAAAAGATTCAAAATCTCTCAGCACAAATTTACGTAAAGATCAGTGATTCCAACAGATTTATGTAGCAGAAAACAAGCGTTCATAATTGTGGTGGTTTTCTTAAGCGAGGGAATGTTTTAAGACGCCCTGAATTATAGTTCCTAGCCAGGGGAATTGTATCTCGAGGGATATTTGAGATGGAGACAAGGGTTACGTCAACACCTGTTTAGTGTAACAGAAATACACTTTCTTTTCCTTCTGCAAATAGAAAGAGCCTTGTCTAATGTGAGAAGTAAAACAGATGCTGAATTACTGAATTAGTCCCAGGATAGCAGAGTCTGCACATGAAGAATTAGACCATAGTGGTCGGTCTGGTATCCTGAAGGTCCATTGTGACCCTCAAACTGTTTTTTTTTTGTTATTTACATTCTGATACTCTACGCAATAACTCATTTGTAGCACAAGCACATTTGTGATAGTTACAGGGGTTGTCTTGCTAAGACTATTCCTATTAATATGCCCTGTTAAGGCAGAGAGATGGAAATGCATATTGATGAACAAAAGTTCCCCCAGCAATAACAGCTGGGCATCGGAAGTTCCAGATGCCATACCCATGCTGATTAACTGATTACCAGGATGCTGCTTTTAAGTGCTCATGCTCTCAGCCAAATTATGGATCTGTAATACGCAGCCCATAGACTGTTATACCAATACCTCTACTTTTATATGTACAGTGGATCCAGAAAGTCTCCAGACACTTTCACTTTTTTTACATTTTGTTACATTGTACAAATTTAAAAAAAAATTAGTTTGTCCGCATCATTCTGCTTATCACAGAGACGGGAAGTCTATATGTAAATTTTTCTTAAAAGCCCTTCACAGGTATAGACTAAAAGAATATAGTTTATTAGAAACTCTTAAAAACATATACGGGCTGACTAACAGTACTAACATAAATTAACACGAAAAAGAGGAGAAGATATATTTAGGTGCAAGTTTGAATTATGCATCCAATGTCTCCAATGTAGATGATGGTCACAATAGCATGGTCAGTATAAGTGGATAACTTTAGTGCATATACAGAGTTCCTGCACCGAATGACTGGTGACAGTCGTATGTAGAGGTCGCAGAGAACTACGGCTCTGAATGACTGGTGAAGTCACAGAGAAATACGGCTCAACGCGTTTCTCCGCTCGCTTTAGAGCGGTTCATCAGGAGCCACAGATGTATATTTGACCAAAAAATCTTTAGTGGGATTAATAGCGTCAATCATTTAATTGACTAAGCTATCTTCCTCTTTTAGGATATATAATCAGTAGGATTAAATTGGCAAGAAAGTGGGTTGTCTGCGAAGATGTCGCCAACAGGTATATATATATACCAGACACCATTAGACAAAAAGCCAGCACGGTACGATGGTATAGTGGCTACGTTGGTAAAGAAGGAAGGAGGACTTGGATAAAGAACTTGTGCACTGACAGTAGTCACAAGTCAGATGCGTGTTTAGATATGTCAGCTATAAGGATCCTGTATTTAGCGCTGTATACCTATCCTCCTACAAGTGTTGCAATGTTAGCAGCACTAATGTAGAACTTCTAGTCATATGCACTGACATTAATGAAAAGTCAGGTGCATGTTCAGATAGGTCAGCTGAAGAGGATCCTGTATTTAAAGCTGCATACCTATCCTCCTAAAAGTGTTGCAATGTCAGCAACACTAATGTAGAAATGCTAGACTCCTATCAAAAGTTTTTTTTTTTTTTTTTCTCCTTTCCTTCCTTCTTTCCCCTTCCCTTTTGCCTAGCACATTAGTAGTTATAAGCTCTATTCCGACCTAGTGTGAAAATAATAGCATCTAAGAGTGATGCCATAAAGGTACTGATAGAGCAGTCAGGCGTTGTTAAAGGGGAAGTAAATAATGTGCTGCAGAGAATGATTGTTTATATCATTTATACTAAAAGGAAGACATCACGATAAGATGTCCAGTTTGCTTCATATAAGGTTAGGAGGATACAAATACAGCAGCAGCCTCATTGAGGAGTATAGGAATATCGGTATAGTGCTTGCCATCAATCGGTATGGAAAGAGTTAATGATGTCTATATTATACATAGTTTCAGATGATGTTCCTAATAGAATTGGTAAGGATGCCGTAAGATCGATATTCTCAGGAGGGATAGTGCGGAACAAATAATGAGAGTTGATCCAGAAAGTCTCCAGACACTTTCACTTTTTTTACATTTTGTTACATTGTACAAATTTTAAAAAAAATTAGTTTGTCCGCATCATTCTGCACTCACTACCCCATAATGACAAAGTGACAACAGAATCTAATATAAAAAAGCCTACAGGCTTTTTCTTGCACCACACTTTGACCCCTTTGCGTTACCTTTGGTGGGTGATTTTGGTGTCATTAGATTTGTGACATCCTCACTGCCGCCGTAAAATCATAAAATTTGAGTTTGATATATTGAGTGACCTGTGAGGCAAAGTTAAAGTTCCTATGTTTAGGGCTCATGTCCACGAGCGGGTTGGATTCTGCGTGCTGGAGCCTGCAGAGGAATCCAACCCTGCCCGCGGCCGAAGACCCTGCTTACCCGTCCGGGTCTTCATTTTTTTGTACTGCGGATGTGTGTGCAGTAGAGTTTTTTTTGCTTTGTTTTCAAACTCCAGCTTTTCCACGGACGGGCCCGTGGATCGGACGGCTTCCATTGACTGCAGTGGAAGCCGACCGTGCGGGAACTGCACTGAAATGGAGCATGCTGCGATTTGATTTCCGCACCAAAAGGTCCACAAATCAAATCTGCATGGTTTATTTACGTTGCGGATGACCATGTTTCCCTATGGGTGGCTTGAACTGTGGGTCATTCCGCAATTCAAATCTGCCTGTGGACATTGGGCCTAAGTCTAGAGGCACTTTTGTGCTTCAGCTAATAGCCCTGCTAGGGAGAGTCAAGTGTTGCTAAGCGGAATGTGGAAGACCAAGCCGTGGACAGCAAACAGTTCAAGGGGTATGCTTAGATAGAAGTTGGTACACTGAAAATGAAGTTTATCATGAAGTCTTTGCCATTTAAAATAATCAGTTCTTAAAACATTTACAACCATTCTTCCAAACATTTTATGTTCGCGTAGTGAACATCGGTTATAACCTAGTCTTAGAAATCTTTGTAATTTTTTTTTTAAAAAAGAACATTTTGCATTGACATAAGTATTCATACCATGTACTCAGTACATTTACTTAAGGCACCTTTGACAGGAATTACAATCTTCCTGGAGTATGATAGCACAAGGTTCGCACCTGGATTTGGGGATTTTCTGCCATTCTTTTCTGAAGATCCTCTCAAACTTTCAGGTTGGATGGGGGCCATCTGTGGACAGCCATTTTCAGGTCTCTTCAGAGATTTTCGATTGTGTTCAAGTTAGGGCCCTGACTGGGCCACTCAAGGACATTCAAAGAGATGTCCTTAAAGGTGTATTTACACCACAAAGATGATCGCTCAAAAGATGGCTTTTGAGCGATCATTTTGCATAGATCACTACTTGGTACTAATATCTATTAGAACTAAGCAGTAGAGTGTGAGCCGCTGGGAGCTGTATTCAGGGAACAGACCACCTGCTGTTCCCTGATTACATTCCCTTTGATCTGCCATTGGGCTGACAGCTGAGAACAGCTGCTACAATGCAATCAGCTGTAATCAGCAGAGCACAGCATGCGGTCCTGCTTATCAGCTGTTCTGCTGAAAAACGGTTTTGAAGCTAAACTGAACACCGTCGTTCGGCAGAAAACTGAAAGATGGGCACATATACACACAACGATTATCGCTCAAAAGATGGCTTTTGAGCGAATTTTGAGCGATAATCGTTGTGTCTAAATGGGCCTTAAGCCACTTCTATATTGCCTTGGCTGTGTGCTTAGGGTCATTGTCTTGTTGGAAGGTGAACCTTCTGCCCAGTCTCTGGTCCCTTGCACTCTGGATCAGGTTTTCATTGAGAATATCTCTGTCCTTTGCTCCATTCCACTTTCCATTAACCCTGACCGGTCTCCCTGTTCCAGCCGCTGAGCTCGTCCCTTCCACAGCATGATGCCACAACTATGCCTCACTGTAGCGATGGTATTGGGCAGGTTATGCGCAGTGCCAGTGCCTTCAGAAATAAAACTTAGAATTGATGCCAAAGTTCAATTTTGGTTTCATTAGATCAGATAATCTTGTTTCTCAGAGTCTGAGAGTCCTTTAGGTGCTTTTTGGAAGTCTCCAGGCGGGCTTTCATGTGTCTTTTACTTAGCAGAGGCTTCTTTCTGGCGACTCTGACATAAAGCCCAGATTGGTAGAGTGCTGCAGTGATGGGTGACGTACTGGAAGTTTCTCCCATTTGTACAAAGGGCCTTTGAAACTCCAGCCAGAGTGATAATTGGGTTCTTGGTCACCTCTCTTTCTAAGGCCCTTCTCCCCCGATTACTTAGTTTGGTGGGCCAGACAACTCTAGGAAGAGTCCAGGTTGTTCCAAGCTTCTTCCATGTAAGGATTATGGAGGCTGCTGTGCACTTGGGAGCTTTCAGTGCAGCTGAAATTATCTCATAGTCTCCTGTACATCTGTGCCTCCGCACAATTCTGTCTCTGAGCTCTAGAGGCAATTTTTACCTCCTCATGGCTTGATTTTGACTTTGATATGCATAGTGAGCTGTGTAGACCTTATGTAGACAGGGGTGTTTTTTTTATATTTGTTTTTGTACAATCACCTGAATTTACTAAAGTTGGACTTCAGTCAAGGTGTAGAAACATCTCAAAGATGATCAAGAGAAGCCCCAGAGCTGACCCAGAGTCCACCAAAGGGTCTAAATATTTATGTGAATGGAAAATGTTAGTTTTTCCTTGTTGAATTTTTTTCAAAGATTTCTAAAATCCTGCTTTCACTTTGTAATTATGGGGTATTTTTAATTTGCACAAGGACATAATATAACAAAATACAAAAGAAGTGAAAGGGTCTGAAGACTTTCCAGACCCACTGTAAGCACACAGAGGCTAGATGCTGGAGTTTGCAGATGTCAAATGTATGGTGGCCAGGGCAGCTGCTTTTTGCATCCATGCACATTGCAATGTTCTAGGTCTTTATTGTAACACCCTGTAAAGTTAAGTCCTTATGCCGCAGAGTTTGTATTGCTAAGGATTTGCACGGCTCTCACCCTGTGCATTTCAAACTGTACCTTTTGTGGTCCTCTGATTTTATACAGAAGCACAGTGTTTTATTAATTCAATTACATTTCAAAAAGTAACTGAATCCCTGAATTGAATTACCTGTATATCCCCTTTTAGATGTAATCACCTTCACCAAACATTTCCTATAGCTGCAAATAATATTTTGCAGAATGTTGAGGAAGAGCTTTGGATCATTCCTCTGTGTAAATGTGCTTCAACTTAACAATATTTCTGGGATGCTTGCACAGCCTTCTTCATGTAACGCCACAATGTCTCAATAGGGTTATAGTCAGGACTCTGACTTGGGAAGAACAGATTTTTCAGTAACCAGGCTTTGTATGCCTTGAATCTTATGACGATAAACTGCGGTGCTTACCGATTCCTGTTAAAACTTTTTATTCATATGAAAATTCAGACATAATACAGCATAGCCTGACACCAGGGATTGTGACTCCAAACAAGGTGTCAAGTTCGGAGGATGTCAGGTTTGACATGTCCAAATCCAGAGGTGAAACCTGAGGAACCCCGTTCTTCATCATTTAACCCCACTAGGTTTCCAAAGTGGTCTATATGGACTCCCGGGGGTCGATTTTGACTTGCTGGGGGTCCATGTCAGCAAGAAAAAAATTTGGGGGTGCACGAGATGTAAATGGAGGTCCACATGAACAGACTCCATTTAGGCAGATCATCATCAACATTTAGGCATATAAATGACATAATATACTTTACACACATTTTGTACATAATACTTCTAATAGACATAGAAATAACTTACCTCTTTGATATTTCATAAAATTGTTTATGTAGCGTTCGCACAAAACTTCTTGGGCTCTGGCGATAGGCAAAGCAGACCAGCGCAGAAGCTAATTTACCTATAAAGTTTCTACTGCGCATCGTTTTCACGTGATCCACCAGAGCTCAAGAGGTTTTTAAGTGAACTATACCTATCTGCTTTGTGGTGTGCTATGTTCATGTGCAAGTTTTTACACCGGTAGCAACGCATTGTGAGCGTACCTGTTGCTTTTCCTGCATTATGGACTATTGCAAGAAAGTTTTTGATAGCTTTTCCATCTTCATACCTCATGGCTAGGCGATGATGCGGGAAAAACAGGGATTTAAAAGTAAATCTGTACTGCGCATGTTCAACAGCGAGCCATGGGGACCATCAGCTGCAAATGAAAGAAGAAGAAAGGACAGGTACCCGCTGACTGGGCACAGGGTCAAATTCCGCGGACGGTTCCAGAATGTGAAATCCGACCTGGTTGCGTGCAGCTGGCCTTAGGTAGGCAGGGACTCTAGGGAAAACAAAAAAAATTGGCAAGTGGTCTACAGCACAAAAAAGTTTGGGAACCTCTGGTGTAGAGGAATGAAGGAGTCACCCTTCTCAACATCCCAGAGCTTAAAAAATGACAGCTGCAATTTGACTGGCTGCTACAAACAAGCACCTCTATTTATTGCCTGTGACAGTTTTCATACATTAGTATTACTTGGGAAGATCTTCGGCTGTGTTCACATCTGCAGTCAGTTTTCCCTTTTTCTGTTCTGTCCTATGAGCAGAGAACCTAAAAAAAACCCGCATACTGTAAAATCTCCATTGATTTCAATGGACTTTTTTTTCTTCTAATTTTGCTTCAGTTCACCTCTGTTCTGCTTGGTTTCTACTTTTAGGCGTAAAATAAAAAAAGGACTGAAGGACATTTTTTGTCCAAGATAATATCATGGAAACTGCGCAGAATGGAGCTTTTTCTTTTCTTATTAACATTGCTGTCAATGGGGGACATACAGAAACGGAAACTATTCCAATTGTATCTGTTTATGCTTCAATTTGACCCTTTAACACAACTGAGCGTGTGCAGTTATAAACTACAGCTACATTTAAAACAAACAAAAAAGGGTTCTGTTAACTTCTTCCTTAGAATGCGGCCTCGTTTGGTACTTAAGGACGTAACGATTCATTGTGATTGTACCCAGGACTTTTCATATGAGATCTTGTCCTTTAAACCCAAATGTATTACTTTTTGATGTTATAAAACATTTAACAACATTAAACTGTTGGGACAAAGTCCCGGTAAGGCCGCCTGCAGACGGGCGGGTTGGATCCGGCTGCGAGGATTCTCGCCGCGGGACCCGACCCGAGCGCCTGCAGAGAGCGGCGCTTACTCACCCACGCCCGCGGCTCTGGCTGTTTGATGTGCCGGCTTGCCGGGCAGCCGGCACATGCGCAGACCGGAGCCGGCGGCCGGGCAGTGACGTTTCTGTGCCAGGTTCGCAGAGCCCCGCACAGAAATAGAGCATGCCGCGGTTTGTTTGCCGCTAAAGATTTCGCGCGGACAAACCGCGGCCGTCTGTCTAGGATTGCGTTTGCTAACGCAATCCTATGGCAGCTTCCAAGGGCGGAAATTCCACGGGAAATCCCGCCGTGGAATTTCCACCCGTCTGCAGGCAGCCTAAAAGAACAAGAACGAATGTAGCAAAACCAGATTGTGTAAAGTTGTCTCATCAGCCCTAGGGCTCATTCATACGGGCTTATGAGTACTACGCTATGAGTATCGCAGTGTTGTACTCATCGCAGCCTATTCGCTCTGTTGGCAGAGATCGTGTACAGGCTGCGATTGGCACTGCATGTGCCTGGGATTCTGATGGCACGAACATGCACAGTGTGACTTGTTTTTTATTTTTCAAATTCCGCTATTCTATGCAGAGCGGGACTGCATATTAAACACTGTCCATTTGCTGGCATTCTAGGGCTACATAGGAAACACGGAGAAATAAAGCATGCTGCGATTTATTTCTTCTGCGTTTTATACGCATGTCCACTTGCAGTTCCAACGCCAGTGTGAATGAAAGAATGAAAGTCCACATGTAGTGGCCTGAATCTATATATCTGGCCCCTCTATAATCGTCATACATGTCATGTCTTCAGTGTGGATGCACTGTGCAAATTGTCTTGTCTTTATTTATATGAATTGCACAGCTTCAGCATGTAAGAGGTTAAAGGGGTTGTCCCGCGCCGAAACGGGTTTTTTTTTTTCCAACCCCCCCGTTCGGCGCGAGACAACCCCGATGCAGGGGTTAAAAAAGAACACCGGACAGCGCTTACCTGAATCCCCGCGCTCCGGTGACTTCTTACTTACCTGCTGAAGATGGCCGCCGGGATCTTCTCCCTCGGTGGACCGCAGGGCTTCTGTGCGGTCCATTGCCGATTCCAGCCTCCTGATTGGCTGGAATCGGCACGTGACGGGGCGGAGCTACACGGAGCCCCATTGAGAAAAGAAGAAGACCCGGACTGCGCAAGCGCGTCTAATTTGGTCATTAGACGCCGAAAATTAGGCGGCTCCATGGAAATGAGGACGCTAGCAACGGAACAGGTAAGTGAAAAATTTCTTATAACTTCTGTATGGCTCATAATTAATGCACAATGTACATTACAAAGTGCATTAATATGGCCATACAGAAGTGTATAGACCCACTTGCTTTCGCGGGACAACCCCTTTAATGTCTGTGAATGTCTGAAAATTGTATCAAACTGTCTTGTCACGTGATGTTGCATGATATATATGCCTGCAAGAGTAGAGAGTCGCAGAGCTACATTGCTTCAATGGTAGAGTGTGCCGGCTACATGAGGGTATCTTCAACCCTCATGTGGTGAAGAATAGAAGCTGAGGAGAGGTATCCTGATGTTCCCCTCCCAGGACTCCTACCTTGAGTGAGTGGAAGTAAGGAGCCGTGCAGTGTTCCGTCTACAAGTATCAGTGGAGTGTTCTTTCCACCTCCGGTGTGTCTGTCCAGGAGCGGAGCCTTACAGATAACTCAGCCTGTAGGCCTGGTGTCATGCTCTGTCCCGGAGTGTGTGTGTTTTGTCCAGGAGTGGAGTCATACAGACAACTAGGACTGTAGCCTCATCCTGTATTCTCCTCGCTGACCTTGCTCAACTGTTCCTGCACTTGCGTGTGAAAGTTATCTTTAAAGTAGTAACATTCCAGTCACTGCCCGTTCCCAGTGATTGAGATATTCAATTTTCATTGTGTGTGGCCTCTGTTATTTTCTCCGCCGGACAACCAGCGGTGTCAAGGAACGGTGGCGTCACGAGTGACAACTTCTTCAGTCCACTACACATCTATACAAGTAACTGTTGTCCCAGCGTTTTCTGGAAGAGGCCTAGCGGTGCCCTAGCTCAGGCTGTACGCGTCCCTCTGGGGAGGAGTTTGGTAGAGCCATCGTGACAAGTGCCATCTCTACCCCCGCCATTGTCATGCCTTGCGCCTCGGTTAACGCTGAGGGACGTTACACATAGACGTTCACTGCCTCCATTCACCACGTGTTATGCATGGGAAATATGCATGCATAATACGTGGTGATAATATGCCCGTGTGAATGAGACCTTATTATGATAATATTCCACAACTCTTCTTGGCAATTTCCTCACTCAGTAAGGCTACATTCACAAGAGCAAATGTGATATCAGGCAAAATTTTTGCGCTTGCCAACGTGCAGTTTTCACATTGATGCGAGGCCTTTTTCATTCAAAAATCGCATCACTTCTGCAAATTCCCCACAGAGGCGAGGCGTTTTAGAGTCAACCGCAGTGGAGGATCGCGGCGTTTCTCCCATTGTTTTCAATGGGAGACCTTGCATCATGTGTACCCAGCATGGAGTGCGATGCTGTCCCCGGCCCCATTGAAAACAATGATTAACTTTTTAAATGCACATAAAATTTATTTGGAAAGTCCAGATGTTCACATAATGCAACGTTTCGGGCTCAAATGCCCTTTATCAAGCATATAAGGAAACTTGAAGTAATAGGGGTTATAGGTAACAGAATTCAGCCTGGCTATGGCTAACATCCAAAAGTGAATCAGTCAGAAGAAGTCCTGCGATAGGCCTCATGTCCACGAGCAAAATCGAATTGCGGAATCCGTGCGGAGCGCCCAGTGCGAACGATCTGCAGTTCAAGCAGCCCATAGAGAAGGATGGGGCCTGCGCACTTAATTTACCACCTGCAGATCTGATTTGCAGATGGCACGCGTGGAAAAAAACTAGCAGCATGCTCCATTTTACCGCGGATGACGTGCGAATGGGCTCCATTCATCTCTATAGAAGCGTACGATCTGCAGTGCATCTGCAAATACAACTGTGGATTTGAAGGTTAAGTCCAATTAGGAAGGTGAGGTTCTTGTTCAGTGTAAAAGGGCCATTAGTAATAAAAACTACTGGACAAGTGAGAATTTAACCAGAGTTGTGCAACTGATCCAATGTGAGCGCCATTCGCTCGCAGTCATCCCAACAGCTACCATTCGGTGAGGGTAAAGGGCAACAGCAATTGTGAAATCTCTTTATCTACAAAATAACACTGACTTTTTAAACAAATGTTTTGTGTGTTTTCCTCCGCTTCCCTCTGTTACCATACATTCTAGAGATAGCAATTTCTTGAACTGGTTTATCACCTCCTGTTCATTAGGGATCGAGGGCTGAAGCCAGTGCTGTAATAAACATCACTTAGCAACCAACACCATGGAGTAGAATAGACGGTGCAACATTGCCTTTTGTTTGGTGGAGGGTGATTCTTGCCTATCATTAGAATGGAATAAATATAGTAACAGGTTGAGGGGAACCAACTAACCCCATAAATCTCAGGTCATTTCTTTACTGTGGTCCCAAAATTGAGCAATTTTGGCGCAGTCCATGGAACAGATCAGTTTTATATGTTTCACATTTTGGGCAATGCATTATTTGAACCAGCCTTCCAGTGCTCCCGGGAAGATTAACTCTTTCCAATCCACTGTCTGACGTCTTCCTACATTCTGATTGAAGCTTGTACAGCTCCAATATCAGAAGACATCTGACAGGGTATTCTTACCGTCTATTGCCAGCCACTCCACTGTCGGAGTCTCTCTGGCGCACACACACTAGCTTTAGCCAGCAGATGGCACTGTTGTATAATAGCAAAAAGAGAAAGCCTTTTAGGAAACTCTGAATCCAAAATTGGATTGGAAAGCATATATCACTTAATGTTCCCCATCTTCTGTTGTTTTCACCCCCAGCTGAAGTGCCCAAACTGCAAAGAAATGTTCAGCAGAACTGGAAAGCAGGGAGTGTACCATGTGATGTTGATATGGAGACTGGCTTGAGTCTGCCAACAGCATAGTATCCAATTTGTAACTATCTCGCCATCAACATCGTGCGATGAGCTGTAGTTTTTATTGCTACCATTTTGAGGTGTCTATATTGTATACTGTATTGTATAGCTTTTATAATTTTTTTTTTTTGGGGGGGGGTGAAAAAGCGCATCAGTTCTGACATTTTTTCAGTGTTCATCATGCAGTTTAAATAACACAATAACTTTTTTTGTGGGATGATACAGTTATATTTTTTAAGTTTTCCACTTTTGTACAATGAAAACCCTTTTTTTAGAAAATATTTTTTCTTCTTCGTTGCATTACAAGACATAAATAAAAAAAACAATAAAAAAAAAAACCGATCGACAACGCTGTATGAGGGCTTACTTGTTTTGCACTATAAGCTGCAGTTTTTATTGTTACCATTTTGGGGTAAATATGATTTTTTGGCATTTTGGCATTTTTTTGTTTGCTTTTCTCTTAAGAGTGTTTGCTGTGCAGGATATAAAGTATCTTCCGTTTACTGTATGGGTTGTTATGGATGCAAGACGTAAAATGTGACTTTTTAAAAAAGGGGAGGAGTGCAGAAAAAAAAATTACTGGGTCATTTTAATTTTTCTTTTTACATTTTTTTTGTCCCTGTAGGGGACTTGAACCTATGATCTCGGGATACCTCAGACAATACACTGCAGTACTTCTATACTGCAGTGTATTATCGCTAATCCTGCTTATGACAAGCCATGGTAGACCTGTACTCCAATGACTGGCGTTTGGTTGCTAAACCATTGGTCAATGATATCATAAAGGGAGCGCCCTCTTTCTGTTGACCTCATGCATGCCACGATCATCATTGACTGATGTAAGGTGGTCACAGCCCGCTCTTGCTGCGGATGGCGCAGGCTCAGCTTCTGAGCCCACATCATCTACATGCCGTAAGTATGCGGTATATCTTCTTAGCCCCTTGCTTCCTGTGACATCCATATATGTCATTGGGTACAAAAATATTAAAAGCTGTCTAACTGGTACGATTGCAAACGACCTATCTATCCAGCGGTCCATGAAAAAATGAAATTAAAGAGGATATTGCAAAAAAAAGGAATACACATATGCGCCAAATTTAGTATGTGTTTTAGTTACTTTTTGTACCTTCCTCAACAACTTTCAAAGTGTCTATGGGGGCTGATGGAAAAGTAACGAGGCTGCCTGTATTTTCTTCACCATGCAGTATATCTGCACAAGCGCTTGAGATCCTCATGCACCAACGTGTCTGAACCTGCAGCCGGACAGCCACACTCTACAGCCAGTGAAAGCACTTCGCACATTCCATCTTTGCGGACGGAGTGCTGTCACTTGCGATTGAATTTTGTGTTGAGCTTGGGAAGAGCGGCAATGAAACTGTCAAAATGTTACGACAAACTTAACACAAAATGTAATCACACATCTGCCGTACTTTCAGAGAAATATCTACTTCATCCGCCACGCCGGCACGCACGATGTGTTCGCTCGCTATGGCAGAATGCTCAAGAGTACGGCTGGCCGTTTTCATTAAAAAAATGTTAAAAAAAGGCAAAACGCTAATGCGAACGAGCCGTAAGGCCGGTTTCAGGCAAACACTGATGACGAATGGTCATCTGTAACACATCCGTATACTGATCCGTATTTGCCCAATAGAAAATGATAGCAAAACGGAGACAGAAACGCAAAAAACGGGACATGCTGTGTCTTTAAAACACGACTGTGAAATATATGGCCAAGTGAATACATATTTAACTCCGTATGTGTCCACAATACACAGGCCAAATAAGGACCTACCATGTTTTCCTGAAAATAAGACCCTGTCTTAGATTAATTTCTGCCCCAAACAGCCACTAGGTCTTATTTTCGGAGGGTGTTTTATTATATTTACCTAGTAGGCTCGGTCCATGTCCCTCCCACTGCTCTCCAGCAGGCTTCCTGCAGCCCTCGTTCTCCCACAGAAGATTGCTTCCTGGTTGCCGGATTCATAAATCCCGCCTCCAGGAAGCGATGACTCTGATTGGTTCTCGTGCGCAGCTCAGCCAATCAATGCAGCGCTCGATGGTCCAATGCAATGGCTGTGATTGGTTCATCCAGTGCTGCCTTGATTGGCTGAGCAGCGCTCGAGAACCAATCACAGCCATCGCTGATATCGCGTTCACTCGTGTGCATATGGCCTAGAAGAAAAAAAAAAGCGCCACATTCACAAGGGCATGTCCAATTTAAGCATGAGAAAAACTGATTTTATTGCCTGTGTATCCGTGTGACATCCGTACGCACTGTGTGTCCGTTTTTTATATCTGTGGGTCACTGCGCTGTCTGTGGGCAGCGAGTTGCAATTACGGACAGTGCGCAGAGGTGAAAAAAAAATAAAAATCGCTCGTGTGAATTAGAATTTAAGGTGAGTTCACACAGGGGCGAGAAAATTGCGCACATTTTGTGTATTGTGACATGCACAAAACGCGCAAGAAAATACAACACATTATTTGCAACGAGTACGTGAACACGGACAATGCTGCAGGATTGTAGGAGCCCCGCAGCAGATTCCGGCCGATCACCCTGCGTACTTTAATGTATTGTGACTGTGGAGGCACGCAAGCGTTTTTTTTGTCTTTCCCACGCGGGTACCTGCAGCCTGTACATAATTAACATTGTGCACACATCCACGGACATGAATGGAGGCCGCCTGCTCGGAATCCGCTGTAAAATAGAGTATGCAGCTAGTTTTCTTCCGTTGGCGAAACACGCAGCTGGTATTGGCAAGTGTAAAGGGAAATTCGAAAATGCATGCCTTTCCATGCCCGCGTATGCCCTGCATGGGCGCCGATCACAGAATCCACAATTCAAATCCAGCCGTGTGAGACAGCCTTACACGGACTTATTCGCACATAATATACAATACGCAGCGAACAGAACGCATCGATTTCAATGGCTTCGCTCACGTGCGCATATTTTGCTTGTGCACCAAAAATAATGGAATCCCCTCTAAACTTTCTGCATATTTGCGCATCAATTTTCCCCATACAAGTCAATGAATGGGGGTGCAAATGTGCGCGGAATATGCAAGAAAATGCGTGAAACTGCGCAATTCCTCCGCAAAAAAGAACACGTCTGGAACGCATCAGCCATTTCACTCGTGCGTTTGTTTGCCACGTGCCAATGAACTCTTCGCGGGCAGAAAAAGTGCAGTAAAAATACGCCGATGCGTGCAAAAAAGCTGCGCACAATTACGGTTACACCTGGTCTGAATCACCCCGTGACTCCAAAGGGATAATTCTGGGAAACCCCTTTAAGAGAACTAGGGACCTATGTGGTTGCTACTGGCAACAGCACCCGTTGTGCCCAGTCTCCCCACAGGCACTGGAGCCGCCACTGCAGACACCTGTGCAGCTGAGGAGGAATCACTGCAGCCAGTGCGCGGCTCCTTCCTGCCGTCAGACACAAGGTCACATGACCGGGGAGTCAGGTCCTCCCAGAGAAGAGCAGGGGAGCCGGCGGACTAATGTCCGGGACTGAGCGGGGGAGCCGCCGTGCCTGAGCCGCCTGCCCGACGGGTCCCGGGGGGCCGCCCTCACACGGCGGGAGCAGCGTGCCGGAGGGGCGGGGCCTGCACACCGGGAGGACGGCGCTGTACATGTGAGTAGTGGGGCGGCGGGAGGGAAGTTCACCGGCGGCTCTCCCCATGGCTGCGCGCGCCGCTGCACCCCGGACAACTTTTTACATTCTGTTTCCAGGGATTCGTCTAGGATCCATTCACTGACATACAGCAGGTTTCCTGAAGACCCTCTTAGATCTGTCCTTACCTGTGTCACCTGGTGGGGGGCTGACAGCTGGGACCACCTGCAATGATGGGGCTGGAGAGACCCAAGGGGCCGCAGTGGTTGATGGGGGCGCAGGGGGAAATTAACAAAAAAAAGCGAAAAATTAATGCAAGCGATGAGCAGATTTTTACGTCACTAAATTTGGACCGTTTATTGGTTTTTTTCGCATATAGCGACCGCGTTGTGGGCGAAAACCGTAATAGTAGGCAGCGCACGTTACATACGTGTTTTACTCTGCGCTTAGATGGAATTTTTTTTTTATTGAAAGACCCCGCAGGAAATAAAGTTGAAACAAGCGGAAAGCGTTCATTTTGTGTTTTTGGTGAATCTGTTCGCAGGATCTGTTTGTTCGTTTCCGCACAATTTCTGTTTTTAATATTTAAACTGATACGTTTTTTTCCTCCATTATTTAGCTTCTGCGCGCTTTTAAAGAAAAATGGATCGGAAACACTAAAACAATCCCCCCTCCATTCGCACCTCTTAGGGCTGCGTGAAGGCGTTACGTTTGTCTGTTCCGTTTTTGGAGCTGCGAAATGGAATTAAAATGGAAAAATCCAATTTTTTTTTTTTCGCCGTTGATTTCAAGGCTTTTGGTTAAAGACGCGGAAAGCTTTCGGTTTACTTCTGTCTGGTTTCCGTTTTTTTTTTTTTTTTTAACTGAAGAAATAACAGAAATGGCAACTAACAAAACAAACCAAATGGAACGGAAGGAACCCAAAGCGCTCCGTTTCAAAAAAAAAAAATTTAAGCCAATTGAAATTGATCAGGGAAAAACGGAACAGGATCTGGGAGGTCCTGGAGGCCCTTTTACACGGGCTGAGAATCTCGCGGTTCTTGTTTGCCCGAGCGGCCGTCCTCCCCGGCTCGTCTGCGCTCATGCAGCCAGTTTAAGGGCTCGTGTCCGCGACTGTCTTTTCACCACGTTTTACGCGTGCATTGCACAGACATCAATGGACTTCCGTTGATCCATGCACACCAGTGTGGAGATGTTGCGTATCGATATGTGCGGGAAATACATCGCAGCGCGCTCTATTTCTTTGCATACGAGCAGAGAATAAAAAAAAAATAAAAAAATCCCACTGCGCATGTCTGTGAGCGTGTGATACGCGGCATACGCAGTGCCGTACGCAGCTATGTGCGGTTTCTGCCGGCAGAACATATGGCTGTAAAATGGGTAAAATGCCGTGGGGGGACGGGGTGGGCCTGCAGTGTTGTACACATATGGCCGTGGACATGAGTCCTAAACTGCGCAATTCTCATCGTGCTATTCTCGTTCACATTCCTATGTGAAGCAATGAACGATCCGTGTTTAAACGGCACGATCCGTCCCCGCGACATGCTCGATCTTGCCATGATTTGCGCTTTTTTTTTTTTTTTGTAGCTTATGTATCTCTATGGAACCTCCTTGTTTATCGCATCCTATGAAGTTGCTATTTCAAGCGAAGCGTTTTTAACATTCGAAAGTCCTATTGACTTTCGCGGTAAAAAATTGCGCAATTTTATCACAAGCTGCCACAAGGCGAGATTATTCTCACAAAAAAAGCAACGATATTGCTGAAAAATCGTGGGAACAAAGACGTGATTTCGCCGCGATTTTCTCACCACAAGATCGCTGTGGCCCGTCTGAAAGAGGCGTAAGGCTGATGTGGCCCTTGGTGAAAATAAGTTTGGTACCCCCTTAAGTAGACAAAAAATGAAAACACAGATGTGAATTGGACCTTATGGCAAAAATTTTGAACTTTCGTTACGCACAATTTTCGCCTCCCAGTTTTTACAACTATAGCGCAAAAAGGGGTTGTCCGATTTCTTGACGAAAGGTGTCATCTGCACACCATAAAAATGGCGTTGAGCCTATCCTCTCTCAGGGGCTGCTAGTAGGATTTCACCATCCGTCAAACGTACGTTTTAGTGTAAAAGTAGCGTTAAATTATCGCTTGACGTACTTATTGCCCGTAACGCCTGATACGTCCTGCTGGCGTGTAACCTCCCTTAGAGAAGAGAAGAATACCGCGCTTTTCTGTCCCGCAAAAAAGGATCGAAATGTGTACTTTAAAATTTTTTTTTTCAACTGCAGTTAATGGAAACCGTATGGATGAGGCTGGTTTCACAGGGGTGAGAAAATTGCACGATATTTGCGTTGTACGAGAGTCAGTCAAAAAGCAAATTATGAAACCAACGATTTACAATGATTTCCTTCCCATCCGCGATGTCCATAGGGAAAGGGAAAAATAAATCTTAGAGCGCAATTTTTTTTGTTGTTCTCTAAGGCCAGTTTCACACGGGCTACAAAATCCTCGCTACAAGGCATCGCTCGTGTGAAAGATCCCATTAGAAGCCACGGGCTTCACATTGTAGCGAAATTTTGTAGCCCGTGTGAAACTGGCCTTAGAGAACAAAAAATGGCGCTCTTATTTATTTTTATTTTTCCCTATGGACCCTCCTTTTTATCGCGACCAAATAAACTCCGGCTGCTATTTTAAAGTAAGAATGGCCTGTTGACTTTCACAAAAAAATCGTGGCAAAATTACAATCAGCAGCAACGGTTTTGCGAGAAAAAATTAGTTGACGCTTAAAAAAAGCGGGGGGGGGGGGGGGGAAAGATGCATCAAAATCGCGATCGCCATTGTGGAAACAGCCACAGTGGTTTCACATCTGCGTCTGAACCTGTCGCAGGTGAGGCAGAATATACCTGAAGAAAACGCGCTTTTTCTTCTGTCCGTAAGCCGGACATCTGGGTGAAAAGTAGACGGACCACATTATAGTCAATGGGGTCCGCCCGGCGCTGTTGGGTTCCATTCAGAGACAGAACCGTTGGCCTGCAGGGATTCCCTTTTCGTGCTCTTGGGATGGAATCCCCTGCACAAGTGTGAAAGCACCAGACTTTCTTGTATATGGGCCGCACCGCTGGATGGATACTGTTTGGAAAACGCTGATTATTTACAAAATATATGTTTGCAAATGGGGGAGGGGCGATCTGCAAAAAACAAACTCCGAACCCCTATAAGGAACTGCAAAAAAAAATAAAAAAAAAAACAAAAAAACAAATCACGTAAAACTGCACTCCTTTGTCATACATCTGCATGCCGCGGCTTTGGTTGCATGTTGCCGCAGTGTGGCTGTATATTGTGGCCCTGCACCTGAAATTGAGCAATTCTTATTGTTTTTGTTTAAAAGCTTCCACATTGTATCAGTAGAGATATGTAGGTGGGCGTTATGGCTACATGGCGTGTTCTGTTGGCTGTTGTACATCACAACTAATGACACAGAATGTGGCTGCGCTAAATTCCAGCAGGTTTGGGTTTCTTCTGTTGGCTGTGGCTTGTAAGGTCACCACATTCACCCCATTACTTGCGATGTAGTATTGTGGCCTCACCATCACAATCGGCATGCAGTCCTAGCCTGAAGTGATGGGAGCTTCCCAAAACCCTTGCCTGACCAGACCTACGTTAAAGTTAAAGGGGCTGTTCAACTTATTTTTTCCAGTTTTGCTCCCCATAGACAAACATAATAAAAGTTGCTATATTCTCCTGCAGGTCCAGCGGCACAGCCTCGTATTCCATACTTGGTCTGTATTTACTGCTTGCAGTCAGGCTGTTGACGGGGCATCACAGGCTGCAGCAGCCAACCGTAGACCTTGGCATTGAAACGCTGAGGTGCCTAATTGGCTGCAGCATCCTCTAGCATCCCATTCATAGACTTCCTCTGTCTGCAGCCTATAAACAAGACCTAGTGCTGAGTACAGCATTTGTGCATTATGGGTCCCCATAGAAGTCTATGGCAGGTGCGCAAATACACAATACGCTGTGCAGTTCTTTGAAAAAACGAAAACACATCTGGAACTCATTAGGCTAAATAGCCATTTAAATCGGAGCGTGTTTGTCTTCATACATAGTGGAAATACATTGGGCTTATGCGTGTGCAATTGTGCATACGCACGTGTGAAGCTGCTCTTAGGCCTAGCGTGTTTGAGGCGGTGTGCGGTCTGCTTTTTTTAGACACTTCTGTCTGACTTCATACTGCCTAATAGTTGGCTTAGTTCACCCCAATTTTTGTGCCCAAATTTTAGGGCTCAATGTTTCGTTTAGGTCTTGCCCTTTACCCACTGAGCCATGCCAGTTTTTAAACAAAATGGAAAAAAAAAGCATAAAACACATAGTAAATGTGGCGCAAGAAATGTAAGCCTTTTTTGTTTTGACACTTCAACGGAAATTTAATAAGACCGCCTTTCAAACGCCCGTCTTAATATTATTTCTCCGGGCACAATGTGTGAAGAAGGTGCACACCTTTTTATACATTAAATGCATCTCAGCACCTCCGCCCGCTTACACAGAAACATATTCCAAGTCCGACCTGGCGTACGTTTCGGATATAGTTTTACGCCAACTTCTGGCATAAATTATCCATAATTGTGTTTGTTTGGGGTGTCCATACTCCTCCTGAGAAGCCACTCCCCTTTTCAGCAAAATGGAGTATGGTGGTGCAAACTCCAAAAAGTTGCAAAATGTTGTGACTTTTTTTTTATGCCAGAAACTGGTGTAAATTGTTTGATGTTTGTCCTGCAATTTGTGCCACAAAAATGGCACATTTTTAATTGTAAAGCTGCCCATTGTGATTAGAGGGAACCTGTCACATTGAACAGCAGATTGATACATACTGTAGGTAGGTGGGTGGGAAGCGTTCCTGTATACCTTGTATTGTCT
Organism: Eleutherodactylus coqui; assembly: GCF_035609145.1. Classification (NCBI taxonomy): domain Eukaryota; kingdom Metazoa; phylum Chordata; class Amphibia; order Anura; family Eleutherodactylidae; genus Eleutherodactylus; species Eleutherodactylus coqui. The sequence continues at coordinate 76,324,885 of NC_089844.1, forward strand.
TCACTCATCTCTCTGCTGATTCGCAGCTTAGAAGTCCAGTGGGCGGTCCTATGAGAGATTGATGGCTATTCTTGTATGCACAGTCATCCACAGCTGTCAATCACTGATCGGACCGCCCACTGGACCCCTGGGCTCAGAATCAGCAGTGAGTTCAATGAATAAAATATGAGTTATACGGAAGTTTTCCCCACAAACCTTTATATTAATGTGCTCCGCTCCTCCTATAACATGCGGCCTGCAGTTTGGACAGTATGTTGAATCTGACTGATTCCCTTTAAGAACTTGTGCACTTTTGATGATCACCTTCTTGTTAGAAGGGTCCCCTGACAACAAGTTGGTAACGAGATATCCTGCTACTAAGACCATGGCGATCAACCTTGAACTTTGGAGGAACTTGACCTGTTGAAGTGTTCAATTATTTTGCAGCGCCATGATGGGGACATTAAGCTCTGCACATTTCCCATAGAATGTAACTTCCATTCGTGTAATCTACAGACACGACGGGTCATCCAAAGCAAGGCGCCCTCTCTGCAAATGCTCCTTTAGACGTGACCTACTGGACATGGCAGGATTTTTTTATTGGTCACAGTTGTACATAACCTTGTTTTTTCCCTTTGGGAAACATGGTTGTGTTGCAGACTTGATGAGGGTGGTTTCACACTTCCTTTTTTTTTTTTTTTTTTTTTTTAAGTATGGAAACTTTTGTGCATGAAAAATCAATTCACACATATTGTATTAAGTCCCTGCAGAAAAAAAATGCAGTTATCTGGGTTTTGCTTTGAGTTTTCATTATGATGCACATAAAAAATGTGATACTTGCTTTGCCTCAAGTCCTCTACTGAGATTTATGGCTGGGTGCGGAGCACTGATCAGCACAACTTCAGCTCCCATTTCCTCCTCTGTCAGAGACTGTGCATCTAGGCCCACTCAGTGCTACACAATGCTATCTCTCTTTTTACTATTTACTAGTAGGGAGAAGAAGCAGATAAGCAAGGTGTAGTGGATTACAACACAGTGCTATCTCTAGATCAAATAACAAGGGCTGGGAGATGAGCTTAGTGAAAAATTGAACCTAAAGGCCCATTTACACACACAGATAATCTTTCAAAAGATTGAAAGATCAGCGATCATTTTGTGTAAAGTACTAATAGGCACTAATTGCTATTACTACTTTATCAGCTTCATTTACTTGCAAATGAGCTTCTGGGAGTTGTTAAAGAACTCATCAGGAGGTGCTCTGTAATTAGCTCCATTGTTCAGCCATGGGGTGCTAAGAGAAAGCATTGTAATCTCTAGCTCCTTGTGGAGAATTCAGCACCATGGACAGCAGACACAGCAGAACTGAAAACCGTTGTTCGGCAGAAAACTGAAAGATGGGCACATTTAGACACAACAATTATTGCTCAAAAGATGGATTTGAGCGAATATTGAGCGATAACCGTGGTCTAAATGGGCTTTAATGCCTCCCTCACACAGGCGTTTGCAGAAACGCAGCATTTTTTGCGTTTTCAGCAGCGTTGTCATGCTGAGGAAAGGAAAAAAATACTCGCCCATCTGGCGTTGTCGGGGTCCCTGCCGCTGTTCTTCAGAGTTCCCCGACAAAGGATTTTTTTTACTAGTGACAGGGTTTGAAGACTCTGCCTCCAGCAAGAGATTGCTATGATTGGCTGAACCCGCTGAGTGTCAGCAGGCTCAGCCCATCACAGCTATCACTGGATGCACCAATCACAGCCACTGATTGGCAGAGTCGGTGCTCTTGAACCAATCAGAGCAATCTCTCGCTGGGAAGCCGGGATTTCAATCTCCGTCACTAACAATAGATGCTTTGTCGGCTTGACCAGTGCCCTGCAGCCTGCCCGGAGCTCTGTAGAACAGCGGTGGGTACCTTGACAGCACCTGCTAGGTGAGTATTCCTGTGTTTTTTTGTTTTTTTTCTGGTCATGCAGTTAGCATTTGCATTTGGCACTGCCCAAAATGTGGTACCAAGTTGTGCCACGGTTTCAGCAGTGCTGAAATTACTGCCCATTCATTTCAATGGGCGACGCAGGGCTGAAAATGGCAAAAGATGGACATTTATCACTGTCAAAGCGCAGCGTTGAAGACTCTGCATTTTGATGCTTGTGTGAACAGCCCCATTGAAATGAATGAGCGTGTTGTACAGCGTTTAGCGCTGCGCTGAAAAGGCGGCGCTAAAGGCTGTACAAAAACGTCTGTGTGAGGGAGGCCTAAGGCCAGGTTCACACGAACGGGTCGGATTCTGCTTGCGGATATCCACAGTGGAAGACCTGCGAGTAATCTTGGAATCTTGCGAATTGAGAATGGTCGCGTATGCCTGCCGTTTTCTGAGCGGATGTACAGTGTATCTTCCGCATGGAAGCATTGGCGACAGCTATGTCACTACTCTTCTTGCTCTCCTAGCAAGTTGATGAGCAAATCCGCATTTCAAATCCGTTTTTTTGAGACCACCCTAATAAGCAGGTGGGTGGGGGGCAGAGCATGGCAAAATAGGAGTACTACAAGGATGCTGAAGCATGGCGACTGGTGAGATGATCTTCATACCGCCCTCTGTCATGAAGTTTTCCCTCCAGACGTATCGCAGGTTTTTAATCTTCTTTTACTCCTTATGACTTGGAGGGACTGTAATAAGTAATGACATGTACGCTTTCCATAGACCGCACTTCCCTTTGTGGAAAACTCGCATCAACTTAAAAAATGTGCTGATTTCTTCCTGTCACTGCAGAAACCCCTGAGCGATCATCTCACAAAACTCTGGCTATGTGATGTGTCCCGTGCAAGAGCGCAGACTAGTGGAGGGGCTGAGAAGCAGCCATCGGTTTACTCTCGCTGACGACTAGTCGGTCAGTCCTCCAGTCTGCAGTGCCGTGGAAAACAGTAGAAGCACAGAAAGCAAACTATCAGAAATTTTTAATGAAAACCACTTATAAAAGTATTTATTTACAAAGAGACATTGATTAAAGGGAAAAAAAGTGTGAAGATTTATGTAGCCTTTAAAGGGCCACTCCCATTAAAAAAACCAGAAAAAAACCCATTCATTATTTAACTAGTCCCCCAGCATATAAAGTCAGCTAGTATTACCTTGTTTACTTATTTCATTCTGTCTGAAAATTCCTGGAGTCCTCTTCAGGTGATTTATGTGATCTCACTGTGATAGAAATTACTTGACTTTCTGTTCTCTCCAGGAGTCACTCTTTCAGGACTTCCTGTATGATGAAACTGCATGGATTGTACCACATAGGCTCTTCACCGGGGCACAGAAACTCCCATATCAGATACTGGCGATGTTTAGAGGCCCCTGTCATAGCCATAAGGAAGGGAATGGTAGTACATCCTCCCTGGCTGTATATTTATGGTCTGTACATTATTTAGGATTCTAGAGAGGTCAATAATAAAATAAACCCCCTTCCCCCAGCAGGTCACTTACACATCACCTTCGTTCACCTGCGCTCACTAGAGGCCACAAGGTGAAGGAAGCTCTGACTGCACGAAGAATTTGGAGGTGAGGGGGAGCCCCGTGACTGTTGAAATAAGCGGTTGAAGCATAGCGGATTTGTAGACCAATTTTGCACCGATGTTGTGGAGATGCTGCGGATTGTGCCATGAATATTCCGCTGCGGAAAACGTGCAGCATTTCCACTAGGCTTTTAGGCCCAATGTCCACGGGCGGATCTAATTTGCGGGTGACCCGCAAATCAAACCACCCATAGGGGTACATGGGCGTCCGCAAATGGAAAAAAAAAACATGCAGATTTGATTTGCGGACCTTTTAAGCAGGAGTTAAAAAAAAAACCTCTACTGCACATGTGCGGCGCGCCCCAGCCGATGCTTCCGCAGCAGAGAAAAAAGAAGACGCGGACGGGGTCGCCTGCGGGCAGGGTCAGATTCCTTTGCAGGCTCCCGCATGCTGAGTCCGACTCGCCTGTGGACATGAGCCCTTAGACTATAATTTCACCACCACTTGCGCAATGAAGTTGCAGCATAGTCTTTGCTTAACAACAATAGTTCTATAAACTGCATCACGGGGTCAGAAAAATGTTGACAGAACATCAAGTGGTAGTGCAAGTTATCTATTCATTTTTTTATAAAAGTCCGCAAAAGAATTCTATTGTACTGTAATCAAAAAATCACCACAAAGACACGAGCAAGAGTGCGCAGCCAAAAACAGCAGCCAGCCCTAATGAGCAAGATTTAAAGGCACACTCCCACCGTGGCCAGTGAATATTCTTGTGGATGATGCAGCCGGCCGGGGTGGTGGTGAGTATGGAAGAAGTGAATGGGAGTTCTTGACATAGCATAGTACAGCCTGTGTGACAACAGCGGAGCAATCTGTGACAACCGCATACAGCAGCAGGGCCAGAGGGTCAGCCTGCAGGTTGGACCTTCATCTATCGTAGTAACAGCATGCTGGGATGAAAAAAGACATATGTCCATCCAGTTCAGCCTATTACCCCCCAATGTTGATCCAGAGGAAGGCAGAAAACCCCAATGAGGCAGAAGCCAATTTTTCTCATTGAGTCAGAATTTTTTTCTCCTTAAAAGTCTGGCAATCGGAATAATCCCCGGATCACCGACCCTTCTGAAGTAATCAGCGACTAGAACATGCAATATTGTTACACTCAAGAAAGGCATCCGGACCCCTCTTGTACTCTTTTTTTTTTTTTTTTTTTTTTTTTTTTTTTTAAATCATATTTACCATCATTATGTCTGCAGACAGAGAGTTCTGCAGTCTCGCTGCTCTTACAGTAAAGAACCCCCTGCTATGTCGGTGTAGAAACCATCTTTCCTCTAGATGTAGAGGGCGCCTCCTTGTTACAATCACAGTCCTGGGTTAAAATAGTCTAGTAATTATTAGGAAATTATAGTACCAGTGTTTCTGGTGGCGCAATGCGCCACACAGCTGTGCTACATGCACATCACACACATAGCTCTGCTACATACATTGTTCATTCCATACAACAGTGATCAGAAGCAGCACAGCACTGGAGATGATGACATAACCGTCAAGCTCCACCCCTGATCACATGACGGTCATGCTCATCCCCGAGAGAATAACTTGCGTGCTCCACCCCCTGATCACATGATGGTGACATCATCAAAGGTCGTTCATCACACAGCTGTGCTACATGCACATCACACACAGAGCTCTGCTACATACATTGTTCATTCCATACAACAGTGATCAGAAGCAGCACAGCACTGGAGATGATGACATAACCGTCAAGCTCCACCCCTGATCACATGACGGTCATGCTCATCCCTGAGAGAATAACTTGCATGCTCCACCCCCTGATCACATGATGGTGACATCATCAAAGGTCGTTCATCACCAGTGAGGCTGCGCCCTTTATCACTAGACTGTGACGTTCTCAGAGGTCTTGCATAGTAGTGCAGGTAACGGGTGGGCTACAAATCACCACGGCCCCAGATGCTATAGTATACTAACGAACGCCTAGCTGGACAGCAGCCGTGTGCATACAGGACCTATGATGATGACACTGTCATGTGATCAGGGACGCAACATGTAACTCACTCAGGTCCAAGGACCTTTTTGTGACATCACCGTCATGTGATCAGGGGCACGGCATGTAGGTCGCTCACAAAACCACTCATACGGACGGACAGGTCGTCATTAGTATTTTGATGATGGCAGAGATCTCTGTATTGTCCCCTGATATATTTATACATAGTTATTAGATCGCTCCTCAGCCGTCTTTTTTTTTTTTCCCTAAACTAAATAACCACAATTTTGATAACCTCTCTGGGTATTGTAGTCCGTCCATTCCATTTATTACTTTAGTTGCCCGCCTTTGTGCCCACTCAAGCTCTGATATGTCCTCCTTTAGTACCAGTGCCCAAGACTATATACAATAGTCCATGTGTGTTCTGACCAGTGACTTGTAAAGAGGAAGAACAATGTTCTCATCATGTGCCCCTAGACCTCTTTTGATGCACCCCATGATCGTATTTGCCTTTGCAGCAGCTGCCTGACACTGGTTTCTCCAGCTTAAGCTTAGAGTTAATTAAAATCACAAAGTCCTTCTCCATGTCAGTGTTCCCCAGTGGTTTCCCATTTAGTGTGTAATGGTGACATGTATTTCCCTGCCCATGTGCAGAACCTTACATTTATCAGTGTTAAACCTCATTGGCCACTTTTCTGCCCCCAACTTCTCCAGATCCTCTTGCCGCTGCCTTGTGTTCTCTCTTGTGTTAATTTCTTTACATAATATTTGCAGATGATACAAAACTATTATTTTACTGCACAATCCTTCTACCAGATCATTAATATTTTTAAAAGAATAGGGCCCAATACTGCCCCCTGTGGTCCCCAACTAGTAATGGTGACCCAATCAGAGTATGTACCATTTATAACCCCCCTCTGCTTTCTATCACTGCCCAGTTACTTATCCACTTACACACATTCTCACCCAGACCAAGCATTCTCACTTTATATAGCAACCTTTGGTATTAGTGTGTCTTGACGCCACCGGAAGCTAGGGGTTTGACACGAGGAACGCCCCTGTCACACCCCCAGCTCCCGAGTGGTTCAATAATACCGCTGCTGCCAGTGTACTATGTCCCTCGTTCATCCCCACCGGCTTACCCCAAAGCTCCTGGCTGCTTTTTGTCCCCACCACTGTGCTGCCCTTGTTCTGCAGCAAAGTGGAAGACAGCGCTGGTGTCACCCTTACGCCACTGTGTCACTGCTCGGCGAAGCTCCAGCCACTGATTCCTCCGCTGGGGCGTGCGGCAGGGGGGGCCGCAGCAGACACTCCCCGCACATTACTCCCCCCGTTGCTGTGTGACTGCCCGAAGGAGCGCAGCTCAGTCATTCCTCTTCTGGGCCTTCTGCTGGTGCCGCTCCTCACGCTCCCCACCGGTGTTGTGTGACTCCTGTACTGCCCTTTCTGCTGCTGATGCTCACCGCTGCTGTGTCCCGCTGTTCCTGCTGTGCCACTTCAATGGGCTCAAATGTCAGTGGGTCCACAGCTGTGGCTTCACCCCTCTATGCTCCGGCAGTGTCTCTAATTATATGAACAGCGCATGAGGCTACAAAGGGAAGAACGGCCAGCGACAGAGGGGGATTTCAGTGGAGCCTGCAGCCAACATTATCACCACGGCATATGATGCCCACCCATTCTCCTGGCCAGCCAATCCTGGTAGGAGCGTCGGTTGGGGGCATGTATCTTGACTCATTCTGCTGGTGGCGTCAAGATACACTAATACCCCCAACCTTTTATGCGGCACAGTACTAAACATTTTGGGAAAGTCCAGATACACAATATCCCATGAATCTCCCCGGTCCAGTCTAGAACTTACCTCCTCGTAGAAGCTGATCAGCTTGGTTTGATAGGAGCAATTCTCATAAACCCATGCTTATATGGAGTTATACAACTATTTTTCTTGAGTCACTCTAGGAAAACATCTCTTATAAACCCTTCAAACATTTTACCCGCAATGGAAGTAAGACTTACCAGCCTGTGGTTTCCAGGTTCGCTTTTAACCCTTTTTGGTTAACAAAATTTTATAAATTTGAAGAAGGGCTGGAGGGGAACGGTCTTCCTGTGCCCCACTCTTTTTAAAAACCCTTGAGATGCCTTGCAACGTTTCATAGTAAGACAGATTTGGGAATGAGAGAGCCTGACACTGTTTCATACCCAATGTCCACGTGCGACTTTGAATTGTGGATGATCCGCAGTTCAAGCCGCCCATAGGGAAACATGGGGGTCCGCCCCTGACTTAAAGCATGCAGATTTGTTTTGCGGATCTTTGGGTGCGGATATCAAATCGCAGCATGCTCTATTTCAGTGCAGTTCCTGCATGGATGGCTTCTATTGAAGTCAATGGAAGCCATTTCATCCACAACCCGTACACAGCTGCCACAGCAGATGGGTCTGTGGATTCCGCAGGAAAGCAGGAGTTGGGGAAGTTTTTTTTTTTTACTGCGTATGTGCATCGTCCGGCACTTTTGCACACATCCGCAATACAGAAAAAAGAAGACCGGGACAGTTACGCACGGTCCTTGACCGCGGGCAGGGGCAGATTTTGCTGCGGGTTCCCGCATGCTGAATCAGACCAGCCTGTGGACTCGAGACCTTAGGCAGCATGAAATTAATGGCAGCCTTTATAAAAAGAAAAGCTATTTACACCTTAGCAACTATTGTTGCTAGTCATTTAAAATGAATCAACTTTGCAATAGATTTTACTGGTAAATGACCTATTTTGTTTTGTTTCTAAGGCTGGGTACACATGGGGTGCAATTGCCGTGGAAATTCTGTGTGGAAAGTCCGTCCGGCAATCCCGCCCGCAGCTCCTAATCCTCGGATTAGCCAGCAAAATGGATGAGGTATTGCAAAAATCGCGTCCTGGAGCAGCATGTCAATTCTTTTCTCTTTTCCGCAGTGGCCTCTCTATGGGGAGAGAAAGCCGCTGCGGAATGCCAACGGTGAAACCGCTCCAAAACCCATTGCTAAAGGCCACAGGTTTTGAAGCTGTGCTTTTCCAGCGAAATTCTCGCAATTTTTCGGTGCGGCCATTCCGCGAGGATTCTGCTGAAATTCCGTCTCGTGTGACCCCAGTCTAAAGCTCCCATTCAGACTATGGGGAAGATTTACAAAACAGTCTGAAGGAAAAACTATCTTGGTTACCCATAGCAACCAATCACAACACAGATTCCATTTTGTGATAAAATGATAGCTGTACTGTGATTGGTTGCTATGGGCAATTAAGAAAGTTTTTCTTTTGGACCGTTTCATAAATTTGACCCATTATGTGTCTCCATGCTAACGGACATCTAACAACCCCTGCGTTGTGCAGCCTTTCTTCAATTTGTTCCCTACTTTATGCTAACTTACACTTGACTGAATACCAAAAGCAAAGGAAAAACGGAAGAGAATGTGACTGCTGAATCAGACTACACAGAGTTTGCTTGTTGTCTGTTGCCATGGAGACGCACAGTCTGCATAGAAGCTGGAGCCACAAAACAGCTGGGAGCTTAGAATTAACACCTATTGATTTATTTTTCGTTTTATATGCAGTGAGAGAATTTTAAAATATTGTTTGTGAGGACGAATCTAGGCTTCAAAGACATCTAATAGGACCAATACTGATCTGCCATAATAAGAATCGCGGCATTCATGTCACCCATATAGTTAAAGAAGTTCAGTTGAAATCACTTATTTGCAAATTATTGGAAACCTTTAATATTTTTTTTCCCCTCCATCTCAGATCCCCATCGTGACGTATTTGGCAGCATTACAGTGAGCCGCATTGAACGCCGTGTTCGCGCATTTTCAGTCGATGAATAGGTATGTGCAAGATCTTTTATGTCATTACAGATGTTTTGGGATATTTCGAGAATTTACAGCACGCATGAAGTTAGAAACTGATCAACTATTTTTCATTGTTTAAAGTGCATCTTCCCATTACTTGTTTTGCTCAATGTACCTGTAGCATTTGGGGTTCTCACCCCTTCTACACCCACACACTTATAACAAAACAGACAAATGTTAAGAGTGCCCTTTTGCCTTTTTTTTTTAATTGCCCCTGTTCACACTGAGTTTTATTGGTGCAGATTCCGCATTGAAATCTGTATCTTATTCTGTGCCATTTTATAGTGTCATCTGTCAGGGGTTTTAGTACTGTTTCCCAAAAATAGTACACTGCCTTATATTAATTTTTGACCCAAAAGAGGAGGGGTGTCTTAATACTTATCTAGCATGCGCCATCTCAGTCCCTCTAGCTGCTCTCCAGGCGCCTCGGCAGTCTTCTGTGTCATCTTCAGCGCCGAGAGAGCATTCACTTCCTGGTAACGTGGGTTGACTACCCCGCCTCCAGCAAGAGAATGCTGTGATTGGCTCAGGACCGCATCCTGAGCCAAACACAGCCGACTCTTGATGAGCCAATCACAGCCATTCAGTCCCTTTAAGGGTACAAAAAAAACATGTTACGTTTTTTATTATGTATTAGAAATAATAAAAGGTATTAAAAGTTTAACCCCTCTTATTTCTTATATTTATAATTAAAAAAAACTAAAAAAAACATATCTGTTCTTCCAAAGATTTTATTTTTTTTAAGTAAGACAGCAAAAAAACTATGTAAATTTGATATTATCTGGAATTTCTAGAAGCCCCAATCATCCTAGACGAAATTCGGCAAACAATTCAAGATATGGCACTCAACAAAGCCCCTGGCCCAGATGGCCTTCCAATAGAAGTATACCGGAAATACAGCCAACAATTGGCCCCGCAATTGCATGAGACACTACAGCAGGCCCAATCAGATGAAACCCTCCCACCCTCGTTCAACGGGGCGTCCATTATAGTCATATTGAAACCAGACAAAGATCCTACAGACTGCGGCTCCTATCGACCCATCTCCCTGGTAAATGCGGACTATAAAATCCTAACTAAAATCCTAGCCACCAGACTAAACCAGGTTATTTTATCCATCATACACCCTGATCAGACTGGCTTCATGCCAGGGAAATCCACGACGATTAATATACGTAGAGTCCAAACAGCAATCCAACTAGGCAAACAATTCAACATGCCCTGGGCACTGGTTTCATTGGATATGATGAAGGCCTTTGACTCGTTGGAGTGGGCCTTCTTGGAGGCCTGCCTACTCCGATTTGGGTTCGGCCCCCAATTCTTGCAGTGGGTCAAAACCATATACAAATCCCCGACCGCTAACGTAATAGTAAACGGCATTCCATCCACCGAATTTCGACTTGCAAGGGTCACCCGTCAGGGATGCCCGTTATCTCCGGCCCTATTTGCCATAGCCATCGAAGCCCTAGCGATTCGTTTGAGAAATTCCCCTGATGTAACCGGCATTAAATGGGCGGGTCTCGAAAGCAAGGTGGGGCTATATGCGGACGATACAATTCTTTTTTTATCAGACCCTATAACCTCCTTCTCTCAAGCTATGTCCCATATAAACAAATTTTCCCATCTGTCTGGACTGCACGTTAACTGGTCCAAGTCCACAATTTTATATACAAATCCTAACCCAGTAAACGATCCCTGTGTGACTAGATATGGCCTGGCCATGGTCCCCACATTTAAATACCTAGGGATATTTATGTCCCGAGATTATAACAATGCAACAGAAGATAATATCGTCCCACTAATAAAAAATGTAAAAAACAAATTCAAGAGATGGTCTAAACAACCGCTCTCGGTGGCCGGCCGTATTAACCTTGTTAAGATGGCTATCCAACCCAAGTGCCTATATGTACTACAACATATGCCAATATATGTCCCTAAGCACATCTTCCAATCCCTCAATTCTCTCATCATATCATTCATCTGGAACTCCAACCGCTCGAAACTTAGCCTCTCGTCCCTACAAAGACCCAAAGAGCAAGCCGGAATGGCCCTTCCGGACCTACGGCTATACTACCTAGCAGGACAGATACGAAATATCCGCAATTGGGTTTTGGAGCGGGAGATGCCCATAGCAGACCAATTCCTCGCAAAACAAGTGCAAGGGAATAATCTACTAAATTATCTAGAATTCCCAGAGTACACAAACTCCTCTGACATATTACCACTTCATAAACTCGCCCTGCAGGTATGGTAAGAGGTTAAATCTCTTCAACAATACGAGGACGTGATATCGGAACTTCCTCTATGGAATAACCCTGGCCTTGCTGCCCCAATATTGGATGTCCCTGGGAATAGTTTCAGTGGGAGACGCATATATAGACGGAGGAATCCCCACATTCAACCAATTACGTGAAAAATTACAATCCCCACAACTCCAATTATTCAGATTCTTCCAGCTGAGATATGCTCTAAACTCCCAGTTCCCTCCTGCCTCTACCCGAATATCCAAATTCCCCACAATTGGTATCCTCAAATCCCAAGGGCCCAGAGGCCTAATTTCGGCACTCTACACACATCTCCTCTCAGCCAAAACAGACCATAACCCGCTCCCAGTATATGACAGATGGAAAGCATCTATTCCATCTCTAACACCCGAGGATTGGGAGGACATTTCGGAATCCCACCTCCTAGTCTCCCCCGCAGTCAACAACAAATTGATCCAGCTATATATAATACATCAAGCATACCTCACCCCCAGCCGTTTATAGAAGATGGGAAACACTTCCTCCAACTCCTGCCATAGATGCCGCCGGCCGGAAGCTAACTTCTGGCACTTGATTTGGGACTGCCCCCTGGTAAAAGAGTTCTGGTATGAGACTGTCTCCTTCATAAACTCACTGCTACCGCACTTATTCAATATTGCGATGGACCCAAAGACAATTTTATTTGGCTTGCTGGAGGAGGAGGTGTGGCCATACCACACCCGTGTCTTTCTCCAAAAAATACTATTTTTGGCACGCAAAGCGATAGCCACTCATTGGATGGCTGCGGAAGTCCCCACAATTCTATATTGGATTCGGATGGTTAACGTAGTAATCTCCTACGAGAAAATTATCTATCAAAATAGAGGATGCCCAAACAAATTTCAAGAGATATGGGACGTTTGGCTAAACACCCACTCCACTTTATCCGCAGACTAAGCTTGTAGCCCGAGTCCCCCTTCCTTTTTCCCTCCCTCTTCTCCATCCCCCCTCCCCCTTCATCTCTACATTCTCTTTCCCCCCTTTCTCTTTGCAAACCACATACACGGTGTCTCACATCAATATACCTCAAATAATCGGCATAGACAGCTTATGTTCAATTGTTAAAAGTTTATTGTTACACGCACTGACAAATTAGCCAGAAAGGAAAAACAAGAAAATGTTATCATTAATATGAAAGTTAAAGTACAGCATGTTATCTGTGAAATACTCGTGTCATATCAGATATAATTTTTCTTTTATTCTGTACTGTGCAAATTTCCTCTTAATAAAGAAAACAGTTAAAAAAAAAATTGATATTATCATGATCAGAACCCCCCTCTCCTTCGAAGATGGCGGAATTTGAGGTTTTGGTTTTTTTTCACTACATTAGAAATTCTTTAAAAAAAAAGATTTTCACTAGTTTATACTGTACATTAAACAGTACCATTGAATTATACAACTTGCCGCACAAAAAACAAGCCCTCAAACAGCTATGTCAATCCATAAATAAGAGTTATGATTTTTTTCAAAGTGGGGAGGAAAAATGAAAATGAACTAAAGGGCCGCGTTCTTAAGGGGTTCACAAACGCATTTATAATAAACATTCAATTCCTGTCTTTCATTTGTTAACAGGATAACTTGCTTATAGTTTTAACTACTTTTCTACAGATTTGTATCTGTAAATTATCTTCCTGATCATCATCCAATTGGGTCCCTCGCCAGTAACCAGTGATCTTTTCAAGCTCCTATCTGCACATAATGGCAGACAAGTATATTAAAATTAGTGCCAATATAAATGTTAGGACTCTAGATATCATTCTGATTGTAGTTATCAGGTGTCTACTGCAAGGAAGTCTATGAAGACAAGTTTGGAGCATGTGTACTGATTTTTCATACAGTGGGAAAGATTTATAAAACAGTATAAAATGAACCCTGTCATTGTTGCCCACAGCAACCAATCACAGCCTGGCTTTTATTTTATATTCTGCCTTTGAAAAATGAAAGCCGCTCAGTGATTGGTTGCTATGGGCAACAAAGACAGTTTTTATTTTAGACAGTTCTATAAATCTCCCCCAATGTTAACAAGTATAGTTGGAGCGGCAGGAGAAGGCCCACACTAAACTGCTCTATAGTAATGGATTAGTCTTTATAGTTGAGTACTGTATTGGAAAATGTAGTAACTTGATGGCTATGGCCACTTGTGCCTCGCCGAGGTCAGTGATTGGCTGCGGGTGTCACATGCTCAGATGGCATGTGGTCATGCTACCTGGAAGTTGAGAGGTGGGGACTGGGGTTGTGGAGGAACGAGACCGGTGAGTATAGGGTTCATTATTATTATTACTGAGCACCAGAGGGTATTACAAAAGTGTTATTCCCTGAACGGTTGTCTAAACTATTGATGACCTATTTTCCGAACTCGTTGGGAGGAGTGCCTGCGTTACCAATCCAAGCCAGTGCTGTGTGTACGGAGCTGTTACCTTTTGGCTTTGTATACGACAGCAGCCGGATACCAGCTGATCACTAGGTGTCCCTGGAGTCAGAGCCCCACTGATCAACTATTGATGACTTCTCCTGAGTAGTGTTGTGTGAACCGAACCAATAGAATCCTGTTTCAGGTTGAACTTTGCTAAAAGTTCAGTTCAGCAGGAACTCGAACCAAGCTTTTTCACATAGTTCTGCCCAAAACAAAGTTCCATTGATTTGGTTCGCATCAGGGTTTTTGTATCTCTTAAAGCTGGTTACATGCGCCTTACATTTTGTCCAGGTAGAAGCTTTACTTGCAAATCAAGTACACTTGATTTTGCAAATCTTCGGTCAAAAAGTGTCCGTGCAAAACTTTTTTCCTTAAATTCAACCACTGATTACAGTTCACCTAAACCTGGATCAACAGCATTGTTGGTGCAACCAGCCCTTGGGCAATGTTATACGTCCGTTTTAGAGGTCTTGGTAAACTTCCAGTTCAGTTCGAACTAAGGGCTAATGTCCATGGGAGTATATGTAACATGACGCCAGCCCATACGCTCTGCCAGAAAAGAGCAGGCAGAGACAGAGTATGGGCTGAGGATGCACAGCCGGCGCGTGTCGGGGAATCTGACGTCGCGGACATGCGCAGTGTGATTTTTATTTTTATTTTTTATATATTTTTTTTAAATTAATTAATTTTTTTAAATTATTTAAAATTCCCTGCCCTGTTCAGTGCAGGGATGCGTATTGAAGCGCTGCCCCTTTGCAATGACTGCATAGGGACAGCGTTTCATATGGAGTCCACAAAAGGGCTGCATATCGTAAGCAGAGAAACACAGCATGCTGCGATTTCTCTTGCGTATGGATAATCTATGTACATGGAAGAATGATAGTCCATTGACTTTCATTGCCTCCCTGTACCGCGTATAACGCATCGCGTAATACGTGGTGCAAAAATGCTTGTGGACGTTAGCCCTTAATTGGACTGAACCAAACTTTTTCCCTTTTTGCTCATCGCTAGTCCTAAGGGCTCATGTCCACGGGCAAAATAAGAATTAAAATCCGCAGCGGATTTTAACTCTTCTCCCGCCCGCGGATCCGCACCCCATAGGGATGCATTGACCACCCGCGGGTAGATAAATACCCGCGGATCGTCAATAAAAGTGATTTTAAAAAAAATGGAGCATGAAAAAATCTGGACCATGCTCCATTTTCATGCGGGTCTCCCGCGGGGACGGCTCCCGCGGGCTTCTATTGAAGCCTATGGAAGCCGTCCGGATCCGCGGGACACAAAAATCAGAATCTTCTCTTCGGCGCGGCGCCATCTTCTCTCAGTCGCGGCCGGATCATTTTTCTTCGGGACGGCGCATGCGCGGGGCACGTCACCGACGTCATCATGCACATCCGCCGAGCCGAAGAAAGAAGATCCGGCCGCGACGAGAGAAGATGACGCCGCAGCGAAGGAAGTATCCGGAGCGTGTGAGAGGTAAGTTAATTCTGATTTATTCTTATTTTTAGCGCTCATGTCCGCGGGGCAGGAGGGACCCGCTACGGATTCTACATGGAGATTCCGTAGCGGGCCTGATTTTCCCCGTGGACATGAGGCCTAAGGCTATAGTTAATAAATATAAGTTTGCTCCCTGATGTACAATTGTTCAGCTGATACCGCTACAGGTATTTCCAACAAACCTCATCCGCTACAGTATTCTTCTAATGCCGGAGGCAGAGCATTGCATCAGCTGTCGCGTCACTCCTATTGTGGAGTACGTTAGTGTTTAATGCCGCCTTCTATGGAACTTCACATATTAAATGTCATTCATGGAAATCAATGGATGGATGTAGTTTCGCTAGAGCGGAGAACCTCCTCAGCTTTAGGGTAAGGGTCGTCCAACTTTGCCTAATAAAGTACATGAAAAAGGATAATGTAAGGCAGACACTTTCTGTCTTAACTATTCGGGAATTGCTAATTTCCTAATATTTTATCTAAAAAAGGGGCAACAGATTACAGCCAAGTGCACAGAAATTGTAAAAAGGGGCATAAGAAATCGGGAAAAGTATCTGATATGGGTGTAATTTTTTGGGGTAATACGTGGAGAATTACATTAATAGGAACAGAAAAATATTCTGTATCCTCTTCAGTTTTATGGTCATGGCCTACCACATATTTACTTTCAAAACTGTAAATTTGGGTGTGCTAAAAATACTCGTAGAGCAGGAAACTGCCCTCCCTAGTCTTGTCACAAAACATTCCCATACTTTTATGAGGCTACATTGTTAAAAAACCCAAGAAGGGTGCGTCCCGCCGCTGGTCTGCAACACTGCAAACAACATGCAGCCATGGCAAAGCAAACATTCTGTGAACAGAAGGGAGACCTGGGTGTGTAATGACTAACAGAAGGGACATCACTTAGAGGGGTTGCTTTAGTTTGTGGTTTGGCCGCTGCAGTGATTTATTGGATAAAGCAGGTTTATAGATTGCACATATGTTCACAGACACTAGATATTACACATTCACAGGAATTTTATTGTTTAGTCAACTGACTGCTAGTTACTAAAAGTTTAGAAACTTCTTATCCTCATAATGATCTCATAATCTGTTGTTTGCAAGCCTACTGATTAAATTTAAAGTTATTTTCGCAAGATAAACCCTATAGGTCACAAGTGTCTGATTGGTGGGAGGTCCGACCACTGGGACCTCCAGTGGTCATGAGAACATGGATCCTGAGTGTGTGTGCACGAATGGAGCAGTGGTTGCACATGCGCACTGCCGCTTCATTTGTTTCCATGGGACTGCAATTGCCCCAGGGAAAGTAAGAAGGAACTACGATGACAGGCCAAAAGTCATGGGACAGAAACTATCATCAGGCAGGAACCCCTCTCGTCTGGCGAAGTACAGCAACATGAGGTGGCATTGATTCCACAGGGGGCGGAAGATGTCAGGAGGGAAGTTGAGCCATGCTGTGTGGTTGGCCACCTACAGCTCTGTGATATTTGTAGGTACGGGATCTTAGGTGTGTATGGAGCTCTCCATGATTGGGCTTATGTCTGGTGAACATGCAGGCCACACCCTTTAGAGGAACTCTCTAGTATGACCCTTGAATCAAATTGTGGGCAACTTACACTGCTCTATCAGGCCCATTATCCTGCTGAAATTTCCCATCATTTGAAGCCCTTCGTGGAATTCATGTAAGTACCCAACGTTGTGTGCATTTCGCAAATTCAACACAGCGATCGGGATCGTCCTCATTGATATGATTCGTCAACTTGCAGGGGTGCCATTTAAGTGCAGCCAGTATCTGCCCAATGGTGGTTCAACTCTGCCAATTCTCCTGTGTAAGACGTGGGGGGGAACTATGATGTGGGCTCTTAGAGAAGGACGCCAGGACAGCCATTGTTGGTGCTTCGTCTGTGGCAGTTTTTTTAAATGTCCAAGCAATTTGCCAAATGTGCCACAGTAATAGAGTGGTCTGCTAGGGTGCCGACCATCGAGATCTGCTGCAATGACTCGGGCATTGCACTTCCCGGAGATCAGCACAATCTTTCTTTTCTTTGTGTGTTAGTCTCGCAGCCATATCCGTGTCTGTAACAAAGACAAAGTTGTTAATCATTACATACCTTTATTCATGTAAAAGTTATTAAGCACAAATTTGGATTCCTCATCAAATTCTATATCAGATACACAGGTCACATGCACTACATCCCTTTTGAAAATATTGACTTAGTTTAAAGATGGCAGCTTTCAAAATGGCTGCTGTGTTGGACACTGCCCCTCACAGATATGCCCCCTTTTCCTTAGAAACAAGCCACACATAGGATGGCATTTCCAACCACGACTTTCCATTTATTTAGGGGTCTCCATACCTTTGGACAACCATGTATATTGTTGGCTAGCAGAGAGGAAAGTGGGCTAATTCTGTCCAGCGGCTGCCCCCAGCAGCCCAGGCTAGTAGTAGTAGCACCACCACCACCAAGGGGGGGGGGGATGACACATGGAACAATAATCATGAGATTAATAAGGTACTTTTTAATGTTAGACACACTGTAAACTACATTAAAACCACTTTTAACCGCATTTCAGGACTTTTGATATGAAGACGATTCATAGAATACCCCTTTTGAGGGTCAATGTTTTTTTTTTTTCAGGCATTGTTCCATAATCTTCTCTGTAAACTAAAAAAATTGTGAATACGCTGCATTATTACTCATTTTGCATGTATCCCCTGTAAGGCTTCATGCACACAATTATATCGATACCATGAGTCTACAGTAACCTGCGGAATACTTGATCCGATGTCATATCATGTAGACTTCCCATTGAAGTACTGTTCTCAGTGCTTCAAGGGAAAGACTAGATGTGACATATACCATTTAAAAAAAAATACAAAAACTTGCAATATAGTTATTTTTTACACTTCATATCGCTGACGAAAATTAAACACATGAGATTAAAGTCCAGAGCTGGTGCCGCAGTTCTCCTGGGTGCCGCAGTTCTCCTGGGTGCCGCAGTTCTCCTGGGTGCCGCAGTTCTCCTGGGTGCCGCAGTTCTCCTGGGTGCCGCAGTTCTCCTGGGTGCCGCAGTTCTCCTGGGTGCCGCAGTTCTCCTGGGTGCCGCAGTTCTCCTGGGTGCCGCAGTTCTCCTGGGTGCCGCAGTTCTCCTGGGTGCCGCAGTTCTCCTGGGTGCCGCAGTTCTCTTGGGTGCCGCAGTTCTCTTGGGTGCCGCAGTTCTCTTGGGTGCCGCAGTTCTCTTGGGTGCCGCAGTTCTCTTGGGTGCCGCAGTTCTCTTGGGTGCCGCAGTTCTCTTGGGTGCCGCAGTTCTCTTGGGTGCCGCAGTTCTCTTGGGTGCCGCAGTTCTCTTGGGTGCCGCAGTTCTCTTGGGTGCCGCAGTTCTCTTGGGTGCCGCAGTTCTCTTGGGTGCCGCAGTTCTCTTGGGTGCCGCAGTTCTCTTGGGTGCCGCAGTTCTCTTGGGTGCCGCAGTTCTCTTGGGTGCCGCAGTTCTCCTGGGTGCCGCAGTTCTCCTTTCAGGTCTTTTATTTGTATAGCAGCAAATTCACCCTGCAGCAAAGACCAAGCTCATGTGAAAAGTTGAAATAATCAATCAGTAAGGCTAAATTCACACGGGCGAGCGCGATAGCAGATGGTGAATACAGTCCCTATATCGCGCTCCCCTCCATCTGAATTTCCCAAGGATGCAAGGCGTTTTAATGTCAATACTCCAGCGCGGCTGTCAGTGGAGGATAGTAGAGTTTCTCCCATTGTTTTCAATGGAAGACCTTGCATTGGGTGCACTGAGCACGTAGTATGCTGCTGCCGCCAACCCCGTTGAAAGCAATGGGTGCTGCTATGTGAGATTACGCACAAGATAGAGCATGCTGTGATTTGTTTCCCGCATTGTGATGCCAGGCAAGAAAACCTCTCATGTGTATGACCCCTTTCAGTACATTGGCATAACATGCTTTCTCATCGCTGTGCTGACTTTGCCTTATCGCTGTCACCACTGCACAAATTTCGGTACTGGCCAAAATATATTCAGACCTTACCTGAACAGTGCATAAAAATCCTAAAACCTGAAGGGCTTGCTAATACTACAAGAGATCTACTCCGGCGTGTATTTGCATCAACCAAGTTTGCATCCGGGTGATCTGGATTTAGAAAATTGGCAAATCAGAAAAAATTGCTTTTAGCTTAAAAACAACTGTATAAACTTAAACAGATGCAGCACAATCACAGCAGGGGTCCTTTTAGACAAGCCGATTGTCGTTTACACAAGTGAGTGACGTCACCGCTAAATCGTTCGCATGACAGGCAGATCATCGTTGGCTTGTTCAAATGAGAAACATTCAGTCCACTGTGTAGTGATTAAGAGGAACAGATCGATTTGTGATACATTAGGAACACGGAGAGATAGGACATGCACCCATTTTTTTTAAAGCATTGCTGGTGTATATGACTTCAAAAGAATGGGGTTTAGATTTGTGTGGCTCGCAACGCACTAATCTAGCACGAGTTTTATGGCCATGTGAAAGCAGCCTGAGATATATATATATATATATATATATATCTGTCAGATAGGCTCAGTGCGGAGAACAGCTGTCTCCTGCTCCCCGGCGGTGGCTCCCATGTTGGAGATCCACCGCGGGATATCGCTATGCCGGTGGACAGGCAGCCTTATGGATGCCCCAGCTACAGCGAGAAGGTATAAAAAAAGGACAATGTGAATGACCCCCATAGAGGTTTAAAAATAAGTAAACAAAAAATTACACCATTTATTATAAATAAATGTGTTTATTTACATAGAAAATGACCCAGCGCTGACACCAATCAAAACTGTCGCCTTATGCGCTCTGTAATCTGAGACTATACAAATTTATATATCAAAACATCTGAACATAAGAAACCGTTAATGCACTTTATTTTAGCGTAAAAATTTTGAAATAACCATAAATGAAATTTTTTTTTTTTTTTTTAAGCTTTTAACATCTAATAAAACGGAAAACCTTTTCAGTAAAAAAATATATAGAAAAACAGCCTTTTGCACCGTAAAAAAATGCTACAAAAATAATTTTGTTACCTGAAGAAAAATAATAGGTTAAATAGGTGGGTAAAAAGTGTCTGGTCCTTTTAGGACCCAAACACCCTGGGCCTTAAGGGGTTGTATAAGAACCAGCCATGATAATTGCTCTGTATGGATGTATGAAAGTCAGTAAGGAAGTGTGTAAGGAAATTAACCCCTCCCCTCCCCCAGCCTTCTTGCAACTATAGAATCCCTTTTAACTACTTTTTGCATTTTAATTTCCACCGCCCCTTTAATCTTTCTTTTCTTTTGTTGTGGTAGTAAGGAAAGGCTCCAATTAAATAAATACAGTTCCTTTATTACCGAATGACAAGATTAAATTGATTGGGGTTTTTTTTTCTACATGCAGTTCCTGCAATTAATTCTATCAGCAGCATAAATTACATGTTCTATTGCAAATTAATCTTCAGGGGACAAGTGCAGAGTTCTCCGGATGGCAGCCGGTCCCATTATGGGCCATTTGTTTCAGTCCTCTGATAGAAAATAATTAAGTTGTTCAGGAAGGGTTAAATGTTTGGAGTTCTTCTAAACACGACGACTTTCGGGCATTTAAGTGTCCAACGATCGTCCCAGAGATGACCGCCCCTGTCCTTTCATCAGTGAAGAGGTGGAGCGTGCAGCGCCGTAAGACAAGGACCAACCCGGAGCACTGGGCGAATGAAGAAGTCAGTTATACTTCTTTTCTTATTGTATAACATTTCCTGCCTTTTTACCATTTTTTTTGTTGTTAAAGTATCCGTTTTTATACTTTTTCTTTTATTTGCATCACAGAAGGGGAAATAAAAAATTAAAAACAATCCCAGAAAATGGCCGTTACTTACTGAGTGAGGAGTGCATATAGATGCATCCTCCTCTCACCATGCAGGTAGCTGACTACCAAATGGAGGAGCAAATAACACCTGTGAGGACACTGATAAGACAACCACTCACACTGCCTCCTGATAATGAGGGGGGTGGGTGCTTGGCGTACACTCCCACACATAGTGGATACAGGGTGCCAGACCATTCTGATATATGTAGTTCACCATGCAGACCAGCAACCTATTAATGATGCCATGATAATTCGGCGGGTCGCCCTGCATGTCCATCAGTGAACCACATTGGTACTGCCAAACTGGGCAACCTGGAAATGCAGGGCAACCTGCCGAATTATCATGGCGTCATTAATAGGTTGCTGGTCTGCATGATGAACTACATATATCAGAATGGTCTGGCACCCTGTATTCACTATGTGTGGGAGTATACACCAAGCACCCACCCCCCTCATTATCAGGAGGCAGTGTGAGTGGGTGATTCATTGGTGCCCTCACATGTGTTATTGGCTCCTCCATTTGGTAGTCAGCTACCTGCATGCTGAGAGGATACATCTATATGCACTCCTCAGTCAGTAAGTAACGGCCATTTTCTGGGATTGTTTTTAAGTTTTCTATTTCCCCTTCTGTGATGCATTTATACTAGTGTAGGGACCCACTACAACGCAAGGAACCGTGAAGTGGTTAGTGGGCTCATGTATCTTGGCCAACATCCAACCAATGCCTTGCATTTATTATCTATCATTCACATGCAGTGTGGCATTAAGACTCCAGGGGGAGCCCAGGGTGGCAGTACCAATGTGGTTCACTGAAGTAAATGCAGGGCAACTCGCTGAATTATCGCGGCATCATTAATAGGTTGCTGGTCTGCATGGTGAACTACATATATCAGAATGGTCTGGCACCTTGTATCCACTATGTGTGGGAGTGTACACCAAGCATCCACCCCCCTCATTATCAGGAGGCAGTGTGAGTGGCTGTCTTCTCGGTGTCCTGCACAGGTGTTATTGGCTCCTCCATTTGGTAGTCCGCTACCTGCATAGTGAGAGGAGGATGCATCTATATGCACTCCTCAGTCAGTAAGTAACGGCCATTTTCTGGGATTGTTTTCTTTTATTTGGTACTACATACAGACAGTCATCCGTAGATCAGGACTGTGCTGTAAGCCGAGTCTTCTAAGCACAGTATACGTTCATGTGACCGTCTTGAATATAAACTTTTCAAAAGTTTTCTAATTGTTGATTATTTGTGCATCATGAGTATCCACGGTCTGTAATTACAGTGGCCGGCAAATCACTTAGCTGAATTATTGTACACATAACAAAGGTAGCTTTAGCCGTCCTCTCAGTATAATGAGTTTCATAGCTGAGCTAATGTGAAGGAATTTGGTGAGGTTGCCAGAAAACTCTTCCTTGTTAGACCCCATTTCCATAGGCAGTTCCCACAGTGACATCGCCTGTATAAAATGTGACAGTAATGGATGCATGGGGTGTAGAAACCTGTTTAGGAAGTAAAACTTTGGGAGGGGTCAGACTTTACGGCTTAATTTATGGAAACTTTTGGATAAAACCTGCCTCGTTAAGGTGTATCGGAGCCACTTTTAAGTTCTATAGTAATTTAAAATCTAAATAATGGCAATTGAAAAGACGTCTGTGATCACCTTTTCTGACAAGTGAAGGTTATGCCTTTGAAGCCCTTGATAGGAACCTATGCATAAGAGCCTCGAGAGTGTTCAAGTAGGCTCTGGACTGCCATGCCAGCCCATCGCCACCCCCAGATCGCATTGCAGGGGGCACAGATGGGGTGCAAGAACGGATCCCTTGCCATCCCATTGACTGAGTAGACATGCATTCTGTTTTGACTGCAGCATCTAAACAGTTAATTGCCACTATTAGCGCTAACTGATTTCAGCTGGTGGCTGTCAAAAACAGCTGAAAGCTCCTGGGTTTGTTTTTTTGGGAGATCAGAACCCCTAACGCCCTCTGAAAACTTAATGATGGGGAAAAAAACCTTCAGAGCAAAGTGCTACATAGTGCTAGGGTTTATAATCAAACAGGAGGGCTGTTTTTTGCATTTCCTTGTTTTTTCTACTCCACAGTATTCAATCAGGTTCCTAAATGGGTTTTCCAACCATTGAGCTTCATGGCGTGTCCCTAAATGTCCGGTATTTGGGGAATTGGATCCCATGTCCCTTGTTGTGTAATGCCAAACAGTAGATGGTGGCAAAAAAACGAAGGAGAGAGTACATTGAGCACATTTACTACTCTGCTGCAGTAGAAATGTAGTATTGCATGGCGGTCATCCAGATAAATGGCCATTCTTGTAATACTAGGACAGCTTGAGTCTGCCAGAATGGGAACCACTATTATAGAGCTCTATCTTGGCTCACATTGGGGTATCCTGACCGCGTGATACCCTTGATGATGTGCATATTCCCTAATCGGGCATATGGACACGGGCTGTCTTGGTGAGAACCACTTTAATGTTCAGATGCAAGGTTGGATGTACCATATGTGCAACTTATGCAGAGTTTTGAGCGATTTAGAGACAACTCGTGGGATGCTGTATAATGAGCTGTTGGAGAACAAAGGGCCTTCTGATATTTTTGTCTGCCGCTGTTTAAATTGAATAAAAAGGAAAGAAGATAATGACTTGTTTGGGGTCTTATCAGTAGACACTGCAGTTGCAAAGTAGTGATACAGAGTGGGTGAAGTCCATCATACAGTCCGGTCATACTGAGGAGTGGTGTGTTTTTACGAGTGTGATGTTTGAAATACCTGAAGAAGAACCCTAAATAGGTTCTAAAGCTCGCTGTAACATCACGGCTTTTTGTTAGCCATTAAAGGGTATCATATCTACAAGATTACTTGGCTTCTCTTACTGAGAACAATCACAGTTTGAAACTTTGTCATCTAATAATGCATTGTTTACCAACAGGCTAAATAACAAATGAGATTAGCATTTTATCATTTATTCCTTAATGGAAAGTCACAGAACTGAAGGGCACATGGGTTTATTCACTGTACAATAAAAATAAGCCATTGGTACCATAGCAGTAATAGGATCTGCATGTCTCCATTTACCTACTTCCCCATTATGCAAGCTTGCACTGACCAATTACAGTGCAGCCTAGGAAGTATATACAGATTATTCATGGCATTAAACTTAGCAAATTTGCAGAAAATTCAGCCACTATACATACCCCTGTTCCCATGAAAATAAGACCTACCCCAGAAACAAGCCCTAGCATGATTTTTCAGGATGCTAGAAATAGAAGCCCTACCCCAAAAATAAGCCCTAGCTACAGTTAATACAAAGTCAATTTAAAAGGTGTCCAGGCAACTATACATGTAAAAAAGTAAAATCTTTTGCAGCTAAAATTAATGAGACCCTTTTTTTTGGGGGGGGGGGGGGGGGGGGTGGACGGCTATCTTATCAATCGTAGTTTAGCAAACTCAAAAAGTAAAGCCTACAGTACAGGAGGATTTGTAATTCTTCCCATTCACCCAATCATGACCCCACCTGCTTCCTCCTACTACTTTCCTTCCATTTTTTTTTTTTTTTTTTAATGCAAGTGAAGAGGTTTTGAGCAAATTTAGAAAAAGATTGAATTAATAGTTTGCGGCTCAGAAACTACTAAATAATTACTTTACCAAAAGTATACACACCATAATAAACAAAAGCAAAAATACAACTTTGCACAAACTTATTTTGTTTGTTACCACACCAGTATCACTAAAATGTGAGACCTTTTGGAAGAAAATTCTCATTCAACTTTTTTGCCAGATGTTAAAGGGTTTGTCCTGATCTTAGAAAACCCATTTTCAAGCATCTCTTATGGCATAGACATTTGGGATGTCCTTCAGTTACGTCAATTAGATGGAGCAAAGAGCGACTACAATGAGTATCTCTTGCTCTGAAGGACCCGGGATGTTGTGCCTGACAGCCCATTGATTTCAATAGGAATTATGTAATTCTTGACTTGTACTGTAGTGGTGCTTCTGGGGAATTAAACACCCTCGGCTTCACCTGTATATTGAGGTCCCACCCCTGTGATGAGCTTATTTTTTGAGGGTCCTTCTAACAAATACAGATTGTCCAAAGTAGTTAAATTCCTTTAAAGGGCTATCCATAAATATAATTTTTATTCCAAAGCTGCTCAACCTGCGGTAAAAACCTAAAAAGAAGTCCTACTCATCCGTTTTCTGCTGCTTCCGCTTCACCCTTTGCTCTGTGATTGGCTGTGGTGGCCATATGTCCCCAATGATGTCGTGGCTGGCTCACTAAAGCCGTTAGTGGAGAGCAGCGGGGCAGCGGTAAAAGGCGAGGAGACAGGTATGTCCTTTTTGTTTTCAGGCTGAACATCTTGAAAATTAGTTTTTGTCCTTGGGAAACCCCTTTAAGCTCTAGCCGTTCAACGACAAATCAGTTAACTTATTTTTTTACAAAAGCCTTAAAGTCCTAAAGTAACTTACTACATTTGGTGCTTTGTATACAGTAAGTATATTTCCCCTTACTGTGACTTATGTTAAATGACGGTAGATTTTATGTATTTGGCCTTCACATATATACCGATGACTTTCTCCTCCTAGTTGATGCCTCGAACCGGCAGACGCCTGAAACGTAAGTGTTGTCACTGTGGCAGAAAAGAAGTCATTCTATTTAAAACAAAACAGATCCATTTAAAAATAGCATAATGAGCAATAAACACCATTCTGGGCTAGTGATGGAGGAAATGTGTGAATATTTCTTCCTTATGCAGTGTTAAGCCACAGTACCTCCATTCCACTTCAGGACATACGAATGGATTACATAACTCTTCACTTAGTCACCGGCACATTATTTTTAACTGGTTTTACGTGGTATATTGGACGTTTTATAATTGGTCTCTGGTATTTTTATACTGGCAATCACTGACAGAACCTGTTTTATAATCACAATTTGTATATGGTCATAATAGGAGGGTGAATATTTTGTAGGACTTGTTCACACTTCTGTTAATACTCTGATGCCAGGCTTCCATCGCTTTTTGACAGTTAGAATAACTTCAGTGTTTTGCGCTGTCTTACCCTGTAATGCTCTCCATTGTAAATAAAAAAATTAATCTTATTTGTAAAGCGCCAACGTTCCGCAGCGCTTTCAAGTAATTACAAATGTAAGTACTCATTTTAGCAACCTCACCCCTCTCCATCCATCCAGCACATCTGGAACCAATTAGCCATTTCAATCGTTGAATTTGTTTGCCGCGCACAACTGAACCTACCATGCAGGTCGAAAAATACTCCGGTGCGCGTGCAAGAAAGCCTTGTTCATATTGCAAAAACATTGTATTATGAAGCGCACAATTGTGCTCACGCCCGTGTGAAGCCGGCCTAAAGTTAGCTGCAATTTCTTCTCCTTAAAAATGTTGTTTCTGGTCACTGACATTGTGTAACAGATGACCTCTTTAAGCGCTTTTCAATGATTTTTGGACCTTTTGAGTAATGTCTGATCCAAATAGGCTTTGGACTACATCAGCCTGAAAAATGATCTCCTGCAGCCACTCATGACAACATTTTGAAATCATGTAAATTGCAAATTTATTATTCAATAAGTTTTTATTAGAAACTTTATGCAATACAAAATTTGCAGTAGAGTAAATTTCTCTAATACATTGCTTTCATGTATCCAGTTTAGTAGCGAACATATTAAGGCAAATGAATAAAAAAAAAAAAAAAGGAAAATTTGATATATAGTACTGTTAATTGGTCAAGTCACCTTTACGCAGGCCTCACAACCTATGGCTCTACCAACCAGGCTAAACAGGCGAGCCATGGGAGCCGAGCAGAGAGGAGACATCAATAACCTATTACTATACTTCTATAAACTAATAAACATTTAATGCCCTTGAAACCCATACAGGGCTGTCCCTTGAAAGAGGGAACCCTGAAAGGTCAAGGGAAACAGAGAGGATGAGAAGAGGGAGAGAAACGGTGAGATGGGAAGGGGGAGGAAGGTGAAAATGAGGAGACAGCCTAGAGAGCTCATATGGAAAGAATGTATAGAAAAAGACAAGAAGAATAAAAGAAAAGAAGAAAAAAAGGGGGGAAATGCCTCAGTCCAGGTTCAGCCACTCTATACTTTGCCTAACCGCGTTTAGGAAAGGCTCCAGTTGCCAGCCATTGCTCGAACCCCACAGAGCTGCGGAATGACATCCAAGTCTCCCAGGTAGACCAATAGGCCAAGTACTTATCATCATCTCTGGCCCTTAAGTCCTCCATATGGCCTATTTCGTCCATAGCCGTTGCCTAATTCAATCTCGTCAGGGGACTCTGAGATCTCCAGAGTCAGGGGATAACTAATCTCATAGCCATAAGGAAAAATCTGAGATTGTTCGTCTTGCTCATATCAATACGCCCCGGCAAGTTCGATAACAGGGCAATTTCAGGAGTCACCGACACAGGTTCCCAACTCAAGGCATTGAATATGTCCTTAATCTCCTTCCAGAGTCCAGAAATGCGAGGACAGGACCACCAGATATGCTTAAGTGTGCCCACCTCCCTCTCGCATCTCCAACACAGTTCAGAGGTTCCCAGGTAATACCTGGCCAGTCATGCAGGAGTGCGATACCACCTCGTTATCAATTTGTAGTTCAGCTCCTGGTGATTGCCAGAGGCCGTCATCTTATGAGAAAGGCATAATGCCTTGGCCCATTCTCTCTCCTCCAGAGTCCGACCCATGATGTCCTAATTCCCCTCCCCGGATCCTGGCCCTCCCCAGCCACCAAAATGCCCTAGACCTTGGAGCTATCGCCCTTTGGCCGATGTGGACTATCACACATCTCTTCAAAGGGGGTAGACGGTGCAGTTAGATCCGAGATTGGTCCCAGAGGTCGAACAAAGTGCCCCAGCTGGAGATATTGGAACCACGCACCTGCCATAGGTCCCCCTCTCAAAAAATCGAACTGAGTGGGAGAAGTCAGTCCTTATTGGTTAGATCCCGTACTCTCGGGAGCCGGACCCCAATCTGTCCAGTAATGGTGGGCCTGTGTCTCCCTGGGGAAAGTCCGGGTTCCCTTGTAAAGGCGTCCAAGGCCCCGGAACCATAACAAGGTCACCCCAAGTGCAAAATTATCCCAGATCTTCAGTATTGAACTCAAAAAGGGTGGAACCCTGATCCCCAGTTGTCCCAATCCTCCCTTAAGTCAAAAAAAGGTCCTGGACTCATCCTGGGGCAAAGCTGTGTTCTAGCTCAACCCACAGTTTGTAGTAAGGCAGGCCTGCTTGCCCCCTCCCCCCCTCTTTTCGCCGAGTGAGCAATCTGAAACTGAGGAATGCTCATAACCCACCCCACATGAAACGTGTCACTGCCTTACATAGCCTAATAAAATAATTTTGCAGGATCCGAATTGGCAGGGCTTGAAGGAGTTTGGGGAGTTCATTTTAATGGAGCCGATTCTCCCGAACCACGAGAGGTTCAGTGGCCGCCACCTACAGTTAGGGCCAGAAATATTTGGACAGTGACACAAGTTCTGTTATTTTAGCTGTTTACAAAAACATGTTCAGAAATACAATTATATATATATAATATGGGCTGAAAGTGCACACTCCCAGCTGCAATATGAGAGTTTCCACATCCAAATCGGAGAAAGGGTTTAGGAATCATAGCTCTGTAATGCATAGCCTCCTCTTTTTCAAGGGACCAAAAGTAATTGGACAATGGACTCTAAGGGCTGCAATTAACTCAGAAGGCGTCTCCCTCGTTAACCTGTAATCAATTAAGTAGTTAAAAGGTCTGGGGTTGATTCCAGGTGTGTGGTTTTGGATTTGGAAGCTGTTGCTGTGACCAGACAACATGCGGTCAAAGGAACTCTCAATTGAGGTGAAGCAGAACATCCTGAGGCTGAAAAAAAAGAAAAAATCCATCAGAGAGATAGCAGACATGCTTGGAGTAGCAAAATCAACAGTCGGGTACATTCTGAGAAAAAAGGAATTCACTGGTGAGCTTGGGAACTCAAAAAGGCCTGGGCGTCCACAGAAGACAACGGTGGTGGATGATCGCCGCATACTTTCTTCGGTGAAGAAGAACCCGTTCACAACATCAACTGAAGTCCAGAACACTCTCAGGGAAGTAGGTGTATCTGTCTCTAAGTCAACAGTAAAGAGAAGACTCCATGAAAGTAAATACAAAGGGTTCACATCTAGATGCAAACCATTCATCAATTCCAAAAATAGACAGGCCAGAGTTAAATTTGCCGAAAGACACCTCAAGAAGCCAGCCCAGTTCTGGAAAAGTATTCTATGGACAGATGAGACAAAGATCAACCTGTACCAGAATGATGGGAAGAAAAAAGTTTGGAGAAGAAAGGGAACGGCACATGATCCAAGGCACACCACATCCTCTGTAAAACATGGTGGAGGCAACGTGATGGCATGGGCATGCATGGCTTTCAATGGCACTGGGTCACTTGTGTTTATTGATGACATAACAGCAGACAAGAGTAGCCGGATGAATTCTGAAGTGTACCGGGATATACTTTCAGCCCAGATTCAGCCAAATGCTGCAAAGTTGATCGGACGGCGCTTCACAGTACAGATGGACAATGACCCCAAGCATACAGCCAAAGCTACCCAGGAGTTCATGAGTGCAAAAAAGTGGAACATTCTGCAATGGCCAAGTCAATCACCAGATCTTAACCCAATTGAGCATGCATTTCACTTGCTCAAATCCAGACTTCAGACGGAAAGACCCACAAACAAGCAAGACCTGAAGGCTGCGGCTGTAAAGGCCTGGCAAAGCATTAAGAAGGAGGAAACCCAGCGTTTGGTGATGTCCATGGGTTCCAGACTTAAGGCAGTGATTGCCTCCAAAGGATTCGCAACAAAATATTGAAAAAAAAATATTTTGTTTGGGTTATGTTTATTTGTCCAATTACTTTTGAGCTCCTAAAATGTGGAGTGTTTGTAAAGAAATGTGTACAATTCCTACATTTTCTATCAGATATTTTTGTTCAACCCTTTAAATTAAACGTTACAATCTGCACTTGAATTCTGTTGTAGAGGCTTCATTTCAAATCCAATGCGGTGGCATGCAGAGCCCAACTCGCGAAAATTGTGTTACTGTCCAAATATTTCTGGCCCTAACTGTATCTAACTCTTTTACTATAGAGGAGAACATTGGTTCAAAATTGAGGTCAAATATTTCCTCTGGGTTCGGAGAAAGGAAGACTCCTAAATATTTGATGTGGTCCTCCCGCCACCTCAAGGGGAACAGGGACCTAAGGTGTGAAATTTCCGAGCCCGGTAGAGTAATATTCAGAATTTCTGATTTACTCAGATTAATCTTGAAATTACTAACCTGGCTAGATCTGTCAAATTCTTGCAGAATAGCAGGTAGAACCTGCCTGGGTTTTGTAATATATACTAGAATGTCATCGGCGAGCAATGCCACTTTGTGTTTGCTTGTAGCTGCCCTAAAACCCTGTATCTTCCCGTTTTCTCTGATGGCATTAGCTAATAATTCCATAACTAGAATATACAGGGTTGGTGAAAGTGGACACCCCTGCCCCATGCCATTTCTGATATTGATTGGGGTAGATAGCTTCCCATTCACCCGCACCTGCGCCGTGAGGTTTTTATAAAGGGCCATTATCCAATTTATCAATCTATTACCCTGGCCTATTTTCCTCAGTGTGGCCTCTAGAAATGCCCAACTTGATCAAACGTCTTCTCCGAGAGAAGACATAGGGGACTGTCTGCTGCCCACGCCCTGCTAATCAATGAGAGTGTCCGTATCGTATTATCCCTAGCCCCCCGCCCAGGGACAAACCCCACATGGTCGCTATGCATGAGTTCCGATACCAGGGGCCTTAAACGTGTGGCTATGGTTCAAACAAAAATTTGTGTGCCCACATTCAGTAGAGAAATCGGGCGGTAATTCCCACATACCATGGGATCTCTCCCCGGCTTCAGGAGAACTGTGATGACTGCTTGTAATGCTTGGGGTGCGAAGGGACCGTCCCCTGAAACCCTGTTAAAGGCCCTCCGTAAGATAGGGGTGATGAGGTCCCTACAGGTTTTGTAGAACCTGGGCGTAAAACTGTCCGGCCCAGGGCTCTTCCCTATTTTTAGGTTCTGAATCTCTCCCAGTATTTCTTGTTCCGAGAAGTCCTCTTCAAGCATCGTCGAGTTTTCTGGGAGGATCGGGGCCGGGGCATAGCTACTTAAGTACTGATCAACTGCTGATGAGTTACCCACCATTGGTCCGTCCATGGCCTTATCTATATTGTAGAGCTCACCATAATATTCTCTGAAACACTCCAGGATATCGCCAGTCGCGTATACCTTCCCCCTTTTTTTGAATTCAATGAAAAAATATATGACTGGCTTTCCCGCAGATTTAAAGCTTTCGCCAACCAGGCACTACATTTGTTCATGTACTTGTAAAAACCACCCCTTATTCTATCCCTCATACACAAATGGACTCTATCCATTATCCACAGTATCTGCTGGCGTAATAGTGATATCTCCGCATTCAGAGACTGGGAGGCCTTAGATTTGTTTGCCCACTTTGCCTTGTCCAGTTGGCCTATCGGGTCTCTCACTTTACCTGTCCTCTCCTTCTTGAGCCGCGACCCATGGGAAATAGATATACCCCTCAAAACGCATTTCAGCGCCTCTCGCTCAATGGTCGGAGAAGTCGTGTCCGTCTTGTGTGTTTCCGCAAAAGTTTTAAATTGCAATTTTAAGGCACTCTTTATTCAGTTAAAGGGATTCATCCCAGAAAACCTTTTTTTTATTTATTTATTTATTTTTTTGAATTGCTCACCAAAATAGGAGCATCTTTTTAATTTACACACAAAAAAAAATCTTTTTCAAGATATATAGCGAAGAGTGCATTCACATGGGCATATGTGTATTTTGGTCTGTGAATATGAAACAAGCAAGGTATCGACAGTTTGTTACATGCATAAATATGCAGTATATTTGCACCCATCAGAAAATTCCATTGGGTTTGTGCGTAGATATGATGCGAATACTCAGATCCTCCTGCGTATTTCCTCAGTATTTACGCACGTCTATTGATTTGTATGGGCTATTTCTGTGCTTATTAGTGACATGCTGTGTTTTCTTTTTATCGAAAGTTGTGTGAAATATATACGCAGCTGTGAATTGAATCCATTGGAATCAACGGGCTCTATTCAATACGCATTATGCGCATAACCCACTGCGTAAATAGCCTTGTGTGAATGCACAAGGAGGCGTTTCGTAATCATGCGAGGTAGATATATACGCCGATGCGATGCCGTGTCCTGTGGACTGCAGATACTGATGTATAGTCAGCAGCAATACATTGTGCAGGGGTGCCGTTTTCATACACATTCCCGGGAAATTAAAAAAAAAAAATCACACAGCGCATGTTCGTGTACATGTGAGACCCGGGCATATACAGTGCCATACGGGGTCTCTGCTGGCTCTCTGCCGGCAGAGGGTATGGTAACAATATGGGAAAAACTAGTTTACGTACATACGCCTGTGGTCATGAGCCCCTACGCTGCAGATTTTTTTTTTTTTTAAATTCTATCAGTCCTGCGGGCTCTTTTAAAATGTGATGTGTAAACCTGCCCTAAATGAGCGGACTTGTCGAGACTGTTTTATCAGGTGGGCTGGTTGCTGTGTAACACCTACAGTGGATGTAAAAAACACACCCCTATTAAGGTTTTTGTTTAAAAAATAAATAAAAGATCTAACGAAGATTAATCATTCCATTGGGAGACAAACTGAAATAATTTAGACCGGGGAACCTCCTCCCCCCTAAAATAATGTGGTTGCATAAATCTGCACACTCTAAAACTAATATTTTGTTGATGCACCCTTTGACCTGATCACAGCATTCAGTCTTTTTGGGTCGGTGTCTATCAGCATGGCACATACTTGGCAATCTTCGCCCACTCGTCCTTGTAAAAGTGCTCCAAATCCGTCAGATTTCAAGGGCATCTTATGTGTAGCGCCCTCTTCAGGTCAACCCACAGGTTTTTTAATGTGTTTTATGTCTGGAGACTGGCAGGCCATTCCAAAACTGTGTTGTTTTTTTTTTTTCTTCTGGCGACGCCATTCTTTTGTAGATTTGGAGTCCTGCGTTGGGTTCGTATAGGGCCAAAAGATGAAATTCCTCTTTAGCTTTTTAGGAGAAGCCTGGTTGCCTTTCATTGGTTCATAAAGCACTGCAGTGATTGGCTGAGCTGCGGTGTTTGAGAACCAATCAGAGCCAGGGCTTCCTGGAGGCGGGGATTTTGAAACTCCAAACCAGCAAGCACTGACTGAAATCTACAAGTAAGTTTGCCGGAGCCGCAGAGGAGATTCGCGGCGTAGCCGACAGCGCCTGTTAGGTGATGTATTGTTTTTGTTTTTAAAATGCAGATAGGCCTTATTTTAGGGCTTTTACAGTAGGATTTTCTACTGTAAAACTTGCATTGCACTGCACGAAAACCGCGTTTTCATGTGATGCAACAGAAAGGAAGGCTCCATAGAGAAATGTGGTCTGCAAAACCCCACAAATCACGACTGAATAGAGCGTGTTGTGATTTTGTATTCTTGCAATGTTGCAGACTACAAAACATCGCTAATGTGAAGGAACGCATTGGAAAGCATGGGCTTCACATACATGCGATTTGTAGCAATGTCGCATTGTGAGAACATTGTGCGATTTTGTCGCCCATGTGAAACTGGCCTAAATGTGATTGCATAATTCTGTACAGATAGGCCGCCTGCACACGGGCGGAAATCCCGCCGCGGGATTTCCGCCACTGAAAGTTTGCATAGAAGTGCATTACAATACGCACTCCTATGCAGACGGCCGCGGTTTGGCCGCGCGAAATCTCGCGCGGCAAACAAACCGCGACATGTCCTATTTTTGTGCGGGGCACGCACTCACCCGGCTGCCGGCTCCGGTCTGCGCATGCGCCGGCTGCTCAGCAGCCGGCACATGAAAGAGCCGGGGCCGCCAGGCGCAGGAGAGTACGCGCTCGTCCCTGCAGGCTCTCGGGTCGGGTCCCGCGGCGAGAATTCTCGCTGCCGGATCCAACCCGCTCGTCTGCAGGCGAGAAATGTGAAATCTTTGGCCGCCTGCACACGAGCGTTCCGGATTCCGCTAGCAGATTTTCACGCGTGCATGGTACCTAAATGTGCTTGCGGATAGGTGCGGATGCGTGAAAAATCACGCGCGGATATACGCGGATGTGTTGCGGAAAAAAACGCGCAGAAAAACCAGCAGACGCCCCTTATTGTAAACCCAACCCCTAGAGAACTGCCCATTCCTTGGAAAACAGCTTAAAAACCAACACCCAGACTCCGTTTTGTCCCTCTTGCTTGTGCGAGCACCGTTAAATTATTCTGGCAACATGCTTTCACCCGGTGAGCAGATGTCTTTGTGGGCATGGTTGATCCATGTAACTTTTTTCAAGCGCTTCTCCAGCGTGACTTTATTTCAGTCACTGCAAAAAAATTCACAAGAGGAATTCATTACTACAGATTTTGCATTCTTACATCCTGCATTGGCAAGAAATACTACCTATCTCCCTCTACACATTGCGGGTGTCTGCTGAGCAAGGCTATTAACCCAATAAATGCCGCTTCAGTGGCACCAGTGGAAAATACAACTGTTCCCGCAAAAAACAAACAGGGAGGGCTTAGTAACTTGGGCGCATCCTGGCGGCTGATGCACCCGTCTTCCTGCACAAGACGGCCACAATGCAGGATGGACGTCTTTCCACAGAGCTGGAGGAAAGAACACACGCCCGGCAATGGAGCCGGTCATGTGCTCTTTTCTGCCAGCGTTGCGGAGAGTTGTCCGTCCTGCAGTGTGACCGTTTTGGTATCGCTGCATCCGTAAAAGTCTGATCTATCAAAGTAATGTATGATTTACCCTGCACGGTGAATGTGGTAAAAAAAAATAAAGAAACTACGCCCGAAATGCATTTTTTTGGTCACCCTATTTCCGAGAAAAAATGTAATAAAAGGCGATCAAAAAGTCAACTGTATGCGAAAATGGTACCAACAGAAACGTCAGGACATAGCGCACAAAATGAGCCCTCACACAACTATGTCGCCAAAGAAATAAAAAAGTTATTGCACGCAGAAAATGGACACAGAAAATAATTTTTAAAAATTAAATATCTTAAAAAAAAAAAAAATACAAGTACTACAGCAAAAAAAATACTATATAAGTTTGGTAACGTAGTAATCGTACTGACCCATACAATAAAAATATCAAGTCGTTTTTGTTGCACTTTGCGCGCTGCAGAAACAGGACGCACCGAAAGATGTGGAAAGTCTTTTTTTTTTTTTTTTCTCTCAGATTACAATTTTTTAAAGGTTTTTCAGTAAATTATATGGTACAATAAATAGTGCCATTGCAAAATACAACTCGTCCCGCTAAAAAACAAGCCCTCATACAGCGACGTCGATGGATAAATAAAGGAACTACGATTTTTTTAGGGAGTAGGGGGGAAAAAAAGGAAAAAAGCAAAAAAGCTCCGTCACTAAGGGGTTAAAAGTGGGGATGGAAAAAAGCACAATAAAAACAAAAGTAAAACTGCTTGGCCACTAAGGGGTTAAAATGAGAAAAAAAGGACATTTGACGCAATAGCGAATAATACTCATGCAAGTTCTTCTTTTCCACTTCTATTGCGTTCGTCCAGGCATCCCCATAAACCCGAGCGGAGAGTTGAAGCCAGGATTGTTCATTTCTATTCTTGTTTAAGTACTCTGGGGAGTTACTGTCCCATATGCTAGGGAAGTCCTGCATCATTGCGACAAGTTTGCCCATGTCGATCATTATTCGTTACGCCTGGTGACTGCAGGCTGGTGGCTTGTGGCTGCAGGCTTGTGGCTGCAGGCTGGTGGCTTGTGGCAGGCTGGTGGCTTGTGGCTGCAGGCTGGTGGCTGCTGTCTGGTGGATGAGGTGACTGGAAGGGCAGTGCTGCTGCTGAAATTTGCCTGTGAAGCTCTGTGCTGTGTGTTGGGATGCCTCCTACCATGCCTACTTCCTGTAGTCATAGCAACCAGTGACTCCATCCGCAGCTGCACTGCGGATGTACTGCGTGAAAAAACGCACCCATTCACTTGTATTGGAGGCTTCACGCGCAGAATCCGACCCAAATTAGAACAGGTCGCAGATTTTTTCAAGCGCGTGAAAAAACGCGATACAAATCCGTCCGTCTGGGGACAACTGCGGATCCTCATAGGAGTATATTGGCTGCGGTCTGGGGCGGATAATGTGCCTAAAATAACGTGCTAGAAATTCCGTTCGTGTGCAGGCACCCTTAGGAGCATGTGGAATGTTTATATTCCCTTAATGATTGATGCCTCGATTAGGTATGCCTCCTAACACCGCTGCCAGCAGTAGCTGTTACAATGTAACATTTTGTTTGTTGAACTTCCATTTGTGTAGTAGGAAATCATTGACTATCTGAATCTTTTCTGACTTTTCCTGTACTTATAATTAAAAATAAAAATTTGGTATTGCCACGTCCATAAAAGTCTCATCTATCAAAATAACACATTATTCATCCTCAATAGTAAATGTTGTCAAGAAGAAAAAAAAACACCAGAATTGCGAGCTTTCCTTTTTTTGTCACGGCGTCTCCAAGAAAAAATGTAATCCGCTCTCAAAAAGTTGTATTTTCTTCAGAGTGGTACCAATAGAAACCAAAAGTCATCCCACAAAAAACAAGCCTTTCCACAACCCCATGGAAAGATCTGCAAAAAAAGATAGCGCAGCAAAACTGACCCAGAGAAGAAAGGCATTGTGTTATTTTTGTTGCATTATGGTGACTGTGAAGACAAGAAACTCCCCCCCCACCCCACCCCACCCCACCTCCAAGATGACAAAAATGCATTTATTTCTCCCATTCTACTACACTTTGAAATTTTAATACGTTTTTCAGTACATTATATAGCATTGAAAATTATATATATTTTTTTAAAGAAAGGAGGAGAAACCAAAAGAAAAGGGGGCTGCATTCCTAAGGGGTTAAAGAATTCTTCAATGGCAAACTATTCCTTTAAAACTACCTCAGCCTATATCGGGATAGTTTGGCTAGTGGGAACGTTTTTTTCTTGTGACGTGATGACTTTATTTTACTTTTCCCTTCCCTCCAGTACATTTTCCAGATCACAGGAAATGACAAGAGACAGATCTGTCAATAACATTAATATCTACCGGAGTTTTGTGTATGATGTATGTCATTGAAGATGGCATTGAAAGACAGTGTTTCTCTTCAGATAATATATAAGGGGTGGTGGAATAATGAGAATGAACAAGCGTGGGATTCACTCCTTATGATTAATGTTTTGTGCTTTATCTTTGTAGACCTTTTACTAAAGTTGCTTTTCACGCTTTCTACAAAGGCAAACAGTAGGGTGTATGCTATGTTTGAACTTCCCATTTTACATTGTCGTGGTCCTCTCCAGCGTGGTCTTTTAGAAAGCTAGATGCGAACCTGTCTTGTGCTAGATGAGTCACTATTTAATCACATCCTTTCATTAAGGAACCTTTACACGGCATGACTGTCGGGCGTATAAGTGCCATCACTGCTGTGCTTGACACAGAATGGAGAGGGTACGTTTACATGGAACGAGTGTCAGGTACATAAGCACCCGATGCCCGTCCCACGGACTACCGCTTCCTTGTGAATGGTGGCGGAGCGGCCGGGGATTGTTCAAGATGCTCAGAGTTTGGGTAAGGAGAGAAGCAGCCAAGCCGAGACATGTTTAGGTCACGGATACATAAATGCGTCTGAAATACTCTTCATCTGTCATCGGCCTTATATAAATCATTAGATGGTAAATAAAAAGTAGAACAATATTTGCAAAAATACTTCAGTTTACCAGTTTTGAACAAGAGTAGAGTTTGCAGTGATATTCTTGTTCAAATTAAACAATAAGGACAGCGCCAGAGAGATAAAATGATGTATAGTATAGGAAAAAAGGAGAGAGGACTCGCCTGGCGCAACGACCCAACCACGCTGGTAGGTCACCACACCTTGATTTCCTGCGTATGTGTCAAAACGACATCTAGTGTGGAAGAGCGTAACAGGGAGGGTCTCAGAAAAGGTATGCAAACACAAGATACAGTAGGTGCAGAAAATCTCCCGAGCTCAGAGGGTCCAGTCGGTCATAAATGTAATGATTTAAATATACACCAATGTCCTTGCTTCAAGGGAGGGTCTAAAGCGAATCCAGACCCCCCACCTCTCCTCGTTAATCCGAGGAAACTGAATGCCTAATCTTGGAATAGATGGGTCCACTGGCTGATGTAAGTTGCTGCCAGCACCAGGTACTGTGCTCCAACTATAATTTTCATCGGGTCCAGCAGGGAGACTATTTTGCAGGTCACATGGTACTCAAAGCAGTTTTCATATGACAACCAGAAGTCCAGGGACCAAAGGTGCCGAGTCTGCTCTCCCTGTGCCACAGCTTCTGCTGGTTTCTTTCGCTTTTGGACATTGATTCCAAGATCAAGCATTTTGTTTCATGTCTCCTTGGATCAACAGGGAGGTCAGGGCTCACAATGGACACTCCATGGAAGTAAGTACATTAGTGCTTATCTCATGGTTAGCCCCTTGGAGCGTAGGTGATATTCTTGTTGTCAGCCCATAAGAGTCTGGCAGTATGCTCTGTCAGTGTCTGTTAGAATTCATGATACAAAATTGATATTAGTGTTTTAAAGGGGTTGTCCAACTCTGAAGATTGATGACCTAACCACAAGATAGGTCATCAATAGCTGTTTAGTGGATGTTGGGCACTGGCCACCAACTGATCAGCAAATGTTGAACTATTCCGAGGGTAGGCCATCCATCTTCAGGGCCGGACAACCCTATTAAGTAGGTGGCCTCTTAGAGAACCCTTTTGTTCGTGCCATAGTAGGACTATACCTCATTAATACAGGTGGTCCTCCTATGTTATCTAAAGCCTAGG
The DNA here is from genome assembly GCF_035609145.1 of Eleutherodactylus coqui. NCBI lineage: Eukaryota > Metazoa > Chordata > Amphibia > Anura > Eleutherodactylidae > Eleutherodactylus > Eleutherodactylus coqui. The sequence goes on from NC_089844.1 coordinate 76,364,278, forward strand.
GGCATGAACGCCACCAACTTTTTCTTTTGGAGAGTAGAAGATGTTCAGTGAGAACAGTAATCATTCACTGATTTCAGTAAGTAATATAATGCCTCATTTAGGGATTGTTCACATCAGTATTTTGATTTCCGTTTTTGAACGGGTCTTTTTTTTTTTTGTCAAAAATGGAATGCATAGCAAAATGGATTTCAAATTGAAACAAATGGAAACCATCGTGTCCAGAAGAAGGATCTGTTGAGAAAGTTGACAGAATCTATCAGTTTATCTTTGCTTCCTTTTTCCATGCTATTTTAATGGATCTGTTTTTTACTAGAGATGAGCGAACGTACTCGGTAAGGCCGATTTCGCAATCGAGCACCGCGATTTTCGAGTACTTCACTACTCGGGTGAAAAGTACTCGGGGGCGCTGTGGGGCGGGGCGGGGGGTAGCAGCGCGGAACAGGTGGGAGCTCTCTCTCCCTCTCCCCCCCACTCCCCTCTGCAACCCCCCGCTCACCCTCAGCGCCCCCGAGTACTTTTCACCCGAGTAGTGAAGTACTCGAAAATCGCGGTGCTCGATTGCGAAATCGCCCTTACCGAGTACGTTCGCTCATCTCTAGTTTTTACTATTTTGCCTTTCTGACCTTCTGCGCATGCTCATTCAAAAAAGGATCCATTAAACGGACATCAAAATAGGAGCAATTCAGTCCTGTCAACCATTGACTATAATGTAAAAAGAAAGACCCATTTGGTATCTAGTTTTTAAATCAGAATAATAGCACAGACTGCTGCTATATTGTTTCTACGAAAATACATAAAACCCTGAAATCAAACTTGACGGAATTGAACTGAGCATAATGTTGGCTCAGAAAATCCCACTAAAATCAGTGGGACTTAAAAGGGGTTTTCTTGGCATAAAATGGAAATTCTGAAAATGCTGCAATCTAGGAGATACAGCCAAGTAGCGGTGACCGGTCTCTCCTGTCTGCTGCTCTGGACCCTCTTCTTCGTCCCATGTAGCCGCTGACCTGCTGTTTATATGCATCGCTTCTGGCATAAACACAACAACAGACTATTACCTACAAATGTCTGTATGCATAGTACTTGTTTACTGGCCAGCACTGTAGTTCCGCCCACAACTCACAGGTCCTACAACTCCCAGCATGCATAGAGCTTGTTTACTGGCCAGCGCTATAGCTCCGCCCACATCTCGCAGGTCCTACAACTTACCGGCACCAACCTCCCTCTCACTCATGGTGAAGCCCTGAAGCAGACAGACCGGAGCTTTCGACACTCTGAACTGCACATGAGCAATACAGCGGAGTGCTTCCACCCCTCCCATCATGCACTGCTCACAGGATGTTGGAGGCTATAGACGGGGAAGGAAGTAGCAAATGCAGGCAAGATGTCCGACAAAGGGGAGATGTTTTTCAGGCAGAGGGTCATGTGACATAGAAAATTAAGAAAGTAGCAGACCGGGTGCAGTGAACCCATAACAAAATTACTTATTGTGGTGCTGTACACTAGATTCTAACGTTAGTCTGTGTCGGAATCCCCCTTTAACCCCTTGAGTGGCAGGTTTCCTATCACCCTGTCGTGCCCACCAGGGCAGGTTTTTTAAAATGGTCTAATCATTGAATTTCAACTAGTTTTGCAGTTGCGTCTCAAGAGCCATAACTTTTTCATTTTTCCATTGACATGGCCATATGAGGGCTTGTTTTTTGCGGGACAAGTTGTGATTTTTTAAACAGGGGGGAGGAAAAAAAGAAATGGGGAAAAAAGAAAAAAAGGGGCCATGTCATTAAGGGGTTAAATAATGTATTAACTTCCTTCTCTGGGTCATTACGACGCATGGATACCACATGTGTGATTGTATTTTTGATTTTTTACAAAGTAAAGGGAGACAAGTGTTTTTTTTATTTTTTTAATAATTTTTTTTTTTATTTTTTTTATTTTTTTTATTTTTTATTTTTGTCCCTATAGGGGACTTCCACAGGGACCCATCAGGACCCCTGATCACATTCCGGGGGTCCGATGGTGACAGCCCTTTACATGCTGCAGTGACAGCCCTTTACATGCTGCAGTCACATAGACTGCAGCATGTAAGGGGTTAACACAGCAGAGATCAGAGGTTTTCTCTGATCTCTGCTGTTAGAGCTAGTACCTAGCTGTCCTCTGACAGCTAACAACTAGCTCTCCCTGCCACAGAGACCATCGGCTTGCTTCTGACAAGCCGATGGTCTCTATGGCAACCTGTAAACAAAGCAGGAGATATTGCCGGCATATCGGCATGTCGGCAATATCTTCTGCTGGTTTTTCAAAGCCCTTGCACTGCTCTGTGTGGGTCTGTGCAGGCAGAGCACACTGTCACAGCTTGTGGCATTGTGCTCTGCAGCTCCCATAGTGATACATAGCCCGGAAATCTTCCGGGCAGTATCGCTATGAGCAGTGGAGCTCGGCCCCGGAAATTTTCCGGGCGTGCCACTCAAGGGGTTAACACTAAACTACTTTTTACTGTTTTGTAGATCCTTTGATGAAAATACAAAATGGAAATTAAAAACGGTGACGTTAATGAGCCCGCATACTGAAGCTCCAGGTCTTAAATGGGCGCATTTACACAGGCGAGTGCAATATCAGTCCGAGAAACCGGGACTCATGTTGCACTTGCAAATCTGCCCAAAAATAGGACATGTTGCAATTTATCTCTCGTATTTCTACTTTTCACAGCACTGCGATAGAAAAAATGCACATGTCATGCACCTATTAAAAACCGAGTTCTTTTCTCGTGCGATTTCTATGTATCTTGCAACGCGCAGAAACCGTGCGGGAAAATCAGACAAACAAATGCAGCTTAATAGCGTCACCGACACTTAGAGTGCATTTCAAAATAGAATTAGCTTTCCCTGCTTAGAAATGAGTAGATATATATACAAGTAGCCCAACTAGTTCTTCCGGGCAGCCACCTTTTATGTTGTATTTTCCCCCCATGTCTGCACAGGTTTCTTCCAAGGCATCTAGTTTCTGTTGTCACTTTAAGGGCTCAGCCAGAGGGGCGTTTTTTGCTGCGCATGTTTTTTTGCGTGTGCAATTCGCAGGTATATAGAACCAATGCTTTTCAATGGCAGCGGTCACATGTCCGATTTTTAGATGCGCATAAAATTCGCACCTACAAAAGATAGAACATATGGGTGGCAATGGACGTGTTCACGCATTTTTGTTTTTCCACGCACGAATAAAGTCATGTAAAAAACGCCCGTCTGATTGAGACATAAAAGAGGCACTGATAAGTTATTTAGCTTTGTCAGAAATTGGCCTGAATGTGTCTGATGTAATAGACGCACAGGCTTAATTTCTTGTTTCTGGACCTTAAACCTGCGCCATTGTAAGTATACAGCACGGGTTTAAAGCAGGAGCATGTCGGGTGCCTGGCTGTCCGAGACAGCTGGGGACCCTGAGGAGAAGCCAGAATGCTTATAACAGCTCTTGCCTTCTCTTTTCGGGCTCTACATGGTACACAATAAGAACTATTTAGCTAACAGAGGAAGTCGCGGTGCCGTTTGCACTGTTGGACGTGGCGATCCCTTTATCGTTGGTGTCTTTCAGCATGGCAGAGTTGTTAGGTCTTAACAGATCCAGCTCAGGTTTGCTAGTGACTAATATCATCATAGGGGGATGTTTTCACCTGTAACTGGGGCTCCTATTGTTGCTGCAGCTACAGTGGAAAACTGCAAAAAAAAAAGTGACATTGTGAATGTCCCCCAGAGATCTTATATGACGTCATGGGAGACATACATGTTCAAAGAAATATATATTTTATATATTACCGCATGGTCCTACTAGTGTTTGGGAACGGACACCACACAACCACCACAACCTTACCGCCTCTTCTGGCGTCAGTGCTCACACCCTGGGCGCCATGATGCCAGAAGTTCGTAATGGTGACTCTGCAACCTCTGATTGGCTGTAGCGGTCACGTGGTGTCCATTAGCAAACAGACACCAGAAGGACTGCAAGGCTGCATTTCCAGATCATCGGGGCTGAGGATGGGTAAGTATTGCTGAATTTTGTCTTTTTTTTTCTTTTTCTGCCCTGTGCACTTTTCCTAAAAAATGTTCTAACCCGACAAGCAACTTTTTCTACACAGTACCCCTAATAAAATAGAAAAAAGGAATAGAAAATTTATATGAAAAAAGGTATTAAAAACAGCAGTATAATCACAAAAAAGGCAGAAAAAAATATAACCGTAGCCCGAGGAAAAAGTTATAAAAATAGGGACAGTAAGGCTTCATGCCTATGGCTGGATCGGATTCCGATCACAGCGGAATCAGACCCTGTGCCCTGAGAGTGACCCCCGCGTACCTGTCTTGAAGTCTTCTTTCTGCTTTGCGGATGTGCTGGCTTGCGCGCCGCCGCACATGCGTAGTGCAGACAGTTGTGCCAGCTCGGTTTGTACATGGCCCCAATGGGATTCGATACGCTGGGTGTAGACACCTGTCAACGGGTTGACAAAATTTTCAGAATGATTCACCATTTGGTGAGTGTAACTAGAAGCGGGCCACGTGGATATGTTCCTATTAGAGATGAGCGAACGTACTTGGTAAGGGCGATTTCGCAATCGAGCACCGCGATTTTCGAGTACTTCACTACTCGGGTGAAAAGTACTCGGGTGCGCTGTGGGGCGGGGGGTTGCAGAGGGGAGTGGGGGGTAGCAGCGGGGAACAGGGGGGAGCCCTCTCTCTCTCCCTCTCCCCCCCACTCCCCGCTGCAACCCCCCGCTCACCCACAGCGCACCCGAGTACTTTTCACCCGAGTGTCATCCACGCTTGCTTGCAGAATAAAATGTATAATCGTCCTTTATTAAAACATATTTAAAATTTGCCAGGTATACACCTCTCTGGACCAGACGCGTATCGGCTGCACAGAGCCTTCGTCAGTGGTATGATCTGAATAGAGTGTGGGACCAGCTTAAATAGGTGGAACAGAACAAATAATTACAATGGCTGTCAGCTGTACAGGCTATAGGGAAAATATACAAAAAACATCAAACTATTGCTGGTAGGATAATGCTTGTAAGTAAAACTTGTAGTAACCACATATCGCACATATAGCAATATAACACAAAAAGGATACCAACGGGCGCTCTGCCAAAGCTTCATATATTTCATTTATTGCAAGATTAACCCCTAGTTGCACTATGTTTGTATCTGTTGAGTTGAACCTCACAATTAGGTTAATACAAATTGTATATATAGAGGACCATACAAATTTCCCTTGCTATGCGATGGCATTATACTTAGCTCCCCTTTTATATAGAAATTAGCCTGCATGTTCAGGAACAACAAAACAAAAAAATAAAAAATATTTTAAAAAAACAAAAAACCTTTTCCTTATTTCTCTTTGTCAAAAGAGAAGTACAAACATGAGCATATATGTTGTTTCTATGAACATGATATTAGTCTGACTTGAAGTATAGCCCCCATAAGGGGATCTGATCCCAGAGGGAGAAAAAATAAATAAATAAATTCCATTTATGTTTTATTTTTTATCCTGGACAAATATACTCATATTGGTTTTCTGCATATATGATGTTTCTATATATATGGTGCAGGTTTGACTTGCCGTATAACCCCCCCCCCAAAAAAAAAGGGTCTGGTTTAAATGTACTTTCTTCTCTATGTTTGATTCCTGTATATGTAATGCAGGTCTGACTTATAATTTAACCCCTGAGGGGATCTAGTCCCCAGTTTGTGGATCCAAAAAGACTCTCTGATCAGTATATCATTGAACGTTGCTTTGCCGCGCCTGTTATTGGTTACTTTCTCTATACCAAAACATGTGACACTAGCGGTACTGCATGAGTGTGAATTGATGAAATGATTGGCCAGATTTGAGCTCCCAGTTTGGCCTTTTGCTATCTATTGTAGATGGTCTGATATTCTGATGCTCAGTTTGCGTGTGGTACATCCAATATATTGTAACTTACATGACGAACAGCCTGCCATATAGACAACTCCCGTTGATTTGCAATTTATATATGATTTGATTGCATAAACAGTACTGGTATTGTCGCTACCAAACTCTTTAACACTTCTTGGTGCAAGCAAGCGTGGATGACACTTTTTCCTGCATGGAATTTTCTGCTGTTTAAGCCCAGGACCGGGGGCAGGTGAACCCGCTTGAGCAAGCAGTGGATCGTGAGACATATGAAGTGAGCAAGTTGACAGCACAGCACACTATTGTCAAGTGATCTGAAAACAGTCTTTGTTGCCCCAACAACCAATCACAGCTGAGCTTTCATTTGACCACAGTAACTTCAACAAACTGTGCTGCAATTGGTTGCTAGATTGGTTCCGTTCCTAGGGGCAACATGGACCATTTTCATAAGTCACACCTGAACTCTCATTTTACCATGGACACATGTGGACACATGCTGTAGTAATACCAACCGAAACACACAGGTTGGTAAAGCGTTAAAGCGGTCACACCATCAGAACAACCCTCTTTGGACATATTGGCATCATGGAGGGACCCTGCATGTTACATGGCTGTCCACTGGCTACAGTGTAAATGAGCCGCTACCTGCAGCTTTCCCACAGCTGATTGGCTGAGATCAGGGTATGGTCTGGTGTCGGTGACCAATGAAGGCTAAGGGTCTACTACTTTATCACAATTTAACCATTTGCACAAAATATTTTGGCCATTGGCAATCACGGATGGGCAGGCTTTGGCTGAACTGTACTAAACTCTTAGAGAAGTTGACTTCGTTTAATGTCCTGGTGGGACAAATCCTTCATTAATAGCTAGAGGTTTGGCCTTAGACTAAACGAAAAGCACGGACTACAACATATTCTATATCCCTTTTATATACCATTCCCATATATTTTAGCATGGGTTCAGCAGTGTTAAACCCTGTATGTTAAGAAATCCACAACTGATTCGGCTTTAAAAGTAACACTATATTTTTGTATAGTTACCAAAATCGGCCGGTTTGGGGATAATGAAGTGTTACAAGGGGTCATGTAGATTGATGATAGAAAACGTACAGAACCTACGGATGCTTTGACAGGCCTTATAATGAGGTATTGCTTTCTTGGCAGTAATCAACTAGGTTCTTTATTTTTGATAACCTTCAATTGAAAGGCACGGTAGGAAACTGTCCTGCAAGACAGAAAATTCCATATTTTTGCGGATGCCAGGAATACACTTGCCCTTGTATTTTTGCTATATAATGCCGGCGTGCACTGTGCCAGCTGAGGGTTTGGGCGTCACCTGTGTGTTATCCTGCAGCGAAGAAAGCAATTGTATTACTGGTATGCATTGTGTAGCTATGGTAACGTACCTTTTTTAACATCATCCTTGACATTATTGTAATAATATTTCTATAACTTGTGTGATGCCACAGCGGGCATATTGTTCATGTACTTGACATGGATACCTAGCCAAGATAAGCTGGGTTATCACATTGACCTACTTTTTAGATTATTTGCTGCAGAAAACTGTTAGCAATTGGTGATTTTGTAATTGAAGTGCTATTACATGTGCCCGAGTGGCGCACGTGATTTGGCACTAATTGCCACCTGACTTTGTAAGTTCATCCCGGTAATTATCGGGAAAATCGTGAGCGCTAGCACTTGTGTAGAATAGCACCTTTATGTTCGCATGTAGCTGAGAATTGTGGTGCAGATCTACAGCAGATTTCACCCTTTCAATTCGATTTCGATTGTTAAAGTGAAATCTACGGCAGATCTGCACACAAAAAATCGGTAGCAAGTCGGCTACGTGTGATTGCACCCTTAGGCCCAATGTCCACGTGGGTCATCCGCAGCTCTCGTCGCCCATAGTGAAACATTAGGCATCCGCACTTCATTTGAGTCCTGCGGATTTGATTTTAAGTGATTTGCGCATAATAAATTGCAACATGCTCTGTTTTACCGTGGATCTGGCTCCATTCATCTCTGTGGAAGCTTAGGATCTGCAGAGCATCCGTAAATACATTTGCACATCTGCTGCAGATTTGAAGGTTAGAAGCAATGAGGGAGGTGGAGAAAAGGCTAGGAGGTGGGGCTGCGGATTTTTTCCGCATACATCCGCGCAAAAAAATCTGCAATCTGCGATCTCGCGCAAGGAGAAAAAAAAATTTAAGATGACCCGCAATGTATCCACTGTGGAAATCCGCATGAAATATCCATGCGTGCCGTGGATATGAGGCCTAGGAGGTTTTTTTTTTCTAGGGAAATACTATTGATGACCTATCCTCCAATCTCGACGCACCTGAACAGTCTTTGTTAACATTGGCTTGCATTGTGTATGTGCCTGTATACCCATGTGACCGCTGCAGCCAGTCGACTGCTATGAACAACAAACTTCACCAGTGATGCCCCATATACAGTTCTGTGCCTTTCAATTACAAGCCTATGTGACCTGTATTCTTGATGTCACTGATGATCCGCCATAACAATGAACAACCATGGTGTCTGTTCTGTCTTCTTACACGTTCACACAGTGTGCAGTCCGACATTCAGTTTAACCATTTCTGTCTTCCAAATAAACACTGTTCTTCTTAATCTGACAGGTTTATTGGTTAACAGATCGTAGCATACAAGCGTGCGTTCAATGCGACTGAGGCTTGTGATAATGCGTGGATTGATTGTGGTAAAACTATAAGAATACAGATAGTTTGTATAAGTATGATGCATAGGAACATTACATAACATTAACATGAAGGCACATGGCAAAATGGCTGCTACACATAGTGCTGCATGGCTAACTAAACAGTTATAACTCCCTGAGTAACAACACAACTGACCACTGAACAGCTCTGCATAACATACTGTCTCAGAAACAAGGGTAGTTTCCTTACCAGATATGCTTTTACAAAGATGGTGGATTTTGAAGAGGAGAGAGCAAAGATGAGTCTGTCTCTGACTGGAAGTTCTGGCTGAAAGTTCCTTCTTCCCACAATGCCTTGCAAACTACCCATACCATAATACATCACTCTTTGGGTGCCTGCACACGAACGGAATTTCCAGCGCGTTATTTTAGGCACATTATCTGCCCCAGACCGCAGCCAATATACTCCTATGAGGATCCGCAGTTGTCCCCAGACGGACGGATTTGTATCGCGTTTTTTCACGCGCGTGAAAAAATCTGCGACCTGTTCTAATTTGGGTCGGATTTTGCGCGCGAAGCCTCCAATACAAGTGAATGGCCGCCTGCACACAGGCGGAAATCCCGCAGCGGTATTTCCCACGGGATTTCTGCCGCTGAAAGTCTGCATAGGAGTGCATTACAATACGCACTCCTATGCAGACGGCCGCGGTTTGGCCGCGCGAAATCTCGCGCGGCAAACAAATCGCGGCATGTCCTATCTTTGTGCAGGGCTCGCACTCACCCGGCCGCCGGCTACGGTCTGCGCATGCGCCGGCTGCGCGGCAGCCGGCACATGAAAGAGCCGGGGCCGCCAGGCGCAGGAGAGTACGCGCTCGTCACTGCAGGCTCTCGGGTCGGGTCCCGCGGCGAGAATTCTCGCCGCCGGATCCGACCCGCTCGTCTGCAGGCGGCCAATGGGTGCGTTTTTTCACGCAGTACATCCGCAGTGCAGCTGCAGATGGAGTCACTGGTTGCTATGATTACAGGAAGTAGGCATGGTAGGAGGCGTCCCAACACACAGCACAGAGCTTCACAGGCAAATTTGTAGAGGGAGATAGGTAGTATTTCTTGCCAATGCAGGATCTAAGAATGCAAAATCTGTAGTAATGAATTCGGCCGCCTGCAGACGAGCGGGTCGAATCCGGCGGCGAGAATCCTCGCCGCGGGACCCGACCCAAGAGCCTGCAGTGACGAGCGCGTACTCTCCCGCGCCTGGCGGCCCCGTCTCTTTCATGTGCCGGCTGCCGCGCAGCCGGCGAATGCGCAGATCGTAGCCGGCGGCCGGGTGAGTGCGAGCCCCGCACAAAAATAGGACATGCCGCGGTTTGTTTGCCGCGCGAGATTTTGCGCGGCCAAACCGCGGCCGTCTGCATAGGAGTGCATATTGTAATGCACTCCTATGCAGACTTTCAGCGGCGGAAATCCCACGGGAACTACCGCCGCGGGATTTCCGCCCGTGTGCAGGCGGCCTTCCTCTTGTGAATTTTTTTGCAGTGACTGAAATAAAGTCACGCTGGAGAAGCGCCTGAAAACAGTTACATGGATCAACCATGCCCACAAAGACATCTGCTCACCGGGTGAAAGCATGTTGCCAGAATAATTTAACGGTGCTCGCACAAGCAAGAGGGACAAAACGGAGTCTGGGTGTTGGTTTTTAAGCTGTTTTCCAAGGAATGGGCAGTTCTCTAGGGGTTGGGTTTACAATAAGGGGTGTCTGCTGGTTTTTCTGCGCGTTTTTTTCCGCAACACATCCGTGTATATCCGCGCGTGATTTTTCACGCATCCGCACCTATCCGCAAGCACATTTTAGTACCATACGCGCGTGAAAATCCGCTAGCGGAATCCGGAACGCTCGTGTGCAGGCGGCCTTTATGATAGAAAACAAGTTGTAATACATTTTCAACACAGCTAGATGGTGCTGTAACCACTAAGCACCTAAAGATGGGCTGTTATGTAGCTTCGGTTTATGTGGGACAGAACAGTGTCGATAAGGCTGTTCATTGTATCCTGGTTTCTGTATACTGGAACCTCGTATGACGCAGTGTGTTAGGGCTGAGGAAATGAAATCCTAAATCTCGCTCACAACCTGAAGGTTGCTAGTTCAATCCTCGTGTGGTTCAGGTAGCCGGCTCAAGGTTGACTTACATTTTTCTGAGGTTGGCTAAAATGAGTGCCCAGCTTGCTAGGGGATAAAAGATGACTGGGGAAGGCAATAGCAAATCGCCCCGCACAAACTTTCTGCCAAAAAAATGTCACTATGTGACATCACCCCAGGAGTCGGTCATGAGATTACTTTACCTTACCTTCTGTATACTACATAAGAATTTGGTTTCTTTATATGGCATAGGAATTTTCAGACATGCCAATTGTGTGTGCCTTCAAACATAAGACTTGTTGGAAGGCCGATTTTTGGAATGCAGCGCATCTACTTTTTAGTAGTAGTCCAGTAGTTGGCACTTTTATGGGGGCAATTTTTGTACCTGATCAAGGTAAGCACTGTGCAAGTGTTCTGCAGGTTACTTCTGGATGCTGTCCTTTCACACAAGACTACTTGTGGAACTGTACCCAATGTATACGTGAAACGGAGAGAGAGAAAGTTAACTTTGAGCACCACTGGTCACAAGAAATGGTATAAATGAACATCATCTCTATAAGCCACTGTAGAATATAATGTTGGTATGTAAATAATATACAGTACTGTACAAAAGACCTCAACATACTTAGAGTTTACTTAAAATCGACTCATTATCCAAATAGAAAATTAATTAATATTGGGTCTCTCTCTTTTTCAGGAAAAGGCGACTTTTCAATGTCCTACGCTTCTGTTGAGAACACTGACTATTTACTGCATTGGGGTGAGTGTTTGCTCTATGTACATTGCCTTTTTACGTTTAGGTGGATAACAGTCTTTTTCCTTTCTGCTTCTCTTCATATAGATACATAGTATATGTAAAATTCACTTGAAGTAAATGTGTCAATCTGGTCTAAAGTAAACAACGTTACCTAGATTGCCCAACAGTAGAGCGTGGGCATCTCCTGGCAACTGCTGTCAGAGCACTTTATCGCTGGGTAATGTGCTGTAGGTTTTGTATTGTGTGTACTTACAGTGAATTATTACTTGGATTATATCATCTCTCTCCTGTCTTATCAAGCAAGTTATGAATGTATTCTTTGTGATCAAATAGTTATGAGATTTTGTGTAGAATTCATTTCCCCTCTTAAAAAATGAATTTTCAAATGTAATTATTTATTAGGTGGAAAACTTTATGCATTAAGAAAAAGCTTCACGGTTCGCAGTCTGGTTTATTGTAAAGTAACTTGGGTATACTGAGGTTCGGAATTTTTCCATCCATGTGCGAAAATACTTAATGACATGGGAACGTTGAAGTTAAAGTGAACTATGGGCAGCATGAACCTGGACGGGTATGCCCATCGTCATTGTGTAATGTTTTTATTCTGAAGCACTGTGGCATTTCAGAATAAACTTACCTTGAAGTCTGACTCAGAATGGATCTCCGAGTCAAAGAAGTGTGCCGCACCGGCCTCTACCCGCCCACAGCATTCAGACTGGGAGTTTTCTCTCTATACGCAAGAGAGGAGAAAATTGCCATTTAACACATACCCATGGGCAAAAGGCATACCTGTTCATGGGTTGGGCACCATGAGCCTGGTTCCCTTTTAAAGATTTACATGTTTTTGTCCGACTTGGTGTCTTAGATTGCTGACTGATGGGCATATTCTGGCCACATTTTCACATCTATAATGTCCCAGCCTGTCTGTTGGTAACCTAACTCGAAGTCTAAGCATTATAGAAATCTATCATGCATGTAGTTCGGGCCAGGAAACCCATGGTCAGGCCCGGGAAACTCTGTGTGTATGATGGATGCAACAAGATCGATATATGTAGATGATACAAAACTATGTAAAGTAATTAACATAAGAGGACAAAATACAGTTGCAAATAGATAAGCTGGGGGCTTGGACTGAAAAGTGGCAAATGAGGTTTAACACTGCTAAATCTAAGGTTCTGCACATGGGCAGAGCGAATACAGGTCACCATTACACACTAAATGGGAAACACTGATATGGAGAGGGACTTGGGGATTTTAGTTAACTGTAAATTTAAATGGAGCAACCAGTGTCAGACAGCTGCTGCCAAGGCAAATGGGATTATGGGGGGGGACGGGACAAAAGAGGTTTAGGGGCACATGATGAGAACATTGGTCGTCTTCTTTACAAGTCACTGGTCAGACCACACATGAAATGTTGTGGACAGTTTTGGGCATCAGTACTTAAGAAGGACATATCAGAGCTTAAACTGGTACAAAGGCAGGCAACTAAAGTAATAAATAGAATGGGCGGACAACCTCTCTGGGTATTGTAATCAAAATTAGGGTTATTTAGTTTAGAAAAAAAGACAGCTAAGGGGTGACTAATAACTATGTATAAATTTATCAGGGGACAATACAGAGATCTCTCCCATCATCTATTTATATCAAGGTCTGTGACTCTACGTCTAGAGGAAAGAAGGTTCCTACACCAATTTTAGAAGGGGGTTCTTTACTGTAAGAGCAGTGAGACTATGCAAAACTCTGCCTGAGGACAGGGTGATGGTGAACTTGCTTAAATAGGGGCCTGGACACCTCTCTTGGGTGTTAAAATATTACTTGTTATAGTCACTGATTACTTTAGAAGGGTTGGTGATTCGGGGATTATTATAATTGCCAGATTGTTGTCGGGAAGCCATTTTTTTCCCCTTAAATGAGCAAAATTGTCGTCTTGGTGGGGTTGAAGGGGGAATATTCTGAACTAGGTGGACATGTCGTTTTTTTTTTTTTTTCAGCCTAACATATTATGTTACTATGGTGTAAAATAAAGAGATAAGGCATACTCTCTTCCGCTATTAACCCCCATTGAGTGCAGGAGCTTCTTTCAGGATGAGAGTTGTGGGACTGTGACTCCTTTGCTGGATGAAGCGGGCACTGAAGGAGGTGAGCATTCCAAAATCATTTATTTAACACCATAACCAGCCCATTTTTTTCCATCTGAAAAACAGGATTTTTTTTTTAATAAAAGAAAAAAATAGCACACAACTCTTTATTGAAGTAGATGGAAATTGTTAGGAAACCCATAAACACATCACAAGGGTGCATAATACTATTAATACACAACCTACAATAGTAGACTTACTATATGTAACCAATTGTTGTGGAGCAAATACCTACGAAATGCCAAAAAAAAAAAAAAAAAAAAAAAGATCCACACACTGATGCCAAGAATAAATTGAAACTATAGACCTTTAATTGATACAAAAACAATAACAATTATTAATA